>NC_143199.1:27049584-27363334 GCF_051530095.1 Phoenix dactylifera
TGGTCTTGGAGGTCGGAATCGATAAACGCAGCTCGGTCTAGAAACCTTTGAAAGCAGTATTATGCAATGCTGATTAATTTGCCTGCCAAAGATAATGCTTGCAAACTAAGTATGTATATTGCGAGGCCAACGAGACAGCAGATTGGGTAGCATTCTATGTAGCTAACTATCCTAGAAAGGCTCTGGAGAGAGAACTATCCAGATGCATTCCGAAACTTATTATTCTTTGATTTTTTTGAATGTATCCGAATAGCAAAAAAATAAATAAATAAATAAAAATAAAGAAGTTTCTAACATGCATTTTATAGTAGGAAAGACAAAGTACATAAGACACAAAACTATCATTTGAATTTTCAATAGCAGTAGCTTGTATGGAGGAATTAGTAGATCTTTGCAGAGCCGCGATTTATAACTAGAGTAGCAAAAACTTACTCGAAACCCTCAGTGTGAAGAAGCCTTCTATGCCCATTAGATACTGCAAGCTCCTCCTTGAAATCAACCTCATACAGATTGTGGCCACCTGGAGGGATCCTGACCCTCCATTTTCTCGAGGCTGCCACGATGACCTGGCACAGCCTAGAGAAGGGGTTGCCTCCTGGCTTGAAGTGCCGGTACCTAGGGGTCCCACAAAGGAATAGGACTAGCGCCACAAAAGCGGACCCTGTCGAAGCCCAAAAGCCCAAGGCCCACATGCTATTGTCCTCAAAATAGCCCAAGAAAGTGTTGGAGAAGAGGGAGCCCAAGTTGAGGGCCAAATAGAAGTGGCTGAAGAATGACACCTTCGAGCGGGCCTCCACCGGGTCCTCCCTATCTAATTGGTCGGCCCCTAATGTGGCTATATTGGGCTGGTACCCACCATTCCCAAGGGCAACGAGGTACGTGGAAAGGTAGAACACGTCAACCTCTGGCCCTGAGTGGGGTCCGCAGAAGGTCTCGTCGTCTCCACAACCAGAGGGCTTGAGCAGAAAGAGGTGCGAAGACAAGGATAGCAGCACCAAGCCCTGTTAACCAAGAGAAGCCCAAGCAAATATATTAGCATCTAATAAGCAAATTTATAAGGGTTATTTGGGGATATGTAATATTAGTATGATTATATTAACTGATATGATATTTCATAAAAATTTGGGTGTTTCAACAGTGCATAGCAGCTTTTTTTTTTCTTTCTTTTTTTGTTTAAGATTTTTTTACATGAACATCCTCCTAAAAATTTAATTTTGCATAAATACCCTCTTAAAATTTATATTTATTTTTGTATCCTCATAAAACACTATTTTTGCACATATGCTTCTAATATAATAATTTTCTAACACTGTTAATAAAAATCATATTTATTATAATTAAAATTTAAATAGAATTTTGAAATTACTTTTTTATCCTCCATCGTGATCGTCCTATTTTTCACTTTGCACATCTACCCATTAAGGGTATTTTATACATTTTAATTTAAAATCGTTAATTTTTTAATAGTATTAGATGGCATAAGTACATATAAAAAAAGAATAAAAAATAGATAAAATAGCAAAATAAGTATTTTACGAGGGTATACATGCAAATATCACTTTTGAAAGGATATTCATGCAAAAATTGATATTTACGAGGGTATTCATGAAAAAAATCCTTAAAAAAAATTTCATCTAGGTTCCCTAACTTTATGATCTGAATTTATTTTTAAAAAAAGGAAAAAAAATACAAGCTGAACATGATAAGTATTTGAAAAGTAATTTTGGAATGCATGTGCAAGAGTTGGCTTTTGTACAGATTTAATTAAGTCTAGTCTTGATTAATGGAACCTTGTTTTGCTTGATCATGAAACTTTTCATGAGAGAATGAAGCATTTGTAATTTGGAACACCTACAAGCACAAAGATGATTTGGAAGATGGCACAAGTCTTGTATCTTCCCCAGTAGGAGTCACTGAGGAAGGCTCCAATAAGGGAGAAGATGTACACAGTTCCTGTCCATTTACTGACGGCGTTTGCTGCGTCGGCATTGTTTTGCTGCAGTACTCTTGTCAGGAACAAGACCAAGTTTACGCCGATGCCAAAAAATGCTAACGTTGCCAGTCCCTGATTCACTGAAATTATTGTAATTGTGAAATCATAATAATGTCTATGTCCTCATGAGATACTTTTGCAATTATAAACTAAATCATGTAAGAAGGGGTAGAAAAAATACCTCGAGCTAATGCTGAAGTCCTAGGACAAGAAGGAGAGTTTTTTAAAATATTGGAGATTGAGAAGATTGGACCATTGCTTAAACTCATTTTCTTCATCGATCAGTGAGGAGTTTCTATTTCTATGGATGATGTAGGAGTACAAAATGAGTTTAAATTTGGTCTAAAGTAGTATCCCTAGCTTAGTCTTGAGCTAATTAGTGAAAGCTACCTGGTTGTAGCTTTTCATCTACTTCAAAAAATTTGGAGTTTTTAGTGAGGTAAAGTTTAAAACATATGTTAATTTGGAGAAAAAAATGTTAAGTTTAGGTAGAATGAACTCCAAGAAACCTGCATCATAATGTATCTCAAAGCTGCACAGATGTCCAGGCTTAGGGTAAAAGTTTTCATCAGCCATCACCCATTCCACTTCATCCAACACCAAAAAATACCACCAAATATCGATCCTCGCTAGAAACTCAAGGAGAGTTCTCGAAAGATTTATGCACGAGAATGAGGTGGGGGCCCATGTTGGACGGCCCAGATTGCTCGGCATGCAGCACATGCTTTGCATGGGAGAGATCAGGACAAGGTGGACACGTGGTGTATTTTAGGTGGACGAGCACGACACGGCATGGTTAAGGCACCCGACTGATGATCTCTATCATTTCCCTTTCTGTTTTCCCCGTCAAAGAACATTGAGGAGGACGGTATTTTTTACTTGGAAGTCTCCACCTCTGAGTTTTCTCAAGATCAATTTCAACAGATGCATGCTGGATGGGGGCAGGAGGGATGGTTTGGGCTTTGTGCTCAGAGGCCCTAACTCTTGGATGATTGTTGCTGGTGGGTGCTAGATTTTTGACAATTCTATTTCTGAGGTGGAGCTGAAGGTAGTTTGGGCTAGTCTGTGTCAAGCCTGACGTGTTCTGCAGGCCAGCATGGTCCTACTCGAGGGCGACTCGACTACGATGATCGGCTGGATCTAAGGGTGCATCGGCGGTATGGGTAGCTGCAATATATTGCTCCGGGATATTCGGGCCTTGGTAGGTGGAGACGTTGTCTTTCAGATCAAGCATAACTACAAGAAGACCAATAGAGCTACGGATTGAGTGGTCTCGTATGAGGCCGACCACTTTGGGAAAGCTCTCTGGGTTGGTGAGAGAGAGCTGTCTACAACGCTTTAAGACTTGTTATTTTTTAACTTTTTTGGATGTATTCCCACTAAAAGTGCATGAGTCATCTCTTGTAGCATGAAAAATATATATATATATATATATATATATATAGTTTAAAATTTATATATTAAAAAAACATGAATGATATTTTGTCTCCCAGTTTTTCGATATCATACTCCTGTTTCCCCACCATCTTTTTCCAAATGTCAAGGGGCACAAAGTGAATTGTTGAAAATTAGGAGTACAGTTATCAAACTCTGCTATTTTTCTCCATGTTTCTAACCTCCAGAGAATTAAGGAATGCCAAGAAGTAGCAAATAACCTACTCAGATGAAGGAAGAAGCGGCTCTTTTATTATTATTTTCAGAAATTACTGCTTATAAGTGTAGAGATGTTGGTTTTTGGGTCTGGTTGGGCTAGTTTTCGATCAATATCATTTAATTTTCAAATGAGAGGAGAAATAGTTGGAAGAAGAAAAAGAAACTACCAGATAGTTTCTTCCTCTCTCCCTCTCTAGACTCTGTTTTCTTAACATTGTTCACGTCCAGATTCTCTCCCCTGGAATTTTAAGTGGTCCAAAGAAAAAAAACATCAAGGAATAACTCTCTTTCATCCTTTTCATGTACCAAAAGCACTTGAACAATGATCTTTCGTGTTCTTTCCATTGTGACTGAACACTCGACCTCGAGCGTTCCGGGAGTGGAAGAATACATAATTCAACTCCTCAGACTATTGGAGTTTCATATTTCACTTTTGCGAGATAACTCAAAAAATTTGAAATTTTATTTAATATCCTTTATTTTATCAAGAAAAAAAAAGTTACCTAACAAAAGAATTCCAGCTATCCATCCACCAGTCTTTCCTTTGATGGCTGGTCTACCTTTAATGTCCACTGATCCATCCAATGTGTACTCACAGCACTCTTCCTCTTCTCTTCTTCCATCTCCATCCATGGAAGAACCTCCACCCTTCATCTCACTAACTTGGGCTGCTGTAGTCTCCTTTTCCTGCAGTGTTACCAAACACCAGCTCAACTTTGTTAGTGAGACCATCACAATTCTAGTTTGTATGTGATCTAAATCCTATTGAGCTTAGGTATGTAGATTCCCAAATAGTTTAGAACAGTTAATACTGACTACGCATCATGGAATATCCAATTCAGATATCTTAACATTGGATATATTGATGCTTATCCATGATGTAAAAGCTATAGCATTTGATAAATTTTACCTTCTTAACAACAATAAAACCATCATAAATTTTATTTGCATGTGTTTCTTCTAAGCTTCATTTACTTAACAAAGACAGATGCTTAAGTGCTCAGTGTATTTAATACTCAGATTCTAGCTCAAGTGCTTATGTATGAGCATTGGATTCTCATTTCTATGTCAGCTGACTAGAAACTCTGTCCACTTTATGATACAGAAGTTTGTGATTAGGAAAATGGAGTTGTGTGGAGAGAAGAAATTAGAAATTGAAGTGGAAGATCTACTAACCATTTCAGGTTGCTCAGAGCTGGCCATGAAACCTACTATGTGAAGGATTGATCAATATGAGAAAGATTACAAGAAGAATGTTGGAGGGGAAGGAGGGATTTGTGGGGGAAATGGTGAGAAGGGAGGAGGGAAGGGTGTGAATTTATAGGAGTGGAGAGAGCTTATGGATGCTTGAAATTGTATACAATTAACAGGATGATGAATGGTAGTTTACTCAAATATCAGAATCAATACCTAGAGTGGTAGAACAGGAAGAAGGGAAAAGGTAACAGAATAGGAGGGTTAACACAGATGATGTAGTTGGATCCATGAAATGAAGGGGTGTCACAATCAATGTTGCCTAATGGACCCCTTTGCCAGATAGAAGAGAAAACCTACTTGAATTGAACCAAAATGTTTAAGGTGTGCCTAGGTCGAAAAGTCTATGGCTTTTGTCACTTGAGAGAAATTCTTACCCACAGCACAAGAACAAACAAAGCTGCTCTTATTTACCAAGTAATAATTTCCTTTTCTCTGCGAAAAATGTGCACTCTAGTTAACACAAAGGGTGTACAAATTAAATATACTGCAAACTTCTTTTCCCTCATTGTGTAATTAAATAGAATATCACTCATCAAGCAACAATCGTTTCTACAATAAACTCAAGCAATTAACAGGCAAAATAATCAAGCAATACAGAAACATGGGACAACATAATTTTTAACGTGAAAAATCCTTCTATGTGAAGGAAAAAAACTACATGAGCTAGTTCAGCTAAAAACTTCTACTATTTAAAATAATATAATTACAATAGATTCTCTTTAGATCAACTAGAGACTGCGCAAACATCAACAAAATTTAATCTTGACTTTCACAACAAGAATATTCGTCATCAAAACGGATTTCAATAATAAACAACAAACTAAAGAACAGATCTTAAAAAATATTGATATTTGAAATAATCAATAGAAAAGACTTTTCAAAGATCCAAATCATTTAATCTGTAGCTCTCAATGCCCCAAAACAACATACTGAAATTTCAGCCAAATCTGAATACAACCACCCATCTGATCATCCGACAAAGCATCACGTTTTTTCATTTTTTTTCCCCTCTAGCATTTTCATTCTTATTTGTTTATTTTAAATTCGAATGGGGCGGGTCCCACATAAAGGTGGGACCGCACCAACAGCTTATATGGTTGTGTACTTGCTAAGTGGTGTAGTTTCGAGCAATCAAGTGCACTAATGATCCAAAAAACCTAGAATGGGTTGAAGAGTAACCTGAGAACTGTTTGAGGTCTTAAAATGCTTGACAAGATCGGTTCTAAATGTAAAGTTACTACTAATTGATCCCATGCATGTAGTAGTTGATAACGTTAGTTTGTTTCTTCTTACTGATTAGTTAACGGATTTTATCGTTGCAGTATTCTTGTAGCATATGGGCTTCAAAATCTAAAGTTGGCATAGTTCGAAACTAATAACCCGGAACATCGCTTGCAGGTAGAATTGTAATTAGAAAGGAATCAGACCCAAAATTATATTCCCCCCGAGAAATATGGTATCCTTCTCTAGCCTTTTCTGTCAATAATTTAGCAGCTAATTTGAAGCTTACTTATTTATGGCCTGTGCATGTATAAAGAACAACCGTTTCTGAACTAATCTTTTGACATAAACACTGAGCATATATTTTGATGACTTATTAGGTTTATTTTTTATTTTTTTCTTTTTACTAAAACAGGTATTTCATATATTGCGGATACATGTATATCCAATAAAATCAGAAAACAATAGGTCTCGGAGTGCTCTAGGCAACTCCACCTCCGCAGCTCACAGGATACTTCCAGAATGGCGAGCCACATAAGAAGCCATTAAGTCTACGACCCCATTAGCCTCTCTGAATACATGTTTAGTCTGAAAGGTCACTCCATTACTCACTAGGTTTATTTTCTCCAAAAATTGAATCTTTTATTCATTAGTATATAAGACTCTTGTAGAGCGTGATCACTTGGGATTTGATCTAAACCTTTTAGTCTTAATATCTTCTCTTACATGAAACATAATTTATACACAATTGACAATTCAAAAGTGCCTTTCGGATCACGGGTCTATTGCAAGTAATGTCATTTAGGTTACAGTGGCTGTTTGCCTTCTTGACCACCTTCTAGAGGACTGGAAGGCAGCTCATTTCTAGCTCTCCATCTCATACTCTTGTAAAAGAGGCCTGGGCTGTCACGGAGTGTATAGCTGGGTGTTATCCAAAACAGCTGTTGCTGTCAATTTCAAATCTTGCTGTCTTAACAGTTAACACTATAGCAGTTATAAGTAGAGAAAGAGACTGAATTCCTCCGAATTTTGCCGGCCTACCAGTCTCCAGTTGCGGCACTATTATCACATGCAACGAAAGCGATCAGATTCGACTCCTTAGATGGAAGTACCAGTTTCATCAGGTCATATGCCGCCAACTTATTCCACTCCTTTGGACCGTCAGAGGCCTGAAGACATCATTAGGTTTTTTTTTTTTTTTTTTTATACTAAGGGAGGCAAAAGCTACACAAAACTTTATTAAAAGAATTGGTAATTTTAGAGAGGATGAGTTATAGAAAGTAGAAAGTCTGTCAGATCAGAATTGCAGGTGTCAGTTCTAACCAAACAAATTCATGAGAAAGCAAAGAAGATAATAATATGTTAGCTTTGTATAAGCCAAAATAGAAACAAAAAGAAAGAATTGTGTTATTTTTTGAAGAGCAGACTAACCAGCCACTTTAGCGGAACCAAGAAGATCTTTCTGATTATAGAGTATAGGTCAATCCATAAACAGATGTCCAAAACATATTTTGTTCCACCAAACTTTTGTTGAGGAACATCCTAGAGTTCCTTTCTTCCCAGCAACACCACACAATTGCTACCACCAGCATAGGGCTCATTTAGTTCGCGGGAAAAGAAGGGGAAAAAGTGTGGTCAGTGAAAAAGTAATGAGATGCCTCTTATTTGGTTGAAGTTTTCAAAGGAGAGAGACGGAAAAGTTGTATTCACATGGGAATATAATTCCCACATTTCATGGGAAAGTCTTTTCCATGAGAAATATTGGAAAGTTACTTTCCCATGAGCCGAAAATTACTCCATTTTTATTTTTTTTCCAAAAAAGCCCTTCAGCATTAAAGAGACATTAAAGATCTAATTTTTATTAAGGGTATAATAGGAATTATACATAACTTTTTCAGAAAATTGGATGATCAACCAAACATAAGCACTCTGAAAATCTGTCACTTTTTTGTGGTCAACTAAACATGCCAAAAGTACTTTTCCAGGCATCTTCTTTCTAGGAATCTGCTTTTCAGGAATCATATTCCTAGGAGGAAAAATACTTTCCGCGAACCAAACGAGCTCATAAGAAAAGTCTGTTCCAGAAATTTGACTTTGCGCCTTCTATTCAAAGATAGATCAAAGAGGATACGCGGTGCAGCTAACTAAGGGTCGATTTTCGTGATCAGTAGTTTGGTAGCCCGAACAGTTGGGAAGGCATCCACTATCAACGCTGAGGAGCTTCTATTAAAGAATTAGATTATCCTCAGGTAATTGGATTATCCTGAAGGTTCATATCGTGCTTCATGCACCTTAGTGCATGAATCAAGCCCTTTCTTCACCAAATGTGTTGGACCAGTACTGCTCCAAGGTCATGCTCTTGTTTCATTTCCCAGTACAACCTTTAATTTACACCCCTGCTTTAACCTCTTTGGAGGCTGTTTCAGGGTTGTTTTCTTTCAGGATTGTGACTCCAATCTCTAGTCCGCAGACAATGATGTGCAGTCCTTGAATTTCTTGATGAAGTACTCATTTCTCAAAGCCATGTTGATCACATTTTACCCAGTGTTCTTGTTTTTTTTCTTTTTCTTTTCTCAACACCTCAGAGGATTAATCATGATGTCATGCGTTGTAAAGCCGATGTGGCGGTATGATTGTCCTCACAGGCCGTGACCTTGAGGGTCACTGTGTGTCTAAGTTCCCACCCAACCCTTGGACATGTCATCAGGCATCACTGCCTTGTGAAACTTGGATAATGAAGTGCATTGGTGACGGACCACTGCAGGAAGAAGGGAGAAAGAGAAACGAGAAAAAAAGGAGAAAGAAGAGGTTATAGAGACGCAGAAGCAGAAGCAGAAGCAGAAAGAAGAAGGCTAGGATTTTTTATCCAATCATCAATTTCCCTAATTCATGAGTGGGGTCGCCCTTATATAGACCTTACATCATGAATTAACCAAGTCAAATAATTAAACACTAACCACATTTGGATCCTTCAATTAATTGACTAAATCAATTAATTAATTACATACCAAATTAAACCTTAATAACATTAGACCATTAAACCAATTGATCACATCCAAAATTGGACTTTTAAAATTAGATCTTATATTGATCAATTGATCCAATCACTTGACTCAACAGCTAACCCAACTGACTTAACAAAAATAAAAACTAACCAAACTGACTCGACCAATAGCAAAAATAACTAATTGACTCCATCGTCTGAATGAGGGGCTCTGATGTCCCCATCATGCATGTTATCAAAACTGGAAGGGATGTTCATTCTTTGGATGTTGAAGCATATCGGTGTTTGATTTGAGTAGGTCACCTATTTGTGGCAGCTAATGATGCCATAAACTTGATTGCTGCCTAATTAACTTTGATAAGGTTGGGAACAAGATTGGGCTTTGTCCTACTTATGAGCCATCTCCAACCATTTTCTCCATTTTCTTAAGGTAAATTAGGCCGGACCAATGTACGTGCTACCTATCACAGTAGAACATTTCCTTGAGTCATGTTTTCTCTTGCTTTTAAATATTTGGTAATTTGAGTCCATGATCTTTTTGTTCATCAAGTTTAGTGGTGGTTGCAAAGTCATGAAAAAGGCCATTCTTCTATCAATGGGCAGCTTTTGTTTGCATGACTGTGAACTATCCATCCCTCACACTCTCTTCGACCACACGATCTACATTTCAGATGATAGCTTCTTTTATCAGCAACTTCACATTTATCTCTCCCTTTGCATTTAGGAGTGGCAATTAGATCGGGTCGGATCAGATACGGGTCGGGTTGGATAAGGGTCGGGTTAAAAATTCGTCAATCCGAATTCGACATGTTTATTAAATGGGTTAAAATTTCAGATCTGAATTTCACCTGTTTATTAAATAAGTAACCTGATCCGACCCACATAACACATTTATTAAATAGATCAAATTAGGTTAAACAGATTAAATGGTTTTTTTAATGAATTAAATAAATTTAAACATGTTAAACATGTTAAGCAGTAGAGGTCAAGATAGGTTAAGCAGATTTTGAACAGGTTAAATGGGTCAGGTTATGATCCAACCTAAATATTAAATGAGTCAAAATAGATTAAATGAGTTAAACAGGTCAATGGTTTGAACTTGAACCCAATCCCTTTAATAAACATATCTAGAGAGGTTGACTTGTTTACGACCCGCACCTGTTTATGTCAAACCTTAACCTGCTTAAAGCAGATTGTTGGCATGTCAGGTTGACGAGTCGGGTCATAAAATGCCATCCCTATTTGCATCCTTCCAACTATCCTTTTAACTTATCACCTTCAATTGGAATGGTTAGATGAGCTGCGAGCAGACGTTGCTAAAAGGAAGCATGCAATGAGATGGCTACAGCATGCAACGGTTAAAAAGCTCTGGGCGATCCACATTGTTACCTCCGAGCTGGTTTAGATTGGACTGATGAGCCCGATACTGGTGATTGCAATGCAAAAGGTGACAAAAGACAGCCATTACAGGGACATCATGCATTTATTTTCTTCTTGGTTTAGAGTGTTTTTTGTCATTTCTTTCTTTCAGTGACTTGATAGAAGAAATTAACAACAGAAGTTTGGTGGTGAAAAACTAAGACAAGCCAAATCTCTTCTGCTGAAGTTTGAACTATACAGAGACCTTGAAACCTGAACATTTGGACCAAGAGTCCACTTCATACCATTTCTGAGCTAAAGGAAATTTTCTTTGTTGGTATTGATAACCAGGAGAACAATGACTACCAGCTGTTACCTATGGCTATTAGCATCGAAACTGAGTTCAGATCAAAAAACTGAACTACCAAAACAGGAGCAATTCCTGCTCAAACAATTAAGATATCAAAATTCTGCGCAGGGCCACTCAAACAGTCCGATTTTCCTTCATGTTAATTCTGAAGCTAACCATCTTTCAGGACTGTGTTGATCCTTTTGATAAAATGCAAGCTGATTGGATGAAATAGGGACGACAATTTACTCCACCCTATCAAGTATCTGTGATCGAACCCACATAGGGTGGGCTTTGTCCTACCTATTTAGAGTTGGCGGTAGGGCCAGATCTTAATTTCGATACCTACGGTGGATACAGAATGAATGTGGATAATTGCAACGCTTGCTCCGAACCCGATCCGGTTATATATAAGTCTTAATGATTATGATGATAATGAAGAAGTAGGTATTGTTTTCGACCATAGGAAAGATTAATCATTCGAAAGGGCGTAAGATACATGCTAATTTATTTATTTATGTTTTTAATTTGATTGCTTTAATTTCTTAGTTTGAGGGACATCTAATTTTGTACAGAATGATATTTCTATTTGTTTTTTCTATTATTATTGAAAATTTGGTTTATTTTGTTCTATATCTTTAACTCTTCTTTTATTTGATGTTATGTGAAGTAGTGAGATTTATGTTTATATTTTAATTTATTTATTTGATTTGTATGTAGAAAATAATTTTATCCACCTCGACCCGTCTCAACCCATCTTGTTTAACTCTACCCGCCCTGAGGCGGGGTACGGAGCAAGTATGAGTACATAATTCCTAATTGCAGGGCAAGCATGAGGAATGGCCCATCCAACTGATACACTCGCCGTTGCCATTGCTAGGGTAAATATGATAGCTAATGCTGTAGGTCAGGTTTTTATGCCTAACATTGCTCTTTAGGTAAATTCTAAGCTACTTGTTTGTGTGACAATTATTGAACATTGCTCTTGAGGTAAATTCTAAGCTACTTGTTTGTGTAACAATTATTATTGATGTTGTAGTTGCTGTTCATCAAACCCCAATGATTGGTATCTAACTTGCATCCACTCACTTTATCAATACAATTTCACATCGTTTATTAATGGATCTTTCATGTTAATTAAAAAGAAATAATATATTCATTAGATATTCTAAAAATTCTAATGTGAAAGACAATGGTATCTCAAGAAAGCATAAAAATCGTTCCACTCTAACCATGTCCAAAACCTGAGAAAGGATTTAGAGTCCTGTCTCTGATTATCTTCATCTTTGCAGCACCGTACCATGAATTACAAGACCAAATATGAACACAGCATGGTTAGACCTATTCCATTCTGTTTTTTTACACCTATAACCAAAGCACCCATTAACAGTGGCTCATGGATTCAATATTCTCTACCCAGCATGTTGGTCATGTACATCAAGAACCATGTCTTGATGGGCACAAACTTTGAGCCAGAATTGCATCAGTGGATCTACACTGGATCAACCAAACCAAGTCTCAATTTGAAGGCATAAATCATCCAATCACATTACAATAAACAATGGTTAGTGTGGGCATATAAAAGGATTGTACCATGGCTGCTTATTATTACATTTTAGAATCATGCACAATCTCGCCTATTATAGTATATACGATATTGGATATCACATCTGTCATATATTGCATGCACAATCTTGCTATATCAGCTCAAATTAATCTTTAAAAATTATAGAATTTGATTGTCATATTCAAATTTAGTATTTGTATCAAACATAGGATTTTGCTATTGTATTATACTATATTTGGTCCTTAAAATCTTGCCCACCAATATTTAGTTAGATACGTGTGCTCAACTTTAGGTCCAACTTTTTCACTCCAAGCTTTTCCACCAGATATGCTGCTTCTTGTTGCGCTATTTCACCTCCGAAATGCTATATTTATATAACTATGAAATAAACTGTTTTAGTACATAGAACTACATGATGTGAGAATATTTTCACAGGACCCCATCAGCGAAAATAAACGTACTTATTGATTGATGCAAGTTGTACATATAACTGGAATGTATAGAACATCTCTCTCTCTCTCTCGCTCCCTCCCTCCCTTTTAAATGCCAGTAGGTTGACATGTCACAAGATACTAGTCAACAAAACTGTAATATATTTGTGAACATTTATTTACAAAATTATTATATTTTTGAAAGAAATTCTTTAGTCATTAATACATATTGAGTTCAATGTGTAAAACTCGATCATTTCATATTAAAGGTTTTCTAATACCTTGATTTAAATATCTAACCTTTTGATCCAATCCTAATGGAGATAAATCATAGCAAGTTTTGATACTATGCGAAGGTTTGTACATAATGTTATCATGGCCCCTTATTAAGGAGTGCAAGTGTGTGCATAAACTCCCATCTAGCTTAAGCATGCCCTGTATTTGGAACCAATACGACTGAAATACATTAGATTGCCAATTCTCAGTTTATTTTTGATTCTAAATCCCAAAATTCAAGTACAGGCAAATCAATCTAAGCTTGTTTACAAAGTCTGCTCTTGCAAAAGGGCAGCTACATAATAATTCAATGCAAACTGGAGGCAGATGATGGTGGACCTCAGCACCTGAGTAAAAATTTTGACATGGTACACAAATATGCTTCAAATATTCTAAGGAGCAATTTGCGAATATATCAAACACTAGGCGTTTTTCTGAATTTAGGGGGGAACCTTCCAAAAGCTCCTGGCTGCCAATAAAAAGCATACTTTTCCAAAGCTGCCTTCCACCCTCCCCCTCCTCCCATCTCACGTTCTATTATCCCCTCATGATGTGACCTCCCTCCGATGCATCCCAACTCCCCCAGCCTCTGCATATAAATTTTTATACGGCCGCCATATCCACACCCTCCATCTTGCGCATTTGGGAAGCAAAGAGAAATGGAACAACATGGATACATAATTATGTCATTCCTCAATACCAGATTAAATCTCCCCTTCAACATTCAATTGCTGTTAATTATATGACAATTTTTTGCTAGTTTTTTCATTTTTTTTGAATGGTAGCTAGTAATCATTATAATATTAAGACCGAAATGATAACAATAAACACCATAGTAATTTCAAGAGATAAAAGTCCAGAAAATCTGCATCTTCATTGATTTTTCTTTTACATTTATCATTCTATTAATAAACATATTTTTCTTTATTTAGTCTAAATAAGTAAAAAAAAATGAGAAGAAAAGTGCATGAGCTTTAAAGAAAGGGTGTACTACTAAAATTATGGATCAAAATTTTGCATTTGAAGACACTCCTCTGATGAGTAAATAGTTCAACAACGACCATTATTGTATTATAATCTATTATGATGTAAATTTCAAGGAGCCACTACTTAATTCACTTTTATATATTTATTTTTTTTGTACCCGCACTTTAGTTCAGCTGACATTTTAAGAGATAAAATAAAAAAAGAAAATACATGCACTAGCAAAAAAGAGAGAGTATATTTATAATTACAAAAAATATATTTATTAGGTTAAAATCTTGTAAATTCTTTTACATGCTTTAAAACATAAAACAATAGCTAACCAATAATAAAATATAATTTTTGTTTTTTAATATATACTACCACTAATCATGTGCAATTTATCTAAAAATTTTATCTATGTTAGATTTTTATCAGTAATTTTTTTAATTTGAAACTCCAATAAGCCTTAGAAGTTTTTTTTCATGAAACACTCCTATAGTTATAATATTCAGGTAGCTATTTCTTTGACACTCTTCGAGTACTCACTTAATTTTTATCTTTCCTTTATGTGTCATGACACCACATGAAATCACTGAATCAACCATAGCCTCTGTAATTCTCATTACATATTGCAGAAGAGGAGCTAAATAGTATATAATCAGCCGTAATCTCAAACACAGGTGTACGCATAAAAGACTTATGCGGCCTACCTGCGCGTATGAAACGCCATTTGCTCAAGTCTTCGCGACTTCTTTTAAGTCCGTATGGACCAAGCCCCGTCTTCTTGGGGTCAGCTCTCTCTCTCTCTCTCTCTCTCTCTCTCTGACACGTATTCTCTCTCTCTCTCTCTCTCTCTCTCCCCCGCTCTTCTTCTCGTCTCCTCGGCTCTCCGCCGCGGTGAAGCGGATGGGATTCTAGGGTTCCGGCTGCGATGGGCTGCCTCCACTCCAAGACCTCCAACGTCCACTCCCCCGACGACGACTCCCTTACCGCCGACAAGCCAGATCTACGTACGTAGGCTTCTCGCTTCCTCGCCTCTTCTTTTCCCAAACTTTTTTGGATTTTTTGCTGATTGTCTTGGGGACTTGGGAGATCGGAAGCGAATGGAGACGGGGGCGAGCAGGATCAGGTGCCGGCGTTCAAGGAGTACGGGTTGGCGGAGCTCCGGGCGGCGACCAAGGGCTTCAGCCCCGAGCTGATCGTCTCCGAGAGCGGCGAGAAGGCCCCCAACGTCGTCTACCGGGGGAAGCTCGACGGGGGCCACCTGGTCGCCGTCAAGCGCTTCTCCAAGCAGTCCTGGCCTGATGCCCAGCAGTTCGTGGTCCGATCCCTCACTCTTTCTCATCTTTTCTCTGTCTTTGCTTCTGGTTTCTGGATTTTATGGCGGGGTATGAACCTAATAGGCGGAGGCGGCCGGGGTGGGGAAGGTGAGGCACAAGAGGCTGGTGAACCTAATAGGCTGCTGTGCTGAGGGGGATGAACGTCTTCTTGTGGCAGAGTTCATGCCAAATGACACGCTCTCCAAGCATCTCTTCCACTGTATGGTGCTTTCTCTTTCTTATGAGTAGCATTTGGGCTTCCTCTTTCTTTTTCTTTTTCTTTTATTTTTTTAAATCTTGAACTGTTTTCATGGAAAAGGTTTTTCTGTTTCTGTTTCTGGGCCGTTTTGCATAAAAAGAAAGCAGGAACATGGGTTTGTACTTTTTTGGAAAAATGAGATTATACATAGATGGCGAGGAAGCTTCATAGTAGATAATGTACGACGACATTGGTAGGTTTGCTGAGATAGGAAGAGATCCATACATAGAAGTGATGGAAGCAATGATGTGATGAAGTGCGACAAGCCTTATGACCAAGATGGGATATCAATTGAAGTCTGAAGAATGAATTGTGATGGAAATGGAAGTTGTTGGCGTCAAATGAATGGAGGAAAACGTAGTCGTAGGGAAGTAGGTATACATAGTCTTCCAAATTATTGTGGCTTCAGACTTGAGAGTCATACTATGCAGCCATGAAAGAGGCTGTGAAGTAGAATAATATAAAATAAATATTTAGAGGAATAATTTGATTTAACTCCAAGATGTTTAACCAATAACCATTTTTCCTCTATAGGAAATTAATGTGAAAATTTAGCAAAGAGGAGGGAACTAACAATGTTTTTTTAAGAAGTTTCTGATAGATTTCCTGTAGAGGAAGGAACTAACAATGGTTTTTTAAGAAGTTTCTGATAGATTTCCTGTAGGACATATTTGGCAGCCAATAAAAAAGAAATGCAAGAGTTTGATGAATTTAATTTGGTCAAATCATCTTCGTGAAGCAATGTTAATTACACGTATTGCTGGTAGATTGGAGAATTGTTGGTTGCGATTGGCCATCACTGGAGTCAATTTTTTGAGGCTTTCCCTATTCATAATTTTAAATATTTCTATTACTATCCAAAACATGATTTCCAGCTGAATTTTATTAGGAAAAAAGTTATGCTCACAGATGTGGTTTTAAGCATGGGGCTCTCTATTTGGGCTTGGCCATGTGCTAATTGGATGATCTGTGAATTGCAGGCTGCTGCCCCTTGGGTAGCTATGTTAATATGTACAGCAACTTGCGCACAACCCTATAACTGGGTATATCACTTGTCAATTTATAGCATATGTTACTGTTACTGGTTGGTAAGGCCAGGGAAGGAAGAAACAGGCACTAAATTGGAAGTATGGAAAATTAATTTCCAAATTGAGTTGTATAAAGGAGGTGCACTGACTGCAACTTTGATGGGAACTTAGGAGGATTGTTGATGTTGTTAGAAATGAGGAATAAAAGATTTCCAAAACAAATTGCTTTCACCATCTGGGAACCATCATAAAGAAGAATGAAGATTCAAAAGATATACGAGAATTTCTTAGGTAGGATTGGAGTAAAGATGAAGCTGAAATGCAGCTTTAAAGTGTAAGACAATCAATATAAACTGTTTTTTTTTATGTTTTTTTCTCTCGAAAAGGCAATACAAGACCAACTTTATTGTATAAATAAGAGTAACGAGCACAATGGAGCAGTGCCCACGGGATGCATATTGTGGAGATGAGCATGGTGAGGTAGATATTTGGTGAAAGTAGTAGAATAGGTTTTAAATTTGTATAAAAGCAATGCAAGACCAACTTTGTTGTGAAGTAAGAAATTAAACAATGGTTATGCACATAAGATCAACATAGCAGAGATGAGGTTTAGTGTGGAGAAAGTTTGGTGAAACCAGTATCATTGAGTTGGAAACTAATAAATTAGAGGATGGTTGATGATTATGTTAGGCTAAAGTTAGGGATAACAATGTAAGATGGTCTATATACCTGAAACACAGTCTGGAACTGCTCCATGAAAGGGAGTTTGCTTATTAATTTCTTTTTTTGCAGAGTCTTTTGCTATACTAGGATAATTTTTTGAGTTACGTTATTGCCAAATTATAATATTTGCATGGTTTTCGATGAACTTTTTTTTCTTTTTTTCCCTCTCTTTCTTTTAGGGGATAAGCAGCCACTACCATGGGAAATGCGAGTTAGAGTTGCATACTACATCGCACAAGCACTTGATCATTGTAATTCTGAAAATCGGAAAATCTATCATGATTTAAATGCATATAGAGTTCTTTTTGATGAGGTATGCAAAATTGATTATTTTTTTAATTAAATTTCTGCTTGATATTTTTATTTTCTTTGTGATGCTTTGATACCTACCTTGCATGTAAAACCTTCAATGTCCTAGCTGTCACTTAGATTTGCTTGAAATGCTGAAATTTGCATTAAGGTATTCATGATTTGGAATATATGGATAATTGCAGTCTTATTCATTTATGATGCGTAGTGCAAATAACTAATGTATCCGTCACTAACCTCTCTAGTAATGGTTAAGAAAGAAGTAGTGATAAATTGTGTTGGCACAGTTTCAGATGTCTTTCTTTTTTTTTTTTTGGGTACAACGGCAGCTCACATACCGGACGTGGGTATAGCCAACAACATCAGAAAAAAAGAAGATAAAACAAAGACTGAGGCACTGACCCATGGTCGCCCCAGGTGAACCCTCCTGAGTGGTGAGCCGCAAATGAGGCCACCCAGTCGGCCGCGCTGTTCACCTCTCTGTAGACGTGTGTGGCCCACGAGAGACCATCCTCGTCTAAGAGTCTGCGAACATCGCGTAGTAGCAGGCTATTCAAATATGTCTTGAGTTGCATGTTTAAGCACGATTTTCCTTTTTCTTGGGGAACTATCTCTGTACTTATTCATGGGACATTGAGCTACTTTTTTCTGACAGCTTCAATTCCTACTTTCCATCTACAAAAAGATGATACAAGTTCATCTCTTTACACTGCAAATTGGAATTGGCCAAGTTTCAAGCCTTTTTTATTAAGTGGTAGACTATCAATGAGTAGTGTTTTGAAGGTCCTTCAAATAGTCTCATCCACTAAAATTTTAGACCTACTAAGCCCTTTCTTTTAGCTTTTGCATACTTTTGAGATAGTTTCCTGGCACATCTGCATTCTGAAAGATCTGTATTTGTTGGATTCCTCTGTCAGTGTTGTCCAAGCAATATTTGCCTTGTGGAAGTTCTATCTCATCGAGGAGACAACTGTTACTGATCGATGACTGGATGATTGAGATACTTTTTTGCATGGGATGATGATTTATAGTCCTTTTCATTTGTATCTCAATTATTTCTGATGATATGCCTTTATATACTAATACTGATAAATTTAGAGAACATCTTCAGATTGTTTTTCACTGTATTAAAAGGTTATTGGATAGGTTGTCTTGGCTTGATGCATAAAGAGCTAGAGAGAGAGAGAGAGAGAGAGAGAGAGAGAGAGAGAGAGAGAGAGAGATGTGTCAAGATATGACATCATGAGCTGAATTTTTATCCTCAAGCTGAGTGAGAGAGCATGGCCCCACTTAATAAGGCCCTCGGTTCCCACTTAGTCCACCTACGAGCATATAAAAAAGTAATTTTAACTTTTAGACTAATAATGTATAAAAAAATCAATGAACACAAGGTTGTGGTTACAAGTTTAGGAGTGTGTGGTCAAGATTTATAAGTTATTGAATCAAAATTTCAGGAATTTGGAGCAATTCAGTGCGAATTAGGCTTTAAGGGGTCTCATAGGATAAAGATGAGAATAGTAACATACAAACATGTGCCAAAGTATGAGGATTGCTAGGGAGAGTTTTAGATGTTGAAACAAGATCAACAACGCATTTTCGAAGAAGATCTGTTACAGATTCAATATAAGTGCATTATTAAAGTAAAACTGGATGCAGATTTAACAAGGATTATAAAAAAAGGCAAAGATAAAAATAGCAGTTAAAATTAAAGAAAAAAGTCTAGCATGCTAGTCAATTTGCATACAAATGGCATGTCCTGCTCACAACTACTCATTTATCAGTCAATTTTAATTGAGAGGATTGTGTATATTTTCTTAATCAAATTCTTCTAAGAAATATTTGACTTTTTTTTTGGAGTCCTAAATGGGGTATTTGTTGGATCTACCGATTTATTTAAGTTAGTGCATTTTACAATGTTTTTATTAGTAAAATCACATATAAATAAGTATACTTCATACCATGTTGGATGACTCCATGTTGTTACAATTTCTCTGATGTTTTTTTTTACCTTTGTAAGCTGGAAGCATGTTTGACAGAAATTTATAGAATGTCATAACTAGGAAAGTTTGCTTGTGAAAATGAAATTACAGTTGAGGCTTCAAATGCCCCTGGTCTGCATTGAAAATTGGTTCTCAGATTTCTGTAGAAGTCATCTGGTTGGCAGGACTGAGAAAAAATATGATGATTTAATGATTACAACTGTTTTGCTTTTTATTTTTTCTCCTGAAAATTATCTTTTCTTTGTTTTGTTTAATTCACTCGAATTTTAAGCTCTTTAAACTTTATGTTCACTTGTGCCAGGATGGTGATCCTCATTTATCTAGCTTTGGTCTCATGAAAAATAGTCGGGATGGAAAAGGTTACAGTACGAACCTAGCTTACACTCCACCAGAGTTTTTGCGAACAGGTCGGTCAGTTCATAAGTCTCTTTTGCTTTGATTTTCTTGTAGTTGACTGTGTATTACATGTAAATCATGTGTAAGCTAGAGTTTATCATACGCAACTAAAACATCCTTGAACATCCTCCTGCTCTCCTATTCTGTTTGTGATTTTGCATCCACTACACCACAGCTTCTTGCAAGCTTTACCTCAGCTTATATTGCTCCTTTATGGGACTGTTTAATTCCATGGATCTTCTCATGTAATTATACTTAAATTTTTAATATTATTTACACATAAAAGAAGGTACGGGATTTGAATTTTCTTCGAAGTCTGGGTTTCCCATGTTTCAGATAAGGTTCGTATTTATGCATCGTGCCATAAATCAATGATATTGTTAGTGTTTGTTAATTTTTTATTCATAAATTTAATTTAATTTTGTGTATTGCTCAGGCAGGGTCATTCCAGAGAGTGTAATATACAGTTATGGAACAGTTCTGCTGGATCTTTTGAGTGGAAAACATATCCCTCCAAGTCATGTATGTTAATCTTCTGTGCAGCAAGTTTTCCCTCCTGTCTGATGATATTTCTCATTGTTTATTGGATGTAGTGCATCTGCAATTCTACCATACACATCCCTTCCTTTTACAGGTGCTGCCATCATATAAAAAATACCGACTAAAAAGATTTCATTTAAATATTAGTTGGTATTCTTTTAAAATACCGTATCTTATAAATAATGATATCTGCCAATGTTGAGCTACTGTAGTCTCTAGTAGTCTTGTCCAGGGGATATATCTAATTCAACTTAAAATGCGATGAAAATCTGGATGGCCAATGAATGATAAATTTATAAAAGATCATTGTGCAACTACAATTTCTAGAAGTTTCACTAGAAGTATGTAAAAATTATAAGGTTTCGTGGCTATAGATAATGAGTGGAACATGGAACATGCTGTGAGCTGGGTAGAGTTTGAAAATTGTGAATTGAAGGTTGTCAAAACACCTAGGAGCTCCTAGGCAGTTCTAGGTGGTGGGCCCCTTGAAAAGCCTAGGTGGAACACCTAGGCAGTCAGGTGGGTGACTAGATGTTAATAAAATCAATATAGTAGCTTTGTGTAATCAGATTATCTCACTGCATATGTTTGGTTTATAGAAAACATATGAAAAACATCATATTCATTAGTGAAGAGTTGCAAACTACTTAAGCTGTTCATAATATGATCAAGCACTAGTAATAGGCAACCAGGTGCCTGACCAGCTGCTCTGCCTGACAGCTTGAAAAGCAAGGAACACCAAGGCAATGGGGTTGCTCTGGTAGAGGTGTCCATGTGCCAGTCAGCCAGGTCAGGCCTAGGCTTAATGCAAGCCTGAAATTTTAATCTCAAGCCCGAGTCATACTGGACTTCAGGAATTTTTTTTTTTTTAAAGGTCAGACTGGGCTTAAAACAGCATTTTTATCACATTCCCAGCCTGGGCCTGGACTGAAAGTTAGTCAGGCCTCTATTGTCAGGCCTGAGCATGGCCCATATCCCTAAAACTTGAGCCTGAGCCTGATTTTTTCTGGTCAGATCTTCGGGTATTCAGGCCGGCCTGGTCCATTGATAGTCTTATGCTCAGGCACCTAGGTGGGACTGGATAAAGGTTACAGTGAGAATAATTTGGTGTAGAAAAGGATATAGGAGGTAGGCAGTTCGAATTTATCTTTTAAATTTAGGAAAGGAGTTGTTGGATGGATATGATTGGTTTGGAAAGATGTGGGTACTTGAGATATGGAGGTGTCTAAGAAGATTGTTGGTTATCTTTTTAGGAGAAATTGGGCACATGAGACAGAGAGTTGTTTGAGAAGATTGTTTTTTTTTTTTTGGGGGGGGGGGGGGGGCGGTGGTTGGGTGGGAGATTTTGTGCACTTGAGATAGAGTTGGTAAAGAGGCTGCACAACTAGGAAGGTTTTCTTTTGGGAGGTAGATTGGATCTTTGGCAAATGTATTAGAGAGACAAAAATAGTTTACAGTGGTGATAATCTTAATAGGCTATTTACCTGACCCTCCTCATCCTTCATGCTGCACAGTGCTTCATGCAGGCATTGATGCAGGTGTAGCATTTGTTACACTGGCCTGCCTGCACAACTAGGAAAGAGGTTTTCTTTTGGGAGGTAGATTGGATCTTTGGCAAATGTATTAGAGAGACAAAAATAGTTTACGGTGGTGATAATCTTAATAGGCTATTTACCTGACTCTCCTCATCCTTCTCACTGCACAGTGCTTCATGCAGGCATTGATGCAGGTGTAGCATTTGTTACACTGGCCTGCCTGCATTGAAAGGGCACTGGATTTTGTAAAAAGTAGGTGTGAAAAGTATTCCTTCAAACTATTTAGGAATGGTATGAGGGGAAAATTTCCATCCATTTGATCAGTGTATGGTTGCTGTAAAGGATAGAAATACATGGGGGGAAGCCAGCACTGACTTTTCCTTTCAAAGGTGCAGCCAGATGGGGAGAAATTTTCTTTTTTCTTTTTGGATTTTGTTTTGAGGAAAAGATGGGGAGATCCATTGTAAATTTATTAAAAAGATGATCTGTTTCTCGGTTCAAGCACCAAAAACACTTAAACAAAGTCATCAGGGGAAAGGGAACAAGAGGCATGAGAGGAAGAGGGATGTTGGTAAAGTAAGGTTGCTCTGTTCTGGCCTTGTTGAGATTTGAAGGCTCAGAATATGGTTCTACTGCAAGTTTAGGTCGCACATCTGAATTAGGTGGAGAATTGTATACCAAAAGAAGCTGCTAAGATGATTCTTGCTGCAGTTTGATTAGATTTATTAAGCAGATCTGAGAAATAAATCAATACTCTCCTGGGTAACACCATAAACAATTTTCAGAAGAGGAATATAATAGTTAGTGGCGAAAAGAGAGTGAAGATTTCTATTAAAAAAATTAGAGAGTGAGTGGAGTTTATTAATAGGAAGTAATATATCAAGAAGAAAAGTTGAAAGAGGAGAGAAGAGAGAACTGAAAAGATGGCCCGTGGCCTCTTATTTCTTCCAAAACAGCTCCTGTATGATTCCGAGAAGTAACTGTCAGCCTCCGATTATAATAGCCTTTTCTTTTGTTCGATCGGCTACCTTAACCTCCTACTAATAGGACTTCTAAACTTGGAAATAAATCTATAGCAGACAGCCAACAAAAACACCTATTGCATAGGAAATTGCTTCGGGGCTCAGGTTCTGTGCACACGTAAATGTCATCAGGTCCAGAACTGCTGATTTGGGCTTGTTTTCTTACCCCCAGCTAGGACTCTTTATCTAGAAATAAATTTGCAGCAAAAGGGAAACAAAATCCCCTATTGCATGGTCTGGATGTACTCGTTCTTTCTTCCCTTTTAAGACTCTTAAAATAGGTAACTGGCAGGTGGTAAATCCCTCATTAAAAGGGACAGGTTACTTTTCTAGGGAGATTTAGTTTTCTTTTGCTTTGTTTCAACGAAAAATTGACAAAGTTTTTTTATTACTGATTCTCTGGAAAACCTTTCCTTTTCTATGTAAAAGTCAGACATTTTCTTTTTTTTTTTTCTGTGGATTTCTTTGCAACCAAAACCCTCATGTAAGAGGTTTGAGGAAGATTTTCTCTCTCATATAGGAAATCTCCTGGTTTGCTTGGTGGCATGGATGCTGAAATTATTTAAAAGTCAAAAACATTGAGTTTTTGCTTTGATAAGATGCTAGAAGAGGTTATCAGAGCTTGGTGATTCTTACCATGTGTAGAAAATGATAATGTTCTAGTTCTCAGTTCTCTCATCTGAACATTATGATATAATAGAGAATCCAAAATTACACTTGATAAAGCTCATCGATTTTTTTAAGCTAGAGCCTGAGAAAGACGCAGAAGATGAAATTGGTTACTTTTGAATCTAATAACTTGGCTCTGCATTTTTTTTCTTTTTTGCTTTAAAAAAAAAGGAACCCTAAGTGAGAGCTTGAGAGGGAAGTGGCTGTGTTCACTAACTTATCCAGCCTTGGCCTTCACTAGCAACCCTATCTCGAAGACTGCTTTGGCGGTGGGGCATTGTCTGTTCTGTGTAAGCAGTTTATTGATCTTCGGCATATGGCTGAAGTCGACTTCAAGCTAGAGGAGGTGCCCGGTGGTTTTGTCTATGTCCAGCGAGCCAGTCGGTGTGGCTTTATTCGGATGGTACTGAAGTTGTCTTGCTTTAGAGTCTATAGGTTCAAGAACCTTCTCCCATTGATTTCGCCAAGTCATCACCAAGACCCTGGATGACAGTCTCAAAGTAAGCCTTGCTTGTTTGATCTTGAGAGATATGATATGTATTTTTTTTCTCTCAAAATCTTGCTTAGATAGCTTTATTTATTTTCAGCATTATCAATCATCTATCTGCTTCTTTGTGTTATCACTTGTCCTTATGTTGCATGGCCCGTACTTGTAGTATAGGGGCTCAAATTTTTCTAAAGCAAGTTCTTGCTTGTGATCGAATGAAAGTCAATTCTTAATATTTTCAGTTTAATTCTAATAGCACTTCATCATTGCCTTTGTTAATGATTTGTTAATGATCATTGTTAATGATCATCTATATACACTTTATCCATATACACTTATTTATGCTTGTAATGCTTAGAAATATTTCACTTATATTGTTTTTCCTGATCTTCTCATTTGACCTAAACTTCAAACAAAATTGTAATTACTTCTAGTTGGATGTATTTTCATAAAATATTTTGACCCTATTTCTTTAATGATGTTCACCAGGCATTAGATCTGATAAGAGAGAAGAACATGTTATTGATAATGGATTCGTCTCTGGAGGGTCAATATGCTAATGAAGATGCTACCAAGCTTGTCGAACTAGCTTCAAAATGCCTACAATTTGAGGCTAGGGATCGACCCAATTCTAAATTTCTTCTTTCTGCCGTGGCACCCCTTCAAACACAAACAGATGTACTTATGTTGACGATTTCTTCAAATTTTTACTAGTTATTGCTATTTGCAGCAATCCATTTCCTCATATGTAGCTTTCCTGTTCTCTTTATTTGGTAACATAGGTGGCATCATATGTTCTAATGGGCCTGACTAAAACAACAGCAGTGCTACCAACAATGCTCTCCCCGCTTGGAAAGGCTTGTGCACGGATGGACCTTACTGCTGTGCATGATATATTACTTAAAACGGGTTATAAAGATGAAGAAGGTGCTGAAATGGAGGTAAATCAAATTATGTTTTGGATTTTTAGCTATAGTAATTAATTTTCATGGTGACAGTTACTGCAGTTGGAAACAGATGTGGGAGGTCTTATGTGGAATTAAAAAACTTATCTTGGAAATATCCTCAAAGTGGGAAATGGGAAAAGGTTTGTCAAAACATGTACAAAAAGAAGAGGGGGGGGGGGGGGGGGGTGCTTGTGAAACTCCGAGAAATGACTGAAAAATGTCCTGAGCCAATCTGCAATGGTTTCTGATTAATATCTCTTTAATTTTTATGACCGATGGTGGTTCTCACTTTCCCATGTGCTTTTGCTCAACTTTCCCACACAATTTGGGAAACCAACTGAAATCAATTTCAGTAATGCATTTCCTATAGAATTATTAGTCAAGTCTCAACTGGTAAACATGTTTCTTGTAACTAAGTTCTAAATCAAGTAAAAACTGAGAATAGCAACTCCACCTTGCCGGTGTCCTACTTGTTAACACTTACTAAAATGACGCGATAAAGAGTGTGAATTTTAAGCTTGTTGGACAATTAGTTATAGCCAGTGATTTTAAAATTCACATAATCAGGAGCTTCTCTCTCTCTCATGCATATTTTGTGCACATGTAAAGGGCCGCATTCTTCATGCTTGTACTTTCTGTATTCTAGTGATGAAGCTTTCTTTCTGTAGTGGACTAACTTATTTGGCTAACAATACTGCAAGACTTTCCTACAACAATTCTTTGAGCTATTTCACTTTGGTAATTAAATTAAAAACTAGAAGTTGTTACGTATTGGCAATCTCACATCATGCATTTTCTGTTCTGTGTTGTGAATGAAGCTTTCCTTTCAAGAATGGACACAACGAGTGCAAGAGATGTTGAATACAAAGAAATTTGGCGATATTGCATTCAGAGACAAGGATTTCAAAAGTGCAATTGAGTACTATTCCAAGGTATATTTATTATCATTTTATGTTTCTCTCTTCTTGTGGAACGCTATCACTTTAAATTGTTCAGTATGCTCTCTCTTGGAAAAATAAATTGTATGGACTTTCTATTTTGCTGTCACTCATACCCATAGATTTCTTCTTGTTAGCCTGTTGATCTCCTTGCCTTTTAAAAATTTGTACTCTCAAAAATTAACGAGTAATGCCATGGGGACCCAGATGAAAAATTCATGTAGCCATGTGATAGAAAAGCTTTGGTATTATCAGCTGGAATTAGCGCTCCGTACACTGGGGTGGTTGTTATTAAATTACCAGCTCAGCTACAGTTACAGTGGGCTCAGGCAACTCTTCATGTGCATATAACCAGCAGCTAAGGCATTTTTTTCAGAGCTACTTGTTTGAAGCTTGCAAAATTTCAATCACATCTTGTTAGAGCAGATTAGATCTGAGCAATACGCTAGACAGAAAAGATATGTTTTTCTTGATAAAAGTTGAAAGTATATAAAAATTAGAATATGTTCCTTAATACGTATTATTTTAATGAAGACTTCCAACTGGCCTTGTAGGCTTTTTCAAAACTAACTGGAGGATGAATGCTAGCCTTTTCAAATCCTTCCCTAGAACTCATCTACATGTTATCTAATTTTTTCCTTCTCTTCACTAATCCTTAAGTTGATGCTGAAGCATTTCCCTTTCAAAGATCTCCTTAGACATCTGTTTTTGTTACTGACAGCATGCTGTTGCTTGTCCACTTTTGTTTCTAATTGGTATAGATTCTTTGCTAATGCTGGTATGCCACTTCTGAATCTTTTCTTTGCGGTTTTATTATGCTTCCTTTTTTATTCTCATCTCTGTGATCATACCAAAGGTGCCTGGTCCTTGCTTACTATCCAAAATCCTTGATCTTTGTGATGTTGAGGGCCTTATATTATTTCATAAAAATAACCTTTAAAAGGAATGTGGTTTATTACTTATTATAGGATATCTCATTGGCACTTATTTTTCTTTAAGATGCATGTTGCATATTTTTTCATGCTACATGCGGGATCCATTCAGTTTTGTGTTTCTGAACCCATATTTCAGTGAGGGACGTTGAAGAGTAACAATTACTGTAAAATTTGTAGAATTGATTTGGCTTTGATTCTTTAGCTCAATCAGTTGGTTATCATGCTTACATACAGACGAAGTACTGACAATTTTATATTTTAATTATACATCTATCTTCATCTTTATGCATTCTCAGAAATCCAAATTAAATATAAAATTTTTAGTTGGATACCCTGAAAATGACCAACTTTGAGCACTGGAATATTTGGGGGAAAAGATTATCTGATTGTATCTTTAAAACCTATGAAATTGAAAATTTCTCGACCATCAGAACCCTCCTTCCAAGTTTGGTATTTCTTTCTAATGAGGGACAAAGCTTTCTGCACTTTGCCCTTTGTCCTGGGTCTTGACAAGTTCAGACCCTTGTCTAGCAGAAATTATTTTCTTTTACTAATGATTATTTGCATGCAAATGGAGTACAAAAAGCATTTCAGTGTAGCACTGATATACTTAATATAAGTGGCTAAAGCATCTCTAGCTACTAAAAAAAGGAAAAAAACACAACCTAAATACAAACGCTATCATCTCTATCTGTGGTTGACTTTATGGATGCTAACCATTAATGGTTGGACAAAGCGCGACAAAATTGGAACTATCTTAATCCACTCATACTTTGATACAAACTGAATGAAAAAGTTCTTTCTTCACAAGGTCTTGAATATATTTATGTATCACTTTTATGAATCCTACTTTTACAATGACGTTCAGTTTTACTCCTAAGCAGTCTATTCATTACTAACTCCCATCATTTTTTTTAACATAACCACACAACGTCTTTGCAATAAATATGAAGGATCAAAATATTCAACAATCACAAGGCACCCTAAAGTTGTATCCGTCCTTGATCGATGATGCTTTAATTCTATTTGAGACATCGTTGCTTACTTGTCCATCATTTTGTTAGAATTATTACCAGGTAATGGAACTTGTGGAAACCTTCTTGCTTTTTATATCTACCTGCATTCCCATCTCTGTTTGTCCCATATGCTTTTCTTGGTTTTGACTAAAGTGGAATCTTTATTGTTAAATTATTCTTATGTTACTTAAAATAAGCATTTACGACTTGGTACAGTGTGTCATTTGCTAATCATTTAGAAGTAAGGGATCTTCAATAATGACCTCTTGATAGAAGCAGTTTATGCTTTTGTACCAGATTTCTTTTGTACCATGTGTTGTTGTTATTTTATCATATGGAATAAGATGTCCCTTGGTTTGCAAAAATGCAGTTGGTGGTGATGATGTCGGTTCCTTCAGCTACTGTTTTTGCTAGACGGGGCTTGTCATACCTGATGAATGGCCAACCAGAGCTTGCCCTCCGGGATGCAATGCATGCACAGGTGTGCATACCCGAATGGCCCACAGCCTTCTATCTGCAAGCTCTTGCCCTTTCAAAACTTGGAATGGAAACCGACGCCCAGGATATGCTCAATGATGGAGCTGCCTTTGAAATGATTCAAATGAAGAGGCAGAACAGCTGGCGAGGCTAGATTTTCCCTGCGGCTGTTTGGGTCTTCTTGCCTACATGCCTGTCTTCCTTGTGCTGCTTCCACACCCCACATCTGTGTCGTGAGTCGCTAATTGCAGCGGGAGAGAAACTGCATGCTTGGTTAGGTGGGTGCTCAGTGCTGTTTCTTCCAACAATGGATGTTGAGAAAGAGAGATGAATAGAATGTTCGGGAAGTTTAAGTAGGTACTTAACTTCGAGCAGCTATGCATTATATTATCAGAGGACATATGCCTGAGAGGTGCAAATTGCAAATTGTTTAATTTTACATGATTATTTTTTACAAGATTAGAAGACTGTAAGCATGCAAGCACCATTGTTGATGCCAAAGGAGGGTATGTATTATAGCCGATTATCTGAAGGGGACAACTTTCTCAATTTGGATGCAAATATGTTCAAAATATATTATTCTAGAGGCGGTCTTTGTGGCCAATTTTGCATATAATTGAAGCTTTAATATTGTTGTGCATGGTACATGTCGAGAAGGAAATTCTCTATTTGTTCTTAAAGGATCAATGTCAACTCAGAAGCTGGTTTTATAGGTTTATTCGATCGTATGAATGGAACAATGTTACCATGGTGGATCCTTTTTTGATAGGAAACAGGCAGCAAAGGTGATGCTGATGATGATGCTCGTTGGGCCTTCAGTAGCTCAACATGTGACATCTTGGTTACATCCTTGCTTCACTGCTATCCCGCATATATTAATCGGTGCATGCGGAACATATTAGAGGAATTGGATTTGATTCCCCACCTTTTTTTTTTAATCAAATTCACAGGTTGGATGTATAAATTCAATTTCTAAGGAAATTGAACTAGGACTACTACGAGAACAAGGGTATGACCTATGCAACGCACGAGATGCAGTTTTTTTTTTTTTTTAATTAGTCTTGAAAGTTAATATAGAATAGATATATAATAATAAATAATAGAACAAAATAGAATATAATAGGTATAATAATCTTACTTACCATATAAAATAAGAAACCGTATTAATTACATCACTAACATATGATGGTGAGGGAATAGCTTAGCACAAACTGAGCCTTTATTATTATATACATATTTTATATATATATATATATATATATAATAGATAATAAAATAAAATAGATATAAAAACTTTACTTATTATTCAAAATAATAAATTATATTAGATATTATTAATATAGATAAAATGGTCGGCAAGGAATGCCAACATCAAGAAGACCTAAAAATAGAAAAAACATATCGAGGTTAAGAGTGAAAATATTGTTTAATAAAGAAATTGAATTATGACCACGAAAATCAAAAATATTTTTGCTTTTATAGGATGTTAAGATCTAAAAGTTTTTTCTTTCAAAATAATATTGTTTTTTAAACTATTTTGTAATAAAAATGTAATGAACTTCGTTGTCTCTACCGAATTATAATAATATTGAAGTAGGCAGCACGCCGGATGCTTCCGGACCGACCTAGAGGTCACCGGCACCGTCGCTCAAAAAGGAATTATTCTCTTATCAACTAGGGTTGACCTATTAAAACGAGAGAAGAGGAACGATAACTCGCTCTGGCTCAGGTCTCAATCACATCGACAGGTACGATCGATCGATCCATCCCATCTCTACCCCCTTCTTACTGACCCAAGAAGATGAAATTTTGTCAGTCGCGCCAAGTTCTTAACTCAAATCATAAGACTGTTTGTTCTGGGATCTGAATTAGAAGTTAATCTTCTTGCATGGCCGTAGCTTAATTAGTTCCGGGTCATCTTTTAAAGACATCGATTTTAACCATCAGGGAATGATTTGATCTTATTAGAAACCCCGGAGATGGCTTGATTAGTGTGGAGAAATTGCTGAAATTGTGGAGAAGGAAATATATTTAGGGATTTGGAAGTGGGTTGTGCTGGAAATATATGTAGAGCTTTGATTGATAAAGGCCGGACCTTTACGCCAATTGGATCGGTAATGGATGTGCTGGATGGTTGATTTTGTAGTGGAGTTTGGGAATTAGCTCCCAGAACATGTATATCATATTAGATTCGAAATCATGCAAATTTAATATTGATATTTAATCTATTTTTCTAACTCTTGTCGATTTTTTAATATTTATCTTTCTTAATTTGAATAAGTTTCATTGTTTTTAGAAGGTGACAAAACTACCTACGCCCTAATATAATTTTAGTAGGTGTCTACTATAATTGCTCCGTTGTCCCCTTTTTCAAAAGAAGTTTTTCCAACTTCTTTTTTTCCTCCTTTTTTTTAAACTATATGATACTATGCAGTTATTGAGGCTGTTTAATCCACCCCAACTAAAACACTTTGCCCAGCTAAAGCCAAAAACGAAATTGAGGTTTAGAAACTTGCTTGTTATGATGAATTAGCGCTGATCTTATTTTCTTTAGAAAGTTAGTAAGTGCTAAGGTAGTTGTAACATCGATGAATTGGTGGGAACTTGAATAGAAGTGGTTTGTGAACATTGGGGCCCTACAAAATGTAAGCTCTTGTTAGGTTACCGGAAATAACTTATCTAGGGACAAACATGAGATCTTCATGTGGAAATCTAAATATGACTTCCAATCAACCGATTTTCTCATCTTAGTTTGTTTTTGTTGGTTGGAATACTTAATAAAACTATTTTAACAATAAAAATTATGGCAATCTCTTAGATTAGTAAACTTTCCATAACTTGAGAATATATGAACTCTTAGTCCGTTTGGACGAAGTCAGATCAATATTTTGCATTTTTGAAGAGAATTGGAGACTAGATCAAGGAAGTTCAAATTTCATTCCATTCTCTGTATTTCAGTCTTGAGTTGATTTGTTATTAGGTTGATGATCTTTTGAACTATTTATAGTTTTATGATTTTCAAACTAGGTCGAGTGATGTAAGAAAAACTAGTGGTTTTTAAAAGACCCCCAAACTGCACCTTCTCTATTCTTTTTTTTTTTTTAAAGTCAACTATACTTTGTTATTCATCTTTTCTTCTTTAAAATATAGTTCTCTTTGTTTTAAAGATTTGGTTCTGTGTATTATTAGCTGTGGCGAACAGTGGGAAATTCTTAGTATGCTTCTGTATTTTTGTTTTAAGCCCAAGCACAACCTTGGGCTGTCATCCCTGCCAAGCTTGGTGTAAACCATGCTGAGCCTATTGTCTGTATTTTTGTTTTAAGCCCAAGCACAACCTTGGGCTGTCATCCCTGCCAATCTTGGTGCAAACCATGCTGAGCCTATTGTGTTGGTCCTGCCTATTGCACCAGAAGGCATTGAAGCATCGGGAATCAGGTTAACAGGAAAAAAAAAAAATCTAGAACAGGTTCATGATTCCTTCTGATAAGCTCAACTCTATCACCCATGGTCACGTCCTCATGTATCAACAGCCTTCAGGTGATGTTAAAATTTCATATACAGATGTTTATTACACGGCCATTTAACATTCGTTTACTTACGGAATAATCAAGTCCTTGAATGGAATCCTAGTATCTTACATGTCAGGTTATGCTCAGTATAAACATGGTTAGTTTAGATGCTACGATAACTAATTGACATAGTAGTGATGCATTAGATATGATTATTATATTCCTGAAAGCATCATGCTAACCATCATCAGATAAATGATAGGGTCTTACTATGGATATTACATCTGAGAAAGTAATTTCCCAAGAGCTTGCTCGGGAGTCACTTATGGCAATCTCCCAGTCTATTCCAGATATGATCCTCGCTTCAAATCTGTTGCCTGAGAAGTCAGCTGTTACTGATGTCTCTGACATAAAAGATCATGGTGGAGCAGAAGACTATCGGTCAAAGCTGATCTCAATTTCCTACTTGCAAGCTCCAGATGTTCAACCTTCGGCACCTTTAGCGGAAAACTTGAGTGGTTAGCCAGTAAAGTGTACCTACTTGCGAATGGTTTCACTGTGATGCCTGCATGTCTTGTATTTGGACTAGGCCTGAATGTTTGTGCAAACTCTTAGCTTGCAAAGAGTATTTTGTGATTCTGGTTGCTCGTGGTGTACTCAAATCCAAGTGTGGTGAGGCGCCGGTGTACCAAAAAAAAAGAAAAAAGAAAAAGAAAAAGAGTATTTTGTGATAAGTACATGAATATGTACAGTTACCATATCATGTCACACTGAAACCTGATCCGGAACAATTAAAATAATAAAGAAAAGGTGTTTTTCCTTCAAACTAGTTTCAGCTGATATTGTTCGGCTTTATTATTCTAAGCATGCAGCCTATTGAATTTTAGATGTGATGTTGATTCTTTCTTCGTACCAACCAATGCCTGTCTTGTTTTATTTGTTTTAATTGAGTTTCATCTATTTAGCTACACTCTGATTGGCATGACATAGTTGAGATTCAGATTATCAAGTTTATGATATCATTGTTGGAGAAAGATGGTCTTTTGTCAGGTGATGCAAGTCATCTACGTATCTGGGACTTGGACTTGGACGGTCATACTCTTCTCTTCCCTTTCCTTTGGCCCTTCTCCCATCTATCAGCTCCTCCTCATGGTATGCTGCATCATGAAACATTTGTTCATTACACAGTTTCCATAGCCAACTAAAGTGTTATATGTTGTTTGATATGTGTAAAATTCTCGGTTTAGTTTTCTGCTTTGAGACATGCCTGAGCTTGAAATGTTCATTGTGTTGATGTCCGTACTCTCCCTTCTCCCTCCTAACAACTACTAATCGTATATTGCTGCATGAAACAGTTCATCATGCTGTCTCCATAATGAGGTGTATCTGTTGTTTGATGTTTAAAATTTTCGATTTAATTATCTCCTTTGAGATGTGTCTTGAGCTTAAGATATTCTTTATGTGCCACTGATTGTGTTGATGTACTTACTCATGTTTATCAGTTTGATTCTTTTTAACCTCCGTGTAGAAAGTCCGACGCAAAAACTTTTTGGAGATAAGAAAATTAAAGTAGAGTGGGCATGGACGGGGTCCATTGGCCATAGGACTTGTCTCCATCCTCTCTGCTGTGCGGTTAGTTTGTTTTCTCCCTCCCTCAGGGGAATCCAACTAGTTTGTTTTCAGAGTTATTTTTTTCCTTTTTTAATCTCTCCATGGGCCAGCTCCTGAAGTGGTATGGATGCTACATAAGTCTCAAAGATTGGAGAGTTCTAATGTCTTATTCTTGCTCTAGTAGATTCCAGATTCAGTTAGGAAAGCAAGGAAAAGCATGTCAACAATCTTTGTAGGCTATAATATTAGAGATGCTTTGAACTTCTTGTCTTAGGTCTGTTAATCTATTGAGCAGTTCAGTACCTGGCTTTGGACAGGGAATGCAAGCATCTTGGCTTCTAAGCTATGGTTGAACTTTTAAATCTTTATAGTTTCATCTTCACTTTGTTACCTTAGATTCTGTTGGCAGAGGCCGGTATGGGCCAAGTTAGCAGGGCTCGCTTGCTGGGGAAGATTGTTGGCGGAGGCCGGTGTGGGCCAAGTCAGCACGACTCGCCCGCGGTGGAGGCCGGTGTGGGCCAAGTCGCAATCGAATGTCGGGGGGACGCTTGGGATGGTCAGTTTAAAGACCATAGTTAAGCATTCATTATGACCTGCGAGTTTTAGTGAGATGGCAGCGCCTACGGTCCTAACAGTGGTATCAGAGCCAGCGGCACATGTTCGATTTTCAGGATAAGCGATTAAAAAAATAAAAAAACTTTCTTGCTGGGGGGAATTGTTGACAGAGGCTGGTATGGGCCAAGTCAGCAGGGCTCGCTTGTGCGGAGGGGGGGGGAGGGGATTGTTGGCGGAGGCCGGTGTGCGCCAAGTCAGCAAGGCTCGCCCGCGGTGGAGGCCGGTGTGGACCAAGTCAGTAAGGCTCGTCCGCGGTGGAGGCCGGTGTGGGGGCTAAGTCGCAATCGAACACCGGAGGGGCGCTTGGGATGGTCAGTTTAAAGACCACGGTTAAGCTTTTATTATCACCTGTAGGTCTTAGTGAGATGGCAATGCCTACGATCCTAATAGTGGTATCAGACCAAGTCAGCAGGGTTCTAATAGAAATTTGATCAGTAAAGCATCTGTTTCTTTTTCTTTCTTTCTTTTTGTTTGTTTTTTTTTTTTTTTTGGCCTTTTGGCTGGTTTTGGTAGTGGTTTGGTGGGGGAGGGGGACCAACATTCTTTATTGAGCATTAGAGCATCTTTTGCTATGCCCTACAAAGATTAGAACTAATTGACTATTGCTTCATGAGGCATATTATCAAGAAAAGAAGCAATTAAGTTTCGGAACAACGCGTTCTCGTTAAAACAAAGCTGATGATAGAAAAATTCGGAAAATTTGGTCAGTCGAGTGTGAGATGGGGGCCATTCATTAAATCATGAAACAAAGTTGATGCTTAACTACTAATTGTATCAGGAGTTGTTGGTGAAAAAGTCCACAAGTTTGGGTGCTGCAGGCATGAATAAAAATTTAATATGCAATAATGTATGCAGTTTTTCCAAATTTATTTAACTCATAACACGGAATAACTTATGTTGTTATCTTTGTTAATGTCCACTATGTTTAAACATTTATCCAGCATAGGTATATGTGACATTGGCTATAATCTACAAACCATATGTAGTAGCATGGAATTCTCACAATTCCTCGTGCCTTCGCAAAATTGAAACCAAACAGACAATTCCTTCGCAAAATTGAATCCTACCAGCAATCAAGCACATGAAAAAAAAGTATATCCGATTGAAAAAGTATGAAATATAAGATTTTAAATTGTGTTACGTATAAACTACGAATAATATAAACAAAATAATTTGGATAAAAATGATATCGTATAAAAGGATGCCTATGAAGGAGGGAAGAAGCATTACCATATAACATAGAGAAAATAGAACTTAAATGTTGAAAAACCTTTAATTAATAGTATTGTGATTGTAGAGACATTATGAAAAGGAAATAAAGAAAATAAAACTAATATGCTCCCTTCTCTGGTCTTTCAGAATGAAATTGAAAACTTCGAAAATAATTTAATAATATTTCTCTCTGTTAGGCTGGAAGAATAACGAGATAAGGGAAAAAAGAGAGAATAATAAGAACACAATATTTATATGTTTCAATTTGTTGACCTTCTAAGAAATTGAAGATTATAAAGTATAAGATTCTTTTGCAAACTCTAGCCCAATACGTCCATCCGATGTTTAGAACATTCAGTCGTCTTTTTTTTTTTTTAAGGGTTACAAGAAATCATCCCTGCTCGCTTCGCTTGCTCTACTTCAAAAAAAAAAAAAAGGTTCTTTTTCATCTTTTTAAAACTTGCATACTCAAGATATTCTCAACATTAAATGCGAGATAAAAATTATTGCCAAATATTGGAAAACTTCAAAACCCTATCTTCTTCTATTATAGCATAGTTGTATATTCTGTTCATCCCATCCCTTGTTTATCCTACCAATCCCTCCAAAGGACCCATCTGCAAGAATTGCCATGTAGGTGGTCCCGTATGCATAATTTTCGTGCGAGCAATCATGACGGCGAGGGCCATCATGATTGGGCTTCACCATCTCATCAACGTGGGGCCCGTCGCGGGTGCACCCAATCTTGGGTGCGCCCTTTTTGGGAAACACGATGGCGAGTGCTTTTCCTCGCCTACACGTTGTACTAACCTGACCTTGAAGGAGTGCCAAGGACACCTCACCCAACTCCTCCACTCTCACTTTGCCCCCACGTGCTACCAATCACCGGCTTCGACACACACCCGCCACGTCTCTCTTAATGTGCGGTTGGGCAGTTACCTTCTACGACCACTCAACACGTGCCAACTCCTCAATGATTGAGTGAAGTGAGAGCAATAGGTCTCTCTCTCTCTCCCCCCCCCCCCCCCCTGTGTGCGCTTGGCTTTATGCATGCAGGCTTTTGTCCTTGTTTTAATCTGAATTTAGTCCCTAAGCATCTGCATCAGGGTTGAACAAGTTTAAGTGTCACTGTAAGGGAAGGACAATTGAATTGAGCTGAACTGTTTGATGACAAAAATTGCAAGAGAGGAGTCTGTGGTGATGGAGGAGGACAACAAGGTGCAATGGGTGGTGGTCGTAGAGGTGAACAGTGTGATGGTGATGGCAATAGCAAGGCACCGGGACTTCAAACTAATGGTGGAGGGTGCTAGGAGAATGTACTAGTGTATAAGATTGTGAGGCTGTGATAGTCGATTTCGACCAATGATTATATCATGATTGGTGCTAAATGAGACCCATCGGTTCATTAATAAGAAAATCTTTGCCGACGTCCTGGGTGATTTCATTCGACGAAAACATTCTTCGAGGGGGCAATTCGTGCTACATTTTAACGATTGCAATTTGTATACATGTCGGTGCATTAATAAGAAAATTTTTGTCGACATCTTGGGTGGATCTCATTCAACGAAAACATATTTTGAGGGGGCAATTCATGCTATATTTTAACGATTTCGACTTGTATGGATTACCATTTGCGGTGCATGAGAATTGAATCACGCAAGGCCATGGTCGATTAGATTCCATCCCGGTTTTGCACGGCAACGTCGATTTCGAGACCCTGATTATGATGATATAGGATGAGCATGAATCCTCTGGGGTGCGCCGTTTGCACCACAGAGCGCTGTGTGGCGCTTGATGGCTGCTATCAAGAGATGAATGACTATCAGACATGATGGCCTTATGTGTCGTATATGGCACGTCGCTGTTGATAGCCGCTCATCTTTTGATAACGGCTATCAAGCGCTCCACAGTACTCTGCAGTGCAAACAGTGCACCGTCTAGGATTTTGGGTCATATGGAAGCCTCTTAGTAATACTCTCTCTCCTTCTCTCTCTCCAAAGGCGCGTGCGCATTGAGAGAAAAAAATATAATAATAAAAGATATACCATCGTTTAACATACGAGATGCGCCGGAAAGTTCATTTGATTAAGTTGGATTTCTATTAGTAGTAAGTGTAGTATTTTTTTCCCCCGGAACTTTCCCATTGTTATAATAGCTGAGAAATCTTTTATGAAACTCCTTAATTACGCACCTAATCCTTATCTTTTCTCACATGTCATCGTGTTAGTCTCACTCTAGGCAGTTCAAAATTTGAATTTGATACTGCATCTAATGCTAACAAAACATCCTCAACACCAATTAAATTATAAGATTAATCATGTATTGACAAAAATCTGGTGGTAGTATGAAATGCCTATAATTTGGTTAGAAGTTATGGGTTCAACAGACACATCCTTTGTTTGAATTCTTCAGGTGTGCAATATTCTGAACATCTGTGCTATTCCAAATCAACCTAAATCAAATTCAAACTATTTTTACGCTCAGAATTCTTTGAGTGTGATTTAGGTTTATTTGGAATTGTAGAGGTGTCTAATTATGACACAATGTGCATGCAAGAAGGCTCATGAAAATGGAATTACTAGGTTGCACACAGCGCCTTGTGTCTCATGTATGTTGGGGCCACTGCATCCAACCTACAGAGATTAGTTTCTAGAAAAAAAAAAGTAATATAATTGTGAATACAATGAAAGATTCAGAGAAATCAGGAGAAATGTCTAGGAAAAGTGGTTGCATTAATAAATGTCTATTAGGGTAGCTTCAAGTTGTATTATTTAAAAATAGGGCCACAGCAGCTCACTAAAATCTAAAATAAATAAATATATACAAAAAAGGGTTCTTGTTTGCGCAATAAAATAAAAATTAGCAGACTTATTTGCGAAATTTTTGAAAGCAAAATCCTTATTTAAGACCATTAGAATCCTAAAGTTTTTTCAGTATTTTATATATATGATTTTTAATAAAAACTTGTACATAATTTCATCAATATGATCAATTTTCAGCCGATACAACATCAAAGTGCTCCATTGATTTCACTAATAAGGATAACAACATTCATTTCAAGAGAAGTTGTGAAAATAACAAATTATGATAAGGTATGGTAGACGAACAACATATCAAATCTCATGAAGACTTAATAAAGTTCATTCATAATAGAGATAATAAAATTATTTCTTGGCAAAGAACTTTATCTATCATAAAAATAATATTACATATTTCATGAAAAGTTAATAAAAATATATTTATAAATATAACGATCATATTTACGAGAGAATTAATCAGGATAAGTTGCAAGCAATCAACTCTATAGAAATAAATGCTACACATCCATAATGATGAATGGCCGATTTGCATGGACAACTATATTAATTTATTGTTATCAACAATTACGTCATGGTAGAATAAATTTTTTTTTAAAGTCACTCAGCTATAGTTATTTTGGATGCATTAGTTGTTAATTTGATAAGTTGTTAAAAGCAGCTAAAAGTGCCCTTCTATTTTTTATTTTTTTTTTGCTGAAGCAGATATATTATATAAATCGGATACCAATACATCCAAAAAAGTCAAAAGATAATAACTCCCAGAATGCACTGGATATCTCTAAAATCCCAATTTACTATCCTATTATTTTTACAATATATGTGCTCCGACTGCAAGGCCATCTCCCTATTGATCATACCCGGCACTGTTTCTAACTTTTAGTGGGAAAAAGATTTAACGAAGGGGATGGGAGCATTGCATGAGGGCATCCATCTCAAGGGCTACACGACAAACGCATATGCTATTCCCATATACGGCCGGCTCTCGGCAATGCCTCTCTCTCTCTCTCTCTCTCTCTCTCTCTCTTTTGGCTATTTACAACTAAATATTGGAAACGGTACGCTCACTTCCCTCGCTCTCTCTCTCTCTCTCTCTCTCTCAGCATTTCCGGCTTTTTTTTCCCCTCCTCCTCAGATAGACTCTCCCAAGCCATCCACCTTCCTCCACCCTCTCCTATTTATTCCCTCCCAATCCCATACCTCGAGGTTGAAACTGGAGGGAGGGGAGAGAGAGATGGATTTGTGGGGGTTATTGGTAGCGGCGGCGGCGGCGGTGGCGGGGGCGGCGGCGGTGAGCGGCTTGGCGAGGAGGGTGCAGGAGTGGGTGCACGAATGGGGGCTCGGAGAGAAGAGGAAAAGGTTGCCGCCGGGGGACCTCGGGTGGCCTCTCCTCGGAAACATGGCCGCTTTCCTCTGGGCCTTCAAATCCAACGATCCCGACTCTTTCATCAACTCCTACGTCCGACGGTCAGTGTTCACTCGTTCATTCATTCTCGCTCTCTCTCTCTCTCTCACTCTCTCACGCACGTACATTTTTGCTTGAGAATTCGGTGATTAGTTTGCGGGGAATCCGGTAAGTGGGGTTTTCGAGAGAGAGGAGAAGGATTAACCAAATTGAGTCGGTTAAGGCTGGTCCGCGAACCCGAATTTTACCGCCACATGTTTAACCGTCAGGCCCAAACCGGGTGCCACCGATTCCGAGAGCACCGCAATTGATCATCTAACTATTTATCACTCCACAAACCTTTTTTGTTTCAAGTAAGGAGAGTCAGATATATACAATCTTATTTTTATATCTGAAAAATTAAAATATATATAATTTTAATATACTTTGCAGTTATACGAGGGCTGATCTCTAGGAATTTTTCTTTTTAATTATTATGGCACTTCTTCATGAATAGCTACGAGCGAGTCATGATATACTGCTGAATTGGAGAGATCCAATCCTGTATCACTAAACATCTATGTATTTTTAACCGTTTTGAGATACTTGAATAGCTAGATATTAGAGATTTCAAAACAAGAGTGCAAGAATATATTAATCATAGCCTCTTTTCTAACTTTTTTTTTTTTTTTTGGTGTACTCTTTTCTAACTTTCATTGATACTTTTTTTATCACTTTGTTTTGGGTGACCTTGATAACTAATTACGGCCCCGCTATAAAATTTTTTATAAAAAAAAATGCTACATCATTGTCTCGTATACTTTGTCTTGTAATAAGCTGATCAATATGCTCCATCGGCTGTTTTGTTAAATTTGTCTAGTAATAAGTAAGGATGGAAATACTTAATTGTTTAACTTGTTTAAATTGTTTCAATTTTTTATCAATTAGGAACAATTATTTTTAGATTTGGTTCTTAATTTTTTATCTGTTTAACAAATAAATTAGATTTAAATTAATAGATTTTTGATCTATTATGTATCCGATCCAATCTGATTGCTACCTCTAGTAATATGCTTGCTGATTGGGTATGGGACTGGGGTTAGACTAGGCTGAATGAATTATATATATATATATAATATATATATATATATTATATATATATATTAAAAATATATATATATAATATATTATATATTATATATATATATTATAATATATATATATTATATATATATATTATATATATATTATTATATATATATATATATATTAAAAATGAAAAAGAACAAGACTGAGATTGAGGCTTCAGCTGGGGATGGGACCCGTTTGGATATGGCTGGTGGCGAGTATATGTGGTTCTCATTTGTCCAAGTCATGGTCCAAGTCGAGTATGGCCCACCAACACTGAGCCAAGGGAAATCCAAGTTAATGATATCATTAGAGCTGCTCTTATGGGCAAGTTCTTGCATGCTGACGTGGCCATGCGTGGTTGGTCGAGAGCATGGTAGCGGCTAACGCACAGACTGGTTGCCTTGTGAAATACAGCCACGTCTGCAATTATATTTGTTTTGGCTTGTTTGGATAGTCCCTGTGGGATTGGGATTAAGATTTCAATATAACAACTATCAGACCCTGGCTGGTCCATATCAAATGTTATGACTTTCTCCATAGGTATACCTATGCATAAATCCGAACTAGCTTGGTACAAGATTTTACGAACCCTAAATAAATAAATAAATTAGATAGGTCATATATTAAATTTTTCTAAAACATGATGATCCAATTTAGGAGTTTTTAAAACATGATGTTCTACAAACTTATCATGCACGCTTGTGTTTTTAGCGATATTAAAAATTTATTTTATAATTTAGTTATATGATATGGCTTTTGTTTTGCAAGATATATTTTATTTTCTTAAAAATACTCCGAGCGAGTGTGGCCTTACATGGTTTTGATTCATCTAATCCTCACCAAAAAAAAAGAAAAAATAATTGATTTATCTAAGTTTAGCCACGAATCAACTTGAATTGTAATGAATCCAAATGAGTTGAGTTTCCGATATTCAAGTGGCTTTGTCGCCTTATATGGGTAAAACTTCTCTCTTCTAACTTGTTTCATGTCTATATTCTCAGCCTCACTACTTTAGTTATGAAAGACTGGAAAAGTCCAATAAAAACATCGACATCAACATCAACATGCAAGGTGTTGCAACACATCCTAGTCTGTATCTAGTTTAATTTAAGTCACGGCACCAAATCAGGTCAAACTTGGTTCCGATTTCAATAACCTAGACCCAAACTTATTATACTTTTTACCAATTGGGCTTGACCCATACCCCTACAGGTCCAATCATGGCTTGAAACACCTAGGTCCCGATCCACTTGACTGAATCCAATCACAGCCAATTAGTTGTTCTAGTTGTTTAATATTTCTATTTTTTGGCACTACACCTGCTACATTTTTATACATAGCAAACTCCAGTGTTTGTAGCTTTGCATTTAAAGCACCATGCCTTGCATATATCACATATAGTAAAATAAATGTGTGGTGGGACAACTTTTGTCACCGGCATTGGTGGGAGCGAAGGGTCGGCATGGAACGCTGCATGGGTGTTGTCTTCTTGCGGTAGGGAACTTTGTTTGCTTCTTTGAGGCCTGCGTTGGTTCTGTTCCTGCTGCTTGTTTTCAAGTCTTTTAGCTTAGGCTCGGATGTACAAATTCTTCTTGGAGAAAGGAGCGATAACAAGAAGACACATACTACAATGTCAAAAAAAATAAAAAACATTATAACAGAGTCCGGACAAAGGTCCAAATGGAGCTTGACTGCATCTTGATGGATATTTTGATGTCTGTTCTGAAGATTTGCTTACGGGAATCAAATAAGAGCATGGGAACCAGTGGAATTCCCATTTCCACCCTCCCTCCCTTCTTTATTAGCTCAGTCTGAGACTCTTTGTTTGCAAACTGATGTGGACTGAGAACTGATTCTATTTAACTTCAAAAATCTTGGGTAGCTGATAATTAGCCTTATGACATAATGACCAAAGCCTGTTTGGAGAAGCTATTGGTAGTAGAACTATTGAAAGTAGAACTTTTATAAAAAGTTGTTTGCTGTTTGGTAACTACATTTCTAAAGTGCTGTAGCAGTTTAACATATGTTTGGTAAACAAACTGAGAAAATACTTTTGTATGACAAAATTACTATGGAGGACATTGCATAGTATTATACAACAGAGCATAATAAAATATAACTTATTTAATATATAAATATATTATATAGTATAATATTACTATAATATAATATATTATTATTATAATATAGTAATATAACATTGTATATTATATCATAATAATTTAATATAATATTAAATTATTTAACATAACATATCAATGTATTATGATATAATGTAATATAATATTATATTTATATTATAATATAATAATAAAGGTACAAAATATTATAATTATTAGTGGACATTAATTTTTCATAATATAACATAATATTAAATTATTTAACATAATATAATAATGTATTATGATATAATGTAATATAATATTATATTTATAGTATAATACAATAATAAAGGTATAAAATATTATAATTATTAGCGTAAATTAATTTTTATTATATAACATAATATTAAATTATTTAACATAACATATTAATGTATTATGATATAATGTAATATAATATTGTATTTATAGTATAATACAATAATAAAGGTATAAAATAATAATATGAAACAAGAATACATTTTTTTATGCGGAAGGGAGTCTGATCTACGGCTAGGATATTTTGTTAGAGCTCTAGCAGATTTTTAGGCTTATAAAGGAACAAAATATGTAAATATTATATTTTATTATGGATATTTTGGTCAAAAAACAACTTTCCGACAAAGCTTAAAACAGTTTTTTCGGAAAACTCCAAAATAAAGCTTCTGTTGAAAAGTTGTTTTTAGCTTTCTTAAAAAACTAAAATAGATTTTCGAAATTTTTACCAAACATTTTTTTTCATCCAAAACTACTTTTAGAGGTAAAAGCTCTCCAAATGGGGCCCAAGTTAGGTTGGTGATAAATGAATACTCAGCAAGTGGTTTGTAAAGATTGTTACATATTGCACCTATTTTTCAGGACACCGAATGCCACACTTTTTTCAGTGACACATGGGCCCTGAAAGGGTGTGGGATTTGGCGCTGTCAAAAGTTGGTATATGCAAGCATTGCTTGGTTCCTTCCTCCCAATTCTTTCACCAGTAGTTACACCCCTCTGCTAAGCAACCAAGAGATTTTAGGTTCGAGTCTTGGTTGGTTCCTCCCAGGCATTTGGATCTGATTAGTTATAGTGCGGATGAGTTTCCCTCTTTTTCTCCAAAAAAAAAAAAAAATTCTCGAAAACTTTTGATTGTAAGACAATATTCATGCTTTACAAAGTTTTTTTTTTTTTCTTTTGATGAAGAGGGAGGCAAAGCCACCTGGCCTTTATTAGAAAAGTAGAGTTTATAAAAACTATTTATAAAAGACATGCTTTACAAGGTCATGGAACATCAAACAAATCACAAGGGACTAAAATTGTGCTTAAAGGGTCAACTAATGCTTCATATTAAACTCTACATCTTCAAGTGACTATAGCCAAATAGAGTTAAGGTGCTTTATATGTTTCCAAATTTTTAGGAAGCAATATCAAATTGGATCTTGGAATGGTTATCCCGAAAAGAACTTGACATGGTATTGTGGTCGACGAGATCATGCAACAAAAAGATACATTTGTGTGGAGCCCCAGCGGTACTATTAAATTTCTCATATAATTAGAGGTTTTAAGTTTTTTGATGCTTAATGTTAGGTTGATGATTTCCAAAATTGTTCATCTTTGCATTTTTAAATTTGATTGCCGAGGATGTTTGAAGCAATTTAAGATGTTGTTTTTTCTTCATTCCCCCCTCAATCCATGTCAATCAAAGATTGGACCTAAAGTGTGCATTGTTTTCACACACATGTTCGTGCTCCACATCTGCCACAAGGGACAGTACTTCAAAAACCAGAGGAGGAAAGAACAACCAGAGAATTTTTATGGCTTTTGAAGTTAAAGTAAACCCACGCAGAAGACTTCTCCATCTGCTTCCATGATATACTTACCACCTTTTTCTACATCATTATCAAAGTCACCTGAACATTGTGTTATCTTAACTTTGTCAACTTGTCTCTGCCATGCCTATTTCTCTCTTTGGATTCTGCAATCTTACTTTCGAGTTTCCATTGATCATATTTTTGACATTTTTGATTCTTAGTATATATGAAAAGATATCAAAAATTATGAAGGAATAAAGATATAAGGCACTGCATATACTAATTTGTAATTGTACCCCTAGTGTACTCGGAATTAACGCCAAACTGGGTTTTTGTTCGCTATACGTGGATAGGTAGTTCATGAAGATTTTATTGTCCATTTATAGGTTTAGCCGCATTGGAATATACAAGGCCTACATGTTTGGGAAGCCAACGATCATGGTTACAATACCTGAGACCTGCAAGCAAGTTTTGATGGACGACGAGCGCTTCGTGCCTGGTTGGCCTAAAGCCACTTGCGAGCTCATTGGGAAGAAATCATTTGTAGGCATCATTCATGAAGAACACAAGCGGCTAAGGAGACTGACAGCAGCTCCAATTAATGGTTTTGAAGCACTTACTACATATCTAGAGTTCATTGAGGGTACTGTTGTATCAACTCTGAAGAAGTGGGCAGGAATGGGAGAGATTGAGTTCCTTACAGAGCTGCGGAGGTTTACATTCAAGATAATCATGAAAATATTTCTAAGCTCAGAGAGTGACAGCATCATGGATACTTTGGAGAAAGTCTACACTGATCTGAACTATGGAATGAGGGCAATGGCCATTAACCTCCCTGGATTTGCTTACCATAGAGCACTCAAGGTACATGTACTTTCTTCCCCTTTGTTTCTCTAAGAACTAATTCAACTAAAAGTTATACTTTCTGACAAGGAATTTCACTTGCTCAAATTGTCTTTTAGTTCTTTATCGTATTTCTGCTTCATGCTCTTTCCTTATTTTCCTTCCCTTATTCTAAGAGTTCTCACCTAAATGATTTTTTTTTTTTTTTGGTATACATAAATACCTTAACCCTGCAATTATGTTTTAGTGCTCCAATTTTGAAAATGGGTATTTAATAATTCTTGAGAGTTTAATTAGTAAAACTGGCATGTTCTTAAATTGCAGGCTCGGAAAAAATTGGTGGCAATTCTGCAAGCCATTCTGGATGAAAGAAAGGCAGCAAGGGCAAGAAATCCACCTCCAGCAGATAAGGACATGATGGATCGTCTCATGGAAGTTGAAGATGAAAACGGCAGAAGGTTAAGCAATGAGGAGATTATTGATATATTGCTTATGTATCTCAATGCTGGCCATGAATCTTCTGGCCATATCACCATGTGGGCCACTGTGTTTCTACAAGAAAACCCTGAATATTTCCAAAAAGCTAAGGTAGCTGAGGAGTTTGATATATGAGTTTAATTTCAACCTGATCTTTGAACATTGAAGTCACTGGAACTGATCATAACATGGCAAATCATTTAGGCAGAACAAGAGGAGATTAGAAGAAATAAACCACCTATGCAGAAGGGACTCACACTAAAGGAGGTCAAACAAATGGAGTATCTTTCAAAGGTCTGTCCAGCTTTTCATAAGTTTTTTTTTTTAAAAAAAAATAAATTATGTTAGCTCAAACTGTTGTATATATTATCACACCTTGGAGTTACACATTCTGAATATTGGCATCATTCTCATTTTTGAAGGTTATTGATGAGACGCTACGCATAGTTAACATCTCATTCGTGGCTTTCCGGAAAGCAACTGCTGATGTCTATGTCAATGGTTAGTTTCGTAAGCGACATTTCCAATTACTGAACAAAAAGAATCTAATAATCATGAGAGACTTAATCAGATTCAAAATAATAGGGAAAATATGTAATGTTTGCCTGTTCATAGGTTATCTCATACCTAAGGGCTGGAGAGTTCAGACTTGGTACAGAAGTGTTCACCTGGATCCTGAAGTTTACCCTGACCCGAAGAAGTTCAATCCCAGTAGATGGGATGTAAGTCAGACAGTGATTTTTCTCCTTTGTGTATTTTTTATGCCTCAAGGAGATGGTGTTCTTATGGAATACCCATGAATATGGGCATGCATATTTGTAGAGATATCTGTTACATATAAGTTTTATCTGTCCAGGGTCTGACACCCAAATCAGGAACTTTTCTTGCCTTTGGAGGAGGAAGCAGGTTGTGCCCCGGAAATGAGCTGGCCAAATTAGAGATCACTGTTTTCCTGCACTATTTTCTTCTTGATTATCGGTAGGTTCTTTTAGTCTCCATTTTACAGCATTTATTCTTCCCCCTTTGTCATACAATAGTAGACACATTGTTTATTCCAGTTTCTTCTTTAATTTTGTTTTATGTTGTTTGGTTTATTGTTTGTGGAATCACTAGGTACACAAGTTAATCTGAAACAACTTGAAAATTTAACTGGTACCTCACAGCGACCTGATTGTTCTTAGCAAGCAGAAAGTATTCCTTAAGCAAGCTTTTAATGCCTCTAATAGTCTGTAGTCCCGAATGATTTTCATCCCTGAAAATCCGACGGTTCCTTTCAATCCAAATTCTCCAGCAGATGGCAATGGAAATCATATTCCACCTAAGCCATTCTGCCTTCCTCATCTTATCTTTCCCTTGCCTCTTCCAAAGAAGAAGAAACTCGACGAACTCCTAATTTATGGACGAAGTGTTTCCAGATTGAAGCAGCAAAACCACGACTAAGGAAAAGGTGACTGGCTGATTCATCCACTCTGCTGCATAGTACACAAGATTGAGGGCCTGTCCTGTTTCTTGTTCTAAGATTATGTGCAGTTAGAAGCTTGTGGAATACTTGAGTATATCATTTACAGAAATTACTTGAAGTACTTGTAGAAACTTAGTAATTCCAGCTTCATTCATGACAGTTGGACTAGGACGTGTTTCACCAAACTACAACTAAGATGATGTAGTATATCTAAGATCATATTGTTGCTGATCTCTTCATCTTCTGGTGATGTGCAGCTGTACTTTCTGATGCTAGTGAAAACCTGATTCAGGGAAAGACAAAAATTTAAGGAAAATAAAGATAACCAGACAAACAGTAAAGTTTAATTCCGTTACGGAGTTTCAATTTATCTTTGAGTTAATTCATTAGGTTCTTCACAGACAATGTACTTGAACAGTTTTGTGCTTGATGACAGTGATGACCACCTATATAGTTTTTAATTTGTTATTTATATATCATTGTATTTGATTGATCAGATGTTGTTGTGGATAATGAGCTGTGATATAGTAGTAATAATTTAAAAGCAGCCTCACAAAATGTGTGTGCAGTCATAGGGTAAGAGAGACGCCATATAAAAATCCATATAGAGATTCACCGAAGGGTTTGATGGAATATTCCAAGATATAGGATTTGGTGGAACCAAAACTAGGTTGATGAGTTTCATATATTGGTTCTAAATCAAGCATTAGATATCTGTTTTTGCTCATTTTCTTTTGATTCCATTTGTTCTCTTTGATTATTTAAATTAAGTTGTAAGAGGAGTCATAAAGAACTAAACTGACTTCCAAAATGCATAGGTTCCAAGAATTCTTGTATATCATGATTTACCTGAATTCAGAGTATGACCTGTGGATTTATGTGCCTTGTCTTTGAGTATCAATCATCTCATTCTATCCTACATGAATTACTGGAGATCTCTAATGTAGGCTACTTTAACATGATCACAAGCTGAGTGTCAGCTGACTTTACCAGTCACCAATGGGATCTTGAGACCATTGGGGCTGTACAATTTATTGGGGCATTGTGATCTTTTGAATCAAATGGCATCATATTTTGCAACTATATGGATGCCAAAATTTCCAATATTAAGTTGGTGCTTCTGTTGCAATTATTAGGTGGGTAAGAGAGAACTTTGACCTTGAGAAAGTCATGCATCTAAAGAGTATCAGCACATTTACTCTCCAATTATGCATGTCACCATCCAATTGACTGGCTGGAAATTCTTATCTATTGCCTGTGCTCTACATTTGATTGTCACTAACTAGCCAAATATGGTGGTGCATCTAGGAGAGAACTTAGACCTTGAGAAAGTCATGCACCTAAAGAGAAGGAACCCAGTGAAAAACATGAAGCCAATAGAACTGCACACTTTCTTTCCAATAATGCATGCCACCGCCCAATTTATTGGTTCAAATTTCTCATCCATTGCCTAAGCTCTTCACATGATTGCCAATTACCCATTTTTGGCACTCGGTGCATTCCTATTCCATCTTTTGTGTTCAAAGCTTTTCAGTCCTCTTAGTAATCTCCTTTGTTTCAAGCCAAGCAAGTCTTTAGGGGTCCCTTGGGCATCTTAGAGTTAAAGCCACTGTGTTGTATTGCTCTACACTCATTTTCAAATATTGATTATTGTATAAAAAATGCACTATGACACAATGGCCATTGTGTGAAAAAATGCACTACCACACATTTTATATGTTAACTTTAGATACATAATGGTTTTATATTACAGGAACACATTATGAGACTTAATTTGTCAATGTGCAGGCTCACAAGGCTGAACCCAAAATGTCTAATGAGATACTTACCTCATCCGCGTCCGACAGACAATTGCCTGGCAAAAATCACAAAGAACTCAACGACATCAATGTAGGCAGAATACAGATGTGAACAGCTCTCCGCGTATTATCAAATAATTATAAGAAAATTATGTTTCAATGTGGCTGATTTTGTCCCAATTTTCAATCTATTAATATAGTTTACAAGATAGGCTCATTTTTGCACACTATCAAGGATATGATACTTTGATGTCTAGAGAGGAGATTATCAATGTAATAAGTCTCTTAATTTATATTTCTGATAATGGCATATCTTACAATCATTGAACGATGGTGTAAGTAATTCGATCGGGAAGAAGGAAGATTTTTTTTAACCCACTCAACTCGAATCTCTCAAAAGAAAACTAGAAGAAGATAGATAAATCTTGAATGTAGGATTTAAGTCTCTTTTTCTTTCATTGATGATTCCTCACCTCCTAAACTAAGTTACATAGCCCCTATTTATAATAATAATGAGGTCCCCCTTTTTTTGTGCTAAAAATGGGTATTTCATATATTATGTGAATGAATCCACCCAGTAGAATCAGCAAAAACTAAGTCACACAGTGCCCTAGGCAATTCGCCCTTCCTTGCCCACAGGGTGTCTCCTGAGTGGCACGCCACATACGCCACCACCCAGTCCCCTGCCCCGTTGGCCTCTCGATACACATGTTTAGCTTGAAAGGCCACTCCATCACTCGCCATATCCCAAATATCTCGAAGTAAAGGGTATACCCCTCCCCCTCCGCTCGGGCCCTTTTGGACCCAATTGATCACAGTGGTTGAGTCACCCTCCAATATAATCGAGGTAGCTTGGAGCGCTCGCCTGCGTGGGATAATCTGATCCAGGCCGCCTGTAGCTCTGCTCCTGGCACAGAGATGTCAAAGATCTGGCGCTGCCAGCAGCAACCACCCTAAAACTCGGGCCTCTGATGACGAAGCCTGCTCCTTCTCTCATGCCGCTTTCCAAAACAACGCCGTCAAAGTTGATCTTGAGGAAGCTCGGAGGTGGAAGCTTCTAGGTGAAATACACCCGACGGAGTGCTGCCGGAGCAATATGGGGCCCCTAGGTGTCCCGAGCTATCAAAGGCCCATGATCTAAGCCTGCCTGAATAATCTCAGCTATCTGTGCTCCGGCGCGCTCCACCACAAACCTCGGGGACGAGCCATGCTCTTCAAAGGTCCGAGCGTTCCTCGCCAGCCAAATCTGGTAGGCTATGCAGGTCGATCCTATGGCCACCCGGCGCATCTAACTCAGCAAGTCCAATGCCAGTCCAATGCCAGATTGTCTGTAGAAAGGAGTCTCTCTGACTCCAAGTCTCCTGCGGTACTGCAGCAAGTGTCCAGGCCCTCCTTGCCCACATACACTGGAACAACGCATGATCCACCGTCTCATCTGCCCGACATGCCGAGCACTGAGGGAGAATGCTCAATCCTCGTCTACTCAACACCGCTCTCATCGGCAAGCGCTCCCAAGCCACCTTTCATAGAAATAAGGCAATCCTGGGGTGGAGTCCAAATCTCCAAATCCAACCGCAATCCAGGCCCGACACATGGCCCCACTGGAGGGTCCAAAAAACGCCCCCAACCCTAATACTGGCTCTACATGACGTGCACCATACCTTGACATCCAAGCCCGCAGCTCTCGGGACCGGTAGCGAGCGGACCTGATCTGCTAACTGCTCACCAAACAGCTGGCCGAGCCTGGCACCATCCCACTCCGCCTCCCCTGGGACGAGGAGGTCACACACCCGGAGTCCGCCTACTTCTGCACTGATCATAGCCGGCTAGAGTCGCAAAGAGAGCGTATCCAACCACGGATCCTCCATCACGTCAATACTCCGTCCATCGCCAATCAACCACCTCGTGTTTGCCTCTGCCAGCAGTAAATGCCTCCTGATCTCCCGCCACATATAAGAATATCGCCGACCACCCAGGGCTGCCCTCCAATCCCTCCATGACCATATCTCGCCGCCATGACCTGGCACCAGAAACTCTGTGGCTCCAGGATGACCTCACCGCATGCTGAGCAAGAAGCGCCTTACGCCTCTCGAGAACGGACTACACCCCCAAACCTCCCTCACTAAGCGGCAGGCAGACTCGCTCCCAAGCCACTAGATGCACCCCATGGCCCCCTCCATGCGAGCCCCACAGAAAGCTTCAAAGCAACTACTTAATCCCTCTCAGCAAAGTTTTCGGGAGCACAGTATTAGCCATAAGATAAACTGGCATAGAACACAACACAGAGTTGACCAGTGTCAAACGACCCATCATAGATAGAGAGGTCACCCTCCAACCCTCCAGTCTGCTCTGCAATCGCTGGACTAGGCCCGTGCACTCCGCTGCCCTCAGCTGCCTCCTTGTGATCGGAACTCCCAATTAACTCCACGCACTCTCCTGCTCCTGCACCTCCAATATTGCCCTGATCTTCCGCCGTACCCTCCGCTCCGTGCTTGGACTAAAGGAGATAGCAGATTTCTGAAGATTTACCCTTTGTCTGGAGGCCACATGGTAAGCTACCAACACCCGCTTAAGGGCTCGCGCGTCCCTCGCCCTAGCCAGTAGAAGACAGTCATCTGCAAACAAAAGATGAGATATAGGGCGAGAGCCAGGAGCTGGCACATAGGCTACCAATTCTTGACTCTCGCAAGCTGCCTGCAAAACATGGAAAAGCACATCAGAACAGATAATGAAGAGGTATGAGAACAAAGGACATCTCTAATGGAGGCCCATGGTGGACTGAAAGAACAGCGACGGCGTCCTGTTGATCAGGATGGAGAATCTTGACCCCAGCACACAGCCCAACACCCAGTCTATTCATATCTCATGAAATCCAAAACTCTCCAATGCACACATGAGGAAGCTCCACCGGATCCTATCATAGGCTCGCTCCATGTTCAGCTTGACTACCATCAAACTCCGCTTCTTCAGAGCTCGTTGTAAATCCCACATAAACTCCTGAGCTAGCACGACGTTGTCAGAAATGCTCCTACTCCCCACGAAAGCTCCTTGCTCCTGACAGATGATACCTGGCAACAAAGGTTTCATCCTACCCACCATGATCCTCGCCACCATCTTATACAAGGTAGTGCATAAACTAATGGGTCTGAAGTGGCTCGGCTCCGAGGCGTCTTGGCGCTTCGGTATCAGAGTGTTGTACATAGCCTTCCAGTCATCTATCATCTCCGCCCGAGTGAAGAACAACTGAACTGCCTCCACCACTACTCTTTGGATGATGCTCCAATACCTATGGAAGAAGAAAGGGGGGAAGCCATCTGGTCCAAGGGCCTTGTCCTCAGCTATGGCCCAGACCGCCTCCTGTACCTCCATCTCCAACACTAGCCGAATCAGGGTTACATTCTCTGCCTCCTCAATTCTAACCTCCGGCCTAGGGAGCTAACCGGTCTCTCCTGACCCACTATCCTCGATCCACCTAGATCTGAAAAAATCATATAGTACATATCTAACCGCATCCTCGTCCTCCACCCGCTGGCCCGTCCCCATCCTCAGCGAACGAATCATATTTCTCTGTCGCCTGATCACCGTCGTCCTATGGAAGAAACTTGTATTCCAGTCAGCTTCTTTAACCCACTGAACCTTGGATTTCTGTCTCCAAAAAACCTCCTGCTGCCTCAATAGGGTATGATGTGTGCCAAGTAGCTGTCGTAGATCCACCATATCAGCCTCCTAAGCTCTCCTCCCCGATCCTTCTATCCCTGTAGCTCCGCTATCGCGGTCTCCACCTCCTCCAGTCTTCGAAAGATGTTGTCCACTACCTCCCAATTCCATCGACGAAGGCGCTGTTTAGTGAGCTCCAGCCTGCATGACACCCTTTGCATGGCGTCCCCTCGCACTGGCACTCCCCATGCCGCCCGTACAAGAGGTCCTCCTTTCACAATTTAGGTTTAATTCCTCTCGACTAGATATCCTAAAATAAATATGATTAATAAAAATATACTAAAAAAGCTAAAATTTAGAAATATTTTCAAAAAAACTAAAATTCTTGACAAGATAGATCTCGACTTCTACATCAACTCTACTTTCTGTCGCTTCGTCTAATTCTTCTCGGATAAAGAGCTACGCTCAGTTAAAGTCTTACCAGAAAAGAAAACTTTCAGTTGACCAATCTAGTTCGGGGCCTAAACGATGAGATTTTGGCCCGATTCAACCTTCTAGGAGATTGGCCAAAAGTTGTAGATCTCGAAAAAAGACCCAAATTCAAAAAAAGATCATTTCAATCGAGCATCGTATGATCAAATTATGACATTCGGAAGTTTGGCTGCGACTCGGCTTTCCAATGTGACCGATTTTGCTCTTGAACCCTATCGAGCTCTACTTGTAGTAGTCAAAGTGTTTCTCATTGAGTCTTCTGAATACTCGTAGTGGCCAAAATATTCTCCATCGAGCCTGGTGATCCTACTGAATACTCATAGTGGTCAAAATAGTCCACATCGAATCCGGTGATCCTTCTGGATCAGTAAGCCATCCACAGTAATTAGTCAATCAACAGGAACAAGCTAAAGAGACAACAACAGAGAAGATAAGAGATAGAAGTGGAAACAAACATGGGCTTAATTGCATGAAGTTACGTAGAGTGATTAGACTTGGAAGCATCAACTACCAAAGTTAAAGGAATTGAGGGGAGGCAGACTATAATAGCAATCAAAGACAAAGGTTGTAAATAAAGAAAATAGAATTAACTGAATGGCTTTAGCCTTTATCCATTGACATGAGTGCTTTTTACAGACTCAACCAACTGATTGATACCTTTACTCTTGGGATGAAGCACAAAGCCAGAGAGAACTAGCACCCATGCATATCTTGCTCTAATGGTGAGCATCTTCTTCCTCACAAAACTTCGTATATTCCTTTGGACCCATTAGTGAGTCCAGCTCCGATGGACTGCTGGGTCGAACCTTGATCATCCATCCATCTTCATAAGGGCTTGAGTTGATCTAAACAAGAGAAAAACATAGGAGGCCTCAATCAGTTAACATTCGACTCTTTGTTCATATGCATCGTTAAGCTGCATTCTTGACATGCATCACTTAGAGCTGCATCTTTCCAAAATATAGGAGGTATTTGGAAATAAAAGGTGGGTTTGATTTGCTGAATTACCAGACCAGGTGTTTCAGTTAGCTTGGTGTTCACTTCAACAACTTCACCAGCAACAGGGGAGTTAACATCACTAGTTGCTTTCACACTCTCCACTGCTCCAAAGCTGCCTCCTTTGGAAACTGAACTCGCAGCTTCCGGCAATTCCACAAACACCACCTCTCCCAGATGGCCCTGTCCACAAGACAAACATATTTATTTTCTGAAGAATAGTTGGTCAAACAAGAAGCCATTAACAATTGATGATGTAAAAGTTCTCAGAAAGAGAAAAAAAAAGAAAAAAGAAAAATAAAGTACAGGGCAATACCATAATAATGATAAGAGAGTTTTCTACATTAAAATGGCATCTTTTATATGAATTTAGATGGTGAACAAGAGCTGAAGCTTTGCATAACTCTATAATTTTTTCCTGAATGAGAGGTAAAGGAGAAGTTATAAAAAGTTGCAGGAAGTATTTTCGACGGGAAAAAAGGTTGTCCGGGCTTGCTGTACGTACAGCAAATTTATAAATTCCTAGAATCTAAACATACTGATATAACTAATACAAGTATAGATTCAATCTCTACAATGTTAAGGCTACTGCAAATTTTTCAGTTTCTGCGAGTGCTGGATATTATTCGACCCTGAACCAGTTGAATATGAATCTAGACTTGCTTCTACCTTGGAAAGATTTGGTTGGATCATCCAAAATTTTTTTCAGGTCAGGTTGGTTGATTTAATTAAGGTGTTGTATGTGTTAATCCTGTTGAGTCGAGGAAGATTATGTTCAACTGAGGGTACAACCCTGTAAGAAAATTACAATTCACATCAGAATAAGCTCATAGGCAGTGATGAGCCACTGAAGTAGAGATATTTTTTACTTGATAGCCAATTTAGGATCTTAAAAACTATGAGTATTAAACAAGAATACTGCAATTCACCAATGAAACCACAAAGAATCAAGAAAGTAGACTTGCAATTATTTCGGTTAACATGAACAAAATGTTCATTAGCTAATATAACCTCGAAGATTGTCATATCATGGCTGAAGAACTAAAAAACAGACAGAAATTTTAACAGTTTTGCATCATTCTACCAAGAAAAAGGGTAGAAAACAGAGTGGTGTCATTATGACGAGATTATCAGTTTTCAGATGAGGACAACAAATGGAGAATTCTCACCTGGGCATGGTCGGTGATGCCGATGGTAGCCACCGAGCCCTCGTTCTTTACCCACTCATGGGAAGAAGTGTACTTTAGTCCATCTAAAACTGCAAACATGATACTTATTTAAGCAACCAGATGACAAAAATTCTGTCTTCCCGCCACTTATCAAATCCTTCTATCATACTGTAGGAAGGGAAACATAGAAACCAGTCCAACGACTTCGACAAAGGAAGCAATCTAGGGAGACCCACCCAATCGTTATGTTATTCGGCATTAGCCTCTCAATTGACAAAAACTTAAGGAGACGTTCCTTATAAAAAATTTGTATAGGACATATGATTTGAATTGCTTGTGTTGTTTATAGCACTGATGTGCTTTATATACAAGTTGAGCCTCCAGATATAGTAGAATACAACAATAAAATTTTATGATTATGGAAAAAATAGTAGGGATCAGATATATTATAATACAATAGCAAAATCTTGCATACACAATCTTGGTATGATATTACAGCTGCCACATAATGCATGATTCTAAGCTGTAATACCTTATAAGAAAAGAAAAATAAAAGAGAGAGCAAAGTAGAGAGAACAAGTACTAGAAAAGCTCAAGATTTTTCTTTTTAAACTGCTTTCTCCACCTGAATTCCATCCAATGCAATGAAAACCAGTCTCACAAAAAACTTGAAACAGAAGTCACTTCTTTGAGAAAAGTGCAACAAAGAGAGACCCATGAACTAAATCTTTGGGAATAGCAGTCCAGACTACTTTAACAGAAGAATTTATCTGAATAAACTAGAGGATTGGGGAGTAGAGAGGGAGAATACCAGAAGAGAAGCATCTGGAGATGGAGAAGGGGAGGAGAGGAGGAGTTTTGGCGCCGCTGCAGGAGATTTTCAGTGCATTGGCTGTTGAAGAAGCCCACAGCTTTAGTGCCATCCTCTCTGCTACCTTTCCCTCCGTTTTCCTCTTCTATCTTTTGAGTGGAGCGGACCTTGGGGCAGGATAGAGGAAAAGGAAAATGGGCCGTCATAGATTCGGTGACTCCATGTGGATGGGATGGAGATGGGATGGATGAATGAGTCGAATGGTTGGCGGCTATTCGTAACCTCATCCTCAAAACTTTTTTCATATTGCACCAAAAAAAAAACTTTTTTCATATGTATCTTACAGCATATACGTATTTACTTACATACATACATATACATGCATGTACATACATACATACATACATACATACATACCTATACATACATATATATAGTGGAAGATATGGTCTACTTGATTTCTAAGTTCAATAATAAGCTTTGATGATCAGTTTTAGTCATATTAATATCAAAAAATGTATTTTATCATTTCCTTAAATTTTGAACTTTTTTCTTACTTTGAAGAATTTGTGAGGATGAATACGACATTTTAAAAGGACAAAAAGTTTTAAAAATAAGATAATAAAAAAGTTCTAGTGAATGAAATAATTATGACGTGGTGCGCCAACAATCTTCTTCTATTTGGTTGTTAAAATCTATATACTTCAATAAGGTTACTTGCTATAAAATTTCTAATAATATAATTTCAAGAATAAGCTTTGTTAAGACCTTTTTTCAAAAAAATGGGTGAGAATTTTGCCACAAAAAAAAACCCATTTTTATTTTAAAGAATTTTTCATTTTATAGATTTGGTATGGTTTTTAGAGTTTACAAATAAAGCACCCCGGCCTTTGCTTATAGATTTGTATGAACCCTATTTAAAATTTATGTATGAAGTGTTAAAAACTGATACAAGCTTTTCAATATGAACAAGTTTATTCTAAAATTTGTGTGATTTGATTTTTAATATAAACAAGTTTATTCTAAAACTTGTGTCATTTTTAACTTAATAATTATAAATTCATAATTTAAAATTTGCACAATTTTACAATCATTCTCTTTCTATATTTTGGATCATTCATTATCAAATTTCATTCAAAATCTATACAATTTTTCTACCATATTAACATGAATTATATATTGAAATTATTCATTCACAAGCTAGTGCAAGTTCTTTTTTTATACTTATGTAACCACCAAGAAAGACTCATGCAAGCTTGTTACTATATTATCATTTTCTTTCCTTTTCTTTTGTTCTTCATGGGAGGGTTGCGTTCATCAAAACTTTCGGTATCTGAGGAGGTGATGTAATGCAGACAAAGAAAGTAATGTGATTGGATCAATTATGCAAATGTGAGTTGAGATCGTAATAAACCAAGCTCTCAAGTACCATGTTTAAATATTTGCATAAAGTTTTCAGCACTTCATACACAAAAATTTTCAGTACCTCATTCGCAAGCTTTAAATAAGTAAGCTTTACATAAATTTAAAAAGAATGAAGCTCAAAACATAAATATCTTTTTTTACTCAAAAGAGCCGATAATTTTGTCTCCAACTCTAAAAACTATTCCCAAATTGCAAAAATTAAAAACAATATTGAATTTGCAAAACAAAAATAGGATATATTTTCTTACAAAATTCTCAAAATAGTTTTTCATAAAACATCTACTAAATTATTAATTTTGCAAAAAAAAAAGGGATTTACTTTTTTGAATGGATTGATACGGTACTTTCCAACATTTTTTTTCTTGAATTTAAGTACAAGAGGGATAGTAATCTACATGGATATATTCAATATGTGTTTGTTAGATATTAAATAAATATAAATAGATATTTGAATTTGTGTAGTGCATGCCTTGTGCTTAAACACATGGTAAAATTATCCAAGAACTCTTAATATTATACCAACCGAAAAAAAAAAAAAAATCCTTCTAGACAAAAAAAAAATCCAGTATACATTCACCAAAAAACCCCACACGCATAGCTAGAGACACGACATATGAACTCAAACTTTGACTTGGGCCAGGGTCAGTGTATGTCATGGTGGGCCCGCGCATTCCAACTCTCCTCCGTTTTCTTTTTTCTTTTCCGCTTATCTTTCTTTTTAAAATTCTCTCGGAGAATAGGAGAGGAGAGGAGATCCGCTGCCGAGAACGATGGCCGACGACCAGCGGGGGGTCGAGATCACCCTCAAAACCATCGGCCCCGTCCGCCCCACCACAATCCGAGTCTCTTCTCCCATTAAGGTCAGCGCCCTAAACCCTAACCCTAATCCCCAATTCCAACCTCTGTGATCTGAGAAAGATCTCTCAAGGCTCCGTGAATTCTCCCGTGCCCAATTTGTGTCGTCGCAGGTCTGCGATTTGAGAATATTGGTTGCTGCCGAGCGCCGGCTTCCGGCCGACAGACTGAAGCTTGTGCTGCGAGGAAAGACCCTCCATGACAAGAACGGGGACGAAGATGCGCTAATTAGCCTCGAGGATCGGGGTAGTTTCACTTTTTTCTTTTCTGTTCTTGTTTAATTTGGCTGTTAAAGTTTGTGGAATTTTTTAAATTTAGAAGCTTTTTTAAGATTAAGCGATCAAAATTGAATCTTTTTTTCCTTGAACTATTTATTTGGATGAGATGATTAGAATCTCTGAAAAGGAATTTATTCTGTGGTTAATTTAAAGATACTAATTCATGAAAGTCTTTTTTTGTTATTTAATTGTGAATTAGATTCAGCGTTGGGTTACTTTTCGACAGCGGAGTTTGGATTTGGCCTTCGAGCTAGAGTGGTATCTTTAAAATATGTTTTAGAATTGTTGAGGGAGAATTTGAGAACTTATAATATGGGTGTTGGTGAAAGTTTAATTTGTTGTAATGGTGAATTCTGTTGCAAGAACACGGAAAGTGATTAAGATCTTGGTTGTGAATTATTGGTTATAGTAAGATAAACCTATGTTTCTTGAAGCCAATCAATATCATACTTGTAAATTTAACTATCTAGCCTTGTCCAAGCTACTGAGTTTACTTTATGAGATCTTACTTGCCAATAATTCTTATTAAGAGCTATATTCAGTGTTACTATGAATTTTTGGAAATCTATTTCGTATTACAAATGCCATCCATGTTAGCTCAGGTCTCCCCCTTTTCAACTCATATTCAAGCAGTCCTTAAAATAGGCACTCCAATGCTTATCATATGCTCCTACTTCACGATCACTGCTCAACATAGCAATCCCCACAACAGTGCAGGTTGTATACCTTAATTTTTTTTTACTCCTAATAGTAATGTACAATCAGAAATCAATGGTGTTGAATTCTCTCACTAAGAATGCTGATTATCGCTTTCATTTACCTTTCTTCTATACTTTCCTAACATCACTCTAGCTTTTCATTTAGTAAATTCTTGGTTTTCAAAATAATATATTTTGAGAAATCTCGGGTCCATAAATTCTACTTGTACATGTAAACCCGCAAACATTTCCGTCATTTGTATGTTCCACATTTGATCTGACTAATAATGTTTGCATCTTCTCTAGTCTTATGAAACTGCACTTATTCTTTTGCAAGTGAATCTAGCCATATGATGTTTGCATGACATCCAAAGAGGTAAAGGCTTTTATTGCTTTCTTTGATTAACTGAAAATTATTTAGTTAGACATATACAAGGAGCAATGACTATAAGCCTTGTATCTCAACTTTAAATGAGCAAATGGATAGAGTATGCATTTCATTATTACCTTAAATCACATCATTTAGCTAGACATATACAAGGAGAAGTGGCTATAAGCCTTTTATCTCAACTTTAAATGAGCACGTGAATAGAGTTTGCATTTCATTATTACCTTAAAATGCATATGATTCATATTACTTTGTGGATTGAGTTCTTTCTTAATTTGCTAACAGTATTTTTCAGATTCTCTGATAGTAGCTGTCATGCCTAAGCCACCTGCCAAGCATCTTCATGAGGGCAGTGATGAAGAAGAAGAAGAACTGGTTAGATAGCATTATTAAACCTGCACTACATGAAAATTAAAATCGATTTCTTCCTTAGGATTTACATTTCATGTCTTGGTTATCCAGAAATTTCATATCCCACAGTCGACGAGCTGGTGGAAGAGGAGGATTTTTTCTTTTCTTCATGAGAAATTGAGATTGCCCGGTATATATATATTTTATACATATTTACTCATGAAAGAAGATCATATGCAGATCATGTGACTACAATCCTTGTTAATGTTAATAGATATCGTGTTGATCGCAATGTTCTCTATCAGTCTAAAGGCTTGGGCTGGCGTCGTTCTATGGTTTTCACTGGCACCTGTTGCTCACAAATGGGATGTAGGCCCCTTATATGTAAGTGTGCCTTTTCCTCTTCAGTTTCAATTGGTACATGACCTGAATATTAATGACACTTAAAAGATTGACTTAAAGAAATATAGTTGAGTATTTTCATTTGTTATTACCTACAATTATGGGTACTCATGTTCATTTTTCAATTCACACTAGTACTTGGCACTCTATGCAGATACTTGGGACAGGATTCTTACTCATACTTCTGAATCTTGGGAGGAGACAGCATGGTGATCTTAGGTATGTATCATTTTTATGTAAAGCTTTTGTCCCTGATTTTGGCCCATTGACACCGAGGCTGGTCATTTGCTTTCTTATTCACACATGTAAAAATGAGAAAAAGAAAATTCTCATAACTCCTGATAGACCTTACCCCAGCTTTCTGATGGAATTGAGACTTCTATATATTGGATCTTTGCACTATCCCATCTGCTTGCTTAAATTATCTGCTTTCTTACTTATCTCCTTCAATCATTAATTATCTTTTGAATTCTTTTCACGGAGCATATTATTTGATGTTTACTTTTGTGCACCGAACTTGTTAATGTTATGTACGTGCTTAAAATTATAGTCCATCAGAAGGGGATAACTGTTCCTGATGAGGAAATTAACACTTAGCTGCTAGCTCACAAATGTTACATTGGGCCTTGTGACTCAAGAATGTAATGTGGCAGATCTCATGTCTCTTGAAAGATGTAGTAGTCATTTTACATTTTCGTGCTGTTGGAACTGGAAGTACAAACTAACAAGCTTGTTGCATTTATTTGAAGCTGATTATAGAAATTATTTTTTTCTATCCTTGTTCCTGTTTAGAGTTGGATCCTAAAATAAACTGGACTTCAAAATATCATGCCAGATTATATGAATCTGTTTTTGGGCCGTTTTCAACTGAGCATGTGCTTCCAACACATGATTCTGGCAATATGGTTGATATCCTATGGAGAGATCAATCAACATACTACCTTAACCAATAAACGATATTTCACCTATACTCAACTCGCTTGATCAACGTATGGTCGAACTTTGAAAACATTTTGTTGCCAGATGTCAATCCAATATTAACTTTCCATGGTTGGCAAGAATTTCCTGATCAACAGAAATTTTGGACTGGTGAGCACCTGGCCTGGAAACCTTCCAGGCCAGTTGGAGGATAGGGAACCCATCTTGACCTACAGAATTATACCTTGTGCAGCAAGGAGCAAGCTTTCCTAGTTTCTCTACTTGTGTAACTTTAAGACGAGGGCAGGGTTTAGTAGAGATAATCACATTCATTTTCAATGTTCAAACCCAAAGAGCCAATCAGAATAAAATTCCATCATGAACCAATATGCCTCTGTACTAAAAATTGATATCTTTGCACAGCATAAAAATTTCTAATGTTAGAGAAATATAGACTTTATATAGAACATCATTGCTTTGTCCAACAGTGGAGTTGTCATTTTCTCATAGGGAAAGGGTCAATTTGTCCGCAAGAGGTTCATACAGATTATATGTGATCGAGTGCACCTAACTCTGGCTATTGGATTTTGTAATTACCATCTGCATCACAGTTCATAGTATGGTATATTCACGCTAGCAGTTTGATACTATTTGTGTTGTTCCATTATTATTCTCTAATTCTTTTCCTCATTCTGAAGCTTCTTGACTTGTGTCTTTTATTCTTGTTCTAGGAGTCTATTGCTGTTTTGTTGGTTTACCAGATCTTTTTTTAATATTTATGCAGTGCATATTCGATATTCAATGAAGATTTCAGAGAGCTTCCTGGCACTCTCAATGCAGAGCGTTTGGATAGAGATATTAGAGCTGGTCAGTTTTGAGCCCCTAAACACCCTGACACCCATTTTGGGTGGGGTTATACATGAGCAAAATTTTGGATTTGCAACTGTACTCTCTCTCTCTCTCTCTCTCTCTCTCTCTCTCTCTCTCTCTCTCTCTCTCTCTCGTGTCTGTGTGTGTGTGAGATACATGTAATTTTCTCGAATGATCTTATACCTAATCAAATGAATCAGAATCAATTGGAATTACTTTGCTGTTACTGAAAGGGCCATGCTATACTCTGGTGAAGACTAGAATGATCATACACTGATTGGGTGCTTCTATCTTTTTTTTGGGACGGAAATTTACTTATTGAGGTATATAAAGAGAGTACGAAAGGGCCAAAACCCAGAAGATCCAAACGTTGCAATAAGAAATAAAAAGCTAAACACTGGAAAGATGATTGCCCAAAACATCTGAATGAGAATGGGGTGCTTCTGAAAATTTTGATAATTGCATGTGTCGTTGAAAACTTCAGTGAAAGATTTAAATGTGACTGTAATCTGGTGAAAGATAGAATTCGATTTAGTATACATGGACTATATTATGCCCATACAGATGAACTAGATAGCAGATCTTGAATGCTAATCAGCAGAAGCATTCATGTCGAGCCTAGTGATCCTATTTAAAGTTGTCAAAGGGGTAACTGCCCACTGCTAGATATGGCTGTATTTGAAGAAACTTGACAGCTGGTACTGGTTTGCTTGTTCGTTTGATTTGAAATTTAATTTAGTAGGAATTTGTGATTCAATTGGATACAGATTGGTTGCCAGTGTATCAATATTTGAACATACAGATAGTAAATAGATATCAAAATTTGTATTCATATTATATATATATATATATAACACTTAGATAGCTACTTTAGTAGGCCTACAAAATCCTTCTTCCTGGATTACCAATTACACCAATAACATTGACATTGTCAATCATCATCCTGATGGGTAAATGTGCAGCTCCAGTGGGTCAAATACTGTTTCTTCTTCTGGGCATATGCATTTTTTTTTTTTTTTCCAATTTTCTTTCAAATATAAGGTGAAATATCCGTTTCCTCTCCACGAGAAGTTGCAAAATCTAGAACCTGCATGATGAAAAAAAAAAGAAAAAAAAAAGGCTTGCAAAACTCTAAAAAGAATTCCAGTTTACTCTTGACACTACAACAATATGCAACTCTTTTTCTCTACTTTTTCATGGTAAATTGCATTATTGTCAGACCTCTGGTTTTGCTGCCTTCAAACCTGAACTCCTTCAAGTCTCTGCACTCAATAATGCACAAATGACTCGGCTATAGAGTTGGAATAATACAGAGAAAGGGAACCGTCCAAGGAAGGTAATTGGCGCATTCATTGGACTTCTCATGAGTGGAATAAAATACACCAAACTAGCTGCCTTCTTGGAATTTAACCAGTTCTACGAGCCTTTCAATTATGTCCTCAAAAATTCACGAATCACAACCGGGCTCGTTCGCGGTTATCACTCCAATCTTCTATTCTCTAAGGCATTGAAGCGAACGGGTGAAGCTCGTCAAAGTTTGGCCCAAGTCCGCTCACCCAGGCTTCCACTATAAAAAAACAAGCAGAAACGATGTGGGACGAAACAGTTCTTCACCTTTCCGGATTCGTTTCCGGTATCTCGTCCTGGCTTTTTGCTTCCGGCGGCACTTTATCTCTCTAGATCTCTCTTTCTCTCGCCTCTTTCCACTTGCCGCGGGATTCGTCTCCAAGCGCTCGCCGCCGCCGGATCTCAATATCTCGTCAGGTATTCCCTTTCCCTAAAGAACTCTCTAAGCCTTGCGACTTCGTTCTCTCTCTCCCTCTCTTTCTTTCCGAACTCAACCCCTTGGAATGATTAGTCTCGGAACAATGACCGCATGAGCGTTCTTCCATGGTTGATTCATGTCATGTATGAATTTGATTGCTTTTTTATGGAAAGATTTTTTTTTTAACCTTGTCGTACGATGATGGCATAGAAATCACCATTGTTGAAGAAAATACTTTTCTAAGTTATAATTTTTTTGTCACTGCCCCCTTGAAATCTCAATGCAAGATTTCTTTTTTTGGCAACCACGGTTTGCTTTCTTTGAAGCAAAAAATGTGCATTTTTATGTTCTTGCTCAATGATGTCATAGGAATTTAATATATATGAGGAATGCTTTCCTGAAGTATCTTTTTTGTTCCCCGCTTTGTCCGAATTTTATTTAAAGATTCCTTTTTTGGTTACTATGGTGGTTGTGCTTTGTTGTGTGTGTCGGATTACTGGGAATGGCTGCGATTTCATAAAATTTAGAGTTTAACTAAGAGTATGCAGCGAGCTTGAGCAGTTTGAATTGGTTGTTTAATTTCTATGAGTTTTTTTTCAGTTTGCATAACTTCTTTTATTGATCTCTTGTTGTAGAATATATCATGAAGGTTAATAAATAGTGTGGTTGTGAATTGGCTGATATATTTCAGGAAGAAAGGCGTGAGGAAGTTTCTTAAATCTCAGTTCATCGTATGTCAGCTATTTGACATGATATCGTTGCAAGAGGCTATTCTCCTTGTTGTTTCTTTCCAATAGTAGTTTATTTTTAGAGCTTTTTGGTGCTGTCATGGCATTATGATGAGTTACATTAATCTGAATTTTCACCTGTATAGATTAACAGGATGCTCAGTTTGAGATATTCTCCATCACTTATGCCAGGAAGATTGGAATTGAGTAATGTTTCTCAAAAGCCAAATGGTGTAGTGGTGAGCTTCATTTTGTAGATTGCTGATATATAAGTTTCTAAAAATTGGCAATCATGTTTGGAGTAGGATCAAAGAGAATTTTGTATTTAATCCACATTCCAACTATTTAAATATAATTGCATCCATGCTGTAGCCTCTTTACTAATTAGCACTTTATGAAGTTAATGTTTTTTTTTTTTTTGGAACAAACTTTTAATAGTGTATAACTGAAAATATGTATAGTTTTCTTGCCATTATCATTTCTTAATTTATTATACATGAATGTATCTGAATGCACCATTGTCTAGAATATGTAGCATGGTTAAACTATACGAAGAATTTTCTTTTAATGCAGAAATCTCATATTGGTTTTTGATCTTAACATTGAATTTGATCTTTCTCTTCATTAGGTTTCAGTAAGAATACTTAGAATGTGCAAAAGAAAAGTTGGTATGAAAGAATACTTTTGCTAATTTTTATCTCACATTGCTTCTTTTGCTCTGTAACATTTGACAGGTTTGTGGTGCAAGGGGCCCAAGACCCAGATTTCCTCGTGTATGGAAATCCCGAAATAGAATCGGGACCATTTCCAAGTCACAAAAGCTTGTTGAATGTGTAAGATCCTTATGCATTGTAATGGAGAGTCACTATAGTCCCTCCAATATGCTCTGTGCCAAATCTTATCGGGGCAAAATCATTGATGAGCCTTCAAATTGGAGATCTTCACCTTTAATTATGATCTATAGCATTAAGAATGCCTAAAAACTAAATATTCATATCCCACATATTTTTACCTACATGATAGGTTTACATGGAATGAACAATTTAGACAAAGAAAGTCTAATAAAATGCATGGTCAGCCATATGAATTGAGAATACATACGGTTGATAATGACCAGCACATCTTTATTTTAACATAGAAACCAAAATTTAGTGGGTCTGAGTTCTTCTTGACCATAAATAAATTAAAACATATTGTTGTCCATCTTGCGACCACCCAATGCATAAGAAATCCCCATAAGATTTGATTTCCATCTTCAGACATAGATCATAAGCATATATTGAATTCTGGATTCATACGGTCCATCCCGTATTTTTCATTGATATCTTCTTAGTTCAAACTGGTGACTGGGACTAGGTTGCTAGCTGTTTTATCAAAGCATCGATGCTATTCTTTGTATCTTATGCATTGGCATGTTAGAAATAAAGATGGCCTAAACACTATTATGAGCATCTTAGTGATGAGAATGCTGGAGTTGATACATGGCAGAACTAATATTATATGTTCAGCAATGGGAGCTTTTAAGTTGCATCAATAAAGTGGTGAAGAGTGCAGTGTGATGACATTAGCACGTTCAACGAAGATCAGTGAAGATGATAGTAAGGACAGGCTTGGATTTGCATGAGGCTTAGAACAAAGCAAGGAAAAAGTAGTGGAAAAGTGATTTGATAAAGCTAGCCTATCAAGCTAGTGGCACCTGAATGTAGTGATTTGATAAAGCCGGTCATGAATGGATGGAGTGCGCCTTGGCGGTTTTGCATAGGATTATGCTGTTTGTGGTTATGCAATTCCATTTAAGATCATAACTTAGTATATGTACTAAATAGTAGAGAAAAATTTGGAACCTGAGCCTTCATGGATGGAACAAGGTTTCTTGGTGTTAATATGATGATGTTAGAAAACATAAATTAATGGATGACCTTTACAAAGGGAAAGGGGAACAATGCGATACCTATGACAATGCTAGTGGACAATTTTTGAGGAAACAAGTTGATCATGAAGTGAAACCCCACAATGCTCAGTTTGGAACTTGATGCAAATTGAGCATGTACTTTCTACTGGTAGCATTAAGAAGTCTCTTTTTTCACCCTGCATTGCCATTGTATGTGCATAACAGTATTAAAAAATAGTCAGCTTTTGTCTTTGTTAAATTCCTAAAAATGATGTTTTTATTCTCTTACAGGTAAAGGGGTTATCAAATGTGAAGGAGGAAGTTTATGGAGCTCTTGATTCATTTATTGCCTGGGACTTAGAGTTTCCTCTGATCGTAGTGAAGAAGGCATTGAAGACACTTGAGATTGAAAAAGAGTGGAAGAGAATAATTCAAGTGCTGCAAATCATTTCTTAGACAAGCTCTTATTGAGCTAGGCTAGATAGTGATTTTGTTAATTTTTCTATGCTTTTTGTCTTTATAATTTTTCCTATATTCATTTTATGCATGAATTTGGGGCTGCAGTTGATTAAGTGGATGTTCAGCAAAGGTCAAGGAAAGACTATGGGAAGCTATTACACTTTGTTAAATGCTTTAGCTGAGGATGGGCGATTGGAAGAGGCTGAGGAACTTTATATGAAGATATTTTCCCAATATCTGGAAAGCTTACCTCGTGTTTTCTTTATGAAAATGATCACGTTATACTACAATAAGGGCATGCATGAAAAGATGTTTGAGGTAACACAGTGTGATCCCTTTCTGTTAGTTTGTCATCCTTGTCATTCCAAATGTGCATGTTTGCATGTGTTATTATTCTGCATCTGAATGTCCATCATGATGAGTGCTTATTCTAACCTGCACTACAGTGAAATTCTAAACATTATTTTGCATGCTCATAAACTTCTAAACATTGTTCACATATTTGCATAGAACACATCAATACATTTTTTTTTTTTAAGTATACAATTTATACAGTTATATTGAATAGGCAACATTTATATATTCATTAGCCATATCTTTTTTCTTTAACATCTAACCTTCTCGTCAATTTGACTTGTTGGTCATCAACCAGTCTAGTCCTCTAGTTGTGATATTGCAAGTAGTTATATAGAGAAATGACTGACCTGCATATTGGAAAACATTCTTTTTTCCTTTAAGTATGATGATAGAAATATTAATAGAAATCTTAGTGAACTATAGCACAATCTCATATGTGAATTGATTGTCAATGATCACAAGATGCCATCAACCTTGAAGATGAAGATAATTTCAACACCTACATCATCCTCTCCACTCTTTGTAGAGGAAGGGCATTATAATATTATCTGCTATATGGACATGTAACTAGTTTCAGGGATCAGCAGCTCTGGTTTGACAGACCAACAGTAACAGATCATGGTGCTGATACACACACAACATATACAGTGGTCCTGACTAATTGTAACACATTAATCAAGATCTGATTGGAGTGTTGTTTTAGTCATTTGTCAACTAATCATCGACTACTACATGTAGATTAAGATCTATAGGTTATGGGTCATTTTTAACACGAGTTTAAACTATGAAGTTCTTGGTCCCAAATCTTCTTTTAAATGTTTGACCTTGACTTTACAATATTTGTAACCTGGAGGGTAGACCTGAAGTTTTCTCCCAAGACGAGGCCAGAAATCAAGTTAAAATAAAGAAGAAATGACTCAAACGATCCCTTTCTTTTTGTTAGTTATTGTGAATAATTAGCAGAGTCATTTAGCAAAGCACTTCAGCTGATAATGAGTAAGATATGATATTTGGGTTCTGTTATGATGCAGTCACAATATTATTCATGTAAATGTTGGCATCAAATGCATTGCCAACATTATGAAAGGACATCACTTGCTTTATTTTCCATGTCCAGTGTTTTAGGCTGTCGATCTGACATGCTGGCAATTTGTTGAATGTTCTGCTATATTTCTAGTTGAAAAAACATTCTTCCAAACCAGAATTTCGGCATATCTATTATCAAACTTCAAAAGGCATTCATGACTCTGGGAAACTTCTTCATATGGTATTAATTTAGTTGATAATGTGCTTGTTATCAATGGCTTAGTCTTGTTATTGAATGTTATCACTGCAATGTTTTTTCCCTCCTGGTGTGGTCCTTTTCTTGCTCACCTCAGGCCCATATCCTCGCCCTTTGACTGACAAGCAGTGAGTGTGAGTTTGGGTGTTGTAGGCTGTTAAGCATTGCTCTTCGCTGTCAGAGAAAATGCTTAAACTGCCTCCTACAGAGGACTGGTCGGGTCCTTTTTCCTCCCCCCTTTGTGGTGGGCAAACTAAAGCATTATTTATTTATTATTTCATATATTCAGTATTTAATCATGCTACTACTCGTTTTATCTCTAGATTTTTGCTGACATGGAAGAACTGGGCATCAAGCCTGATGGATCAATAGTGAGGATGCTAGGCGATGTATTTCAGCAATTAGGTATGTTGGACAAGTACGATAAGTTAAAGAAGAAATACCCACCTCCTAGATGGGAATATCGTTACATCAAAGGGAAGCGTGTCAGGATCCGGGTGAATCAACCAGACAGATCAAATGCAGAGGCTTGTACTAGCCTTGACAATAAGTAGGTCCATCGTAGTTTGTTGTACTCCACTGCAGCTGGGGACTTCTAAAACAAGCAGTGCACTCGTACAGGAACTATAATCAGGGTAGATGGGTCTGTGATTATTCAGATATTGGCACATGATCCGATTGATTGCCCCACAAGATCAAGGCAAAGGTAATGAAATAGGCTGAAAACACAATAGCTGGTGGAACCCTACCTTGAAGAACCTTAACTGGTGAAATCCTAGAATCTCTTTTTTTTCCAACAGTTGGGCATAAGAACTGTCAGTGCATGATTCTCTGATTACATTCTTCACTCCTGTCTGTAATTTAATTGATACTTGGTTGTTAAAGCAATGATGTTTGCTTACCCAAAGAAGTGTTCAAAAGACAAAAAAAAAAAGGTTTCTGATTATAGTGTCAAATGTTGTCGCTAGAGAAGAGGAGAGCAAAGACCTTTGAGATGGAAAAGATCAAATTATTGGTTCAAGTTATTGACTGCAAAACGGATGCTCATGGATGCCATGCCATTTAATTTACATATTGAGACTCAACAGTTTATTTCGAAATTGGGGACCTTTTTCATAGAGCTTTCCAACTTTGCATTGCCCGGTGTGGCCGTTCTATACTTGGCCTTTTAACATAAGATTTTTTTTTAATAAATTGTTGTTCCGGATCTTCCAAGGGTAAGTGCAAACTTGAGGTATACCCTACACAAGAAGTGGCACTTTATTGGCATATCATCATTACATTTCTGTTGAATAAGTTGGGCAAATTGGTTTTGGTCTAGACTATTGTTTTTGGTGATTGATTTAAAATAATTTTGGTCAATTACCTGGTTGGTTGGTCCACTTAATTTGGATTTGGATCTGTAATTTACAATTTGCTCTTCCTTAATGAATCAGGTTCATTCAAAAGTAGTATGTCAAAATTCAGTCTTTGGTAATTTTTATAATTATGCATCGGGTTTTATTTTAGGTTTCTGGAGATCTTCGAGATAAATGATATGATGGAGCCGATTTTTTTTTACCTGAAGTTAGGGTTAGTTAGGAGATACATTAGAAAAATTGTTGCATATAAGAATTGAGTAATAAGCATTTCATTAGGAACCCTAATTCATACATTCTTTTTGCATATAACACTGAAATGTATTGTGATCAAGTTTGTTTTGCACCGATTTGAAATTTGTCATTTGCTCCTAAGCGAAATGGGTGACCATGTTCCAGTGTCCATATGGTCAGTTTATGCTTGTGCTCCCTGGTGCTACCCAAACAAAGCATTTAGGGAACTGCAATTGGGATGGAAAATTGGTTTTGGTAAAGATGCTCCTTTGCTTTCCAACCTTTAGATGTCCCCGAGCAAAGGGTGATTGTCGCCCTGTTGCTCTACATCTTATATCTACTTGATTACCATGGCAGAGTCACCTTCTAGAAGGATATTGTTAGCCCCTTGGGTACTCCTCACATATATGGTGCCTTTCCATGCTACCATGAGTTCCGCTCTTATAATGGTCATATCATAGGTGCGCCACCCACCTGCAGCAACCAACCTGCAGTGGTGATCCTGGATTATAAAGCTCGTCCTTTCTCTATCTCCTTCCGCCAAGACACTACTATCGAAGTTCATCTTGAAAAAATCAGAGAATGGGGGCTCCCAAGTGACAAGAATAACTCTGGGTGCTATGACAGCAATATGGGACCCCAGCTTTTAACTAAAGAAGATTTTTGGGAGAGGAAATGTATTGAGCCTAGTGGCACCAGCTTTTAACTAAATTACATTGCATTTTAGGTGAAGCATAGAATGAGACTTAATACAAAAACTAGGGCTACTAAATTATCAAAGCTAATCACAAGCTCTCAGCCTCTGCCATCACCTCGCTATCTAGCTTAAATTGAGCGGCTAGAAAAAACTTTAAAACAAATTTCTTGTCTGCAGACGAAAAGATGACAAAAATTCAAACCTTACTAAAAAATAACCTATATAGGATGTCAAGGCAACAACACTCAGATTCTTTCAACAAGCAACGTCACGTTCACTTTATAAGTAGAGCAATCGAAGACAAACCATTTCAAAATCCAATTTTGGAGGATTGGACGTCATCTCATTCCCCAGTACACATGGGTAGCCCGAAAGGAACGGCAATCTCTCACCAGCCTCTAGATATTCCTGAGCAAAAGGTGACTGTCGCCCTGTCGCTCTACATCTTGGATCTACTCGATCACTATGGCAAAGTCACCTTCTAGAAGAATATTATCAGCCCCTAAAGTACTCTTCGCATATATGATGCCCTCTCATGCTATCCTGAGCTCCGCTCTTATAACGGTCATGTCACAGGTGCGCCGCCCACCTGCAACAACCAACCTGAAGTGGTGATTCCGGATTATAAAGCTCATCTCTTCTCTGTCTCCTCCTGCCAAGACACTACTATTGAAGTTCACCTTGAAAAAATTAGAGAGTGGAGGCTCCCAAGTGACAAGAATAATTCTGGGCACTATGACAACGATATGGGACCCCAGCTTTTAACTAAAGAAGATTTTTGGGAGAGAAAACGTATTAAGCCTAGTGGCACCAGCTTTTAACTAAATTACATTGCATTTTAGGTGAAGCATAGAATGAGAGTTAATATAAAAACTAGGGCTACTAAATTATCAGAGCTAATAAAAAGTAGGGCTACTAACTTATCGAAGCTAATATTCTTTTATCACAAGCTCTCAGCCTCTGCCATCACCTTGCTATCTGGCTTAAATTGGGCAGCCAGAAAAAACTTTAAAACAAATTTCCTGCCTGTAGACCACTCTAAGAAAAAAATGACAAAAATTCAAACCTTACTAAGAAATGACCTACATAGGATGTCAAGATAACAACACTCAGATTCTTTTAATAAGCAACGTCACATTCACTTCATAAGTTGAGCAGCCGAAGACAAACTATTCCAAAATCCAATTTCGGAGGATCGGACGTCATCTCATTCCAAAGGCAAAATGTCCTTGAAGTATCATCACAAACTCAATGTGGATGATGCGTACTATAATGGTGACAGAGCCCCCAGTCCTTCAAGCTTGGAGAAGATACATCCTAGAATATCTTCATCAACAAATCCAGTAAAATCAAGAGACTCCAAAAGGTCTTGAGAGATATGTATATCATGGATAGATAGAAGTAAAATACAATAGTTGAGCTTGCTGCCCAAACTTCCATTCAGTAGGAAAACAGATACATAACTAGTACAACTAATTGAAGTATAAAGTTATTGCAAGATATACAATGAACCACCACAATGCAGCATCATGAACAGACCTCATTCTACACTGAAAATCTATAACCACAGCAGCCAATATATAGAACACCATTTATTTGCATCTAAAAGCACCAGAACATATGTAAACGCAAAATACCACCCAAAATGCTACATTATCCTTTGTTCAAGTTTCATTTACAGCAGCACATGTTTATTCAACATGTAAAGACATGATAACTTACATAAAGCAAAAGTAAATATGGACTGTTCATATGCTGATATGAGGGCAACAGAAGTTTATGCCAGTAGAACTTACACCAAAGTTCAGATGAAATATTGCTGAGACAAAAAGTTCAACTTGCACCTTGCTGGATCGTATGGCACCCTAGCAACCAATCAACTTGATCTAAGAGCTTACACCATAAACACGTATCCTTTCATCAATCTTCGTGTTGCAGCATGGGCAGCTCCCTTTACTCTTCTCATGGTCCTTGTTGCAGTTGACACATACGACCTGATGAGCACATGGCAGGAAAAGCACAGACACATCATCCTTCAAGCAGATCACACAAAACCTGTCATGGTTCAGCTTTCGAGATGACTCCTGTGGTTTATTGAATCCAGTATGCATCTCTTCATTGCCTTCTTTCAATGCCTTCATTGCATCAGCATCTCCTGAGTTCAGAGCATTAAAGGATAGATTATTCAGCTGGGTTGAAGCTGCAGTTGCGTGGAGACGGGAAAGTTCTTCTTCGAGCCTTTGAATGTCATCCTTGTGGCACTGAAAATCTAATTCGATCTTCCGCTGCAGTGCCTCTTGTCTTCTCTTGGCGTTAATCTCAGCAGCTTCTCTGGCTCTACGGGCCTCCTCAGCTTGTGCGGTCCCTAGTTCTCTAAGCTTTACTTCACGTTTCCATTTTGCCTGCAAGTCACAAACAATTTGACAGATGGAAGTTTCAGCATCCCCAAAAGGCTGGAGTTTTAAGTTCACATAACTGATCACCCTTAGAAACAGGAGTAAATTCCATGCCCCTAGTCTTTGTACCTAAGGATGCAAATTCCATAAACCAAGTCTTCATATCTAAGAATGCATGAATCGTTTAGGTTCCGGATGAGGCCAGAGATGGCCCTTTTCAGAAACAGGAATAATTTTATGCTAGTTTGTACCGAGACTGCATAAATGAGAATTTGGGAGGAAAGAATTGAACAGACAGTGTAAATAGATATTACCAAAGATGGGAAGGAAACAGAAAAATTTAGATCCCTAATATCAAATACAGATGATTGAATAAGGTTTGCTAGTTACTAGTTCACTGCAAAATAAGCCTCATATGTATGCTCTGACCTCAGCAATAGCAGAATTTTCTAATGGTGCTTTAAACTAGAATGGGTGCTACAATTTTTTAAATAAAAAGGTACAATTATTAGAAAGCATCTAGCACAATCCATAATGAGTCTAATCCACTATAATGATGAAAGATCCCTATTAATATGATGTTTGTCTCAGCAACGCAACAGAAACTTAGCGCAGTTCCCTTTTCCTGTATAAAATCAACAAAAGCAAGTGCTATTAATAGCTGCAATCCTGAAAAAAAAGAAAAGAAAAGAAAAACCAAGAGCAACATTATAATTGGCATCAAGCAGGATTGCTAGCAACCAACAAACAGTACAAACATGTCCTTTTTCATTTACCATCCCTCAATCTTATTTGATAAATTGTCAGCATTTGAAATCCATACAAAAAAAAGCATTATGTGAAAATTTCAGTCCAACTGACTATAACACTGTAGGCCTATGACCAGAATATTGAAATTCTATAATTTCAGATAGACCCCCAGGCCAACGTCAAAAGTTGGATCAAACCCAGCCAACTCAACTAGAAGCTAGATTAATTGAACTTGATGCCCATTGAATTTCATAAGGTTCAAACATCTACTTCCCCACTATTTAAAGAATTAAGGCCAGTTATGTGCCAATGCTACTAAACATCATCTACCATCATGAGCTTCCATCCTTTCAAGAGCCATGTAAACATCCGCCACTACTCATCAACTATTCAATCTTATTCCAAAAAGGTTGTTCTAATACTGTAAAAAAAGTCTAATGGTGGGATTGCTTCCATTAACACATGCCTTTTAAAAGTCCATAAATCTAATTTTGACATCCTATCTAAAATCAATCTCTACCATCCTTTGAAAAAGAATATCACAACATGATTAAAAGTACCATCTCGACAATGATAAAGCAAAAGCAATTCTACAGCATGTTCATTTTCATCTTACCAGCGATCACTTGCCAAGCATGGAATAACTACAGCATGCAGAAACACTGAATTCCAGGAGTACTGGATGGAGAACTAATAAATCTAGACTTGTTTTAAGAAGCAATCTGATTCTAATGGATATTTATGATAGTTGCGAACTCTCATCAGAATAGGACATGCTATGAATATCTACTGAAGACAAGACACACAAAAAGTACCCATGTAAAGTTTTTTCTTTTTCTTTTTCTTTTTTTTGGAGATTAGGAGGGGGTAATCCCCACCTTTTAGCATGTGTGTCAAGTTGGCTACTTTTATAACAAGGTCCAACCACAAAGGAATAAAGATGGCTTTGATGTTTGAGATATCCAAACTAGGAGCTATACTCTTGCTTGGTAACTAGAGCATATTGCAACATGCGTCCATGCTGATGCATACCAGTTGGCACAGAGAATGTGAATGGGCATATAACAGTATCTTGGTACGGTCCTGTTTCAACTTGAGTTTCATCTACACATGTTGATTGTACACTCTGGGCCTAAATTGTTCAAGAAATAACAGTGCCAAGAAAAGTCAATAGTTCAATTTATTTCTTTGTTTGTTTAACTGCGAGAGAGAGAGAGAGAGAGAGAGATCTGGAGTATCATGATCTTGCACAAGCCAAGCAAGGTGAATCTCCATTCCACTTAACTATTTGGAACATGGTCTGCCGTACCAGTCCGTACCGGCCGGTACGTACCGATCCGGTCTGGGACCGGTACCGGATCAATGTGGAATCCGGTACCGGTAGTTTATTGTAGAAGAACCGGTACGGAACCGGTTCGGACCGGTATGCCACCGGTACAGACCGGTACGGGAGCGGTTTTGTACCGGTCCGGGCCGCCACCGGTACACCGACCGGTACCGGTACGGCGGACCTTGATTTGGAACCACGTAAAAATGTATGAACCACTTAAATGAACACAAAAGAAACTTTTTGCTACAATTACTTCAAGCACCATAATGCATCAGGATATCATTTATGTATCAAAAACTCATACACCCAAGATCTTTAGAAATGGTAAAACCTCCAAATAGAGATCCTATGCGCACTTCAACAAGAGTCCAGAAAGCGTATTGTAGATTATAGAGAATGAAACACCTTACTCCTTGAGCACTTCTGAAAAGACATACCAAAAATCCAACCCAACCATCTGCCTACAGAACTCATCGTCCAATCAACGTTTTCATGGCCTTTCCTAGATCGATCAAATTCAATTACAAATCTAGATGCACTCACAAACAAAAAGAATAACTATCCTAATGAATCTCACGCTAGCAATGCCATTCTAATTCAAAGGAACTGCATGCTGATGAACTTGTGAGATGAAAGATGAGTGCAGATTTGGGTATTTTATAAACTTAATTAAAGTTTCTATTAAAATTTTTGTCAGCCAATTCTCTACACTTAAAGGTAATAAGTGTTGGGTCTAAACCTTCGTAGAGATAGGTCCTATGGATAGAATGAAGTACGTAAAATATGTTTTTATTAACGATCAACAGAAGAAAAAGGATAAAGAGAGAAATACATTGAGCAGTAGGCTTTTCACCTTCATCCAAAAGGAGAAGTCCTTATTCTTCCAATCTCCAGCTCGCTCTTAAGATCTTGAAACCCAATGCATGATGTTTCTTTCTAACTCTAGTCCCTTTCTCTACATCTCCAAATGCATTCTTCCATCTTCCTTCATATTAATCACTCATATAACCCAATCTAGTTGCATGATTTACCATACGAATCACAATCTGTAACCTTTGCAATGATGCTCCTAGAGTTAACCCTCCAACTTCTATCTGAGACCATATGGAAAAAGCATTCTTATGCAAAATTCTAAGACCTACATGTCTGAGCTACATATTCCTTAATCTACTTTCATGCAATTCCAAATTAAGAATAGTTATTAAATGTTTGAAAAAGAAATAACCTGATGGAGGCTGAAATAGACCTATCATTCTGCACAGAGCAGGATCACCTGAAACTGAGCCAGGAAAATAAATGATTCACCAGATTAAAAAAGAAAACATTATTCATGCTCCCTCACAAAGGAAGATAACTTATCATTTGCGCCAAGTATAATGCTCCCACCTTTGTTTCAACAGAGAAGTGGATTAGATAAATTATTAATATCACCTCCAACATTCAAAGGTTCAATTTGAAGTCTTATAGAATCCTTAAAGTCCATCTATGTAGCTATACTTATGCCCCCTTCTAGTCATGTGATAAATCTGTATATAACACAGTGAACACTCCAAGAACATACAGATCCCTGCTCGTCATATTTTACCATTTTCACAGGGCATTTTGATCTGTCCTACAATTCTTGTTTGCATAAATTCAGCCAGCTATGAAGTATTACAAACAAAACGATATACTAACCAGTGCAGAAAAATAGAAGAATGGATACAAGAAGAGAGCAGCAACAGCACTATTCATCGCATAGTATATTACGAAAGAAATCGAAGTTATGAGCTATATAGAAATAGAAGAAAATTCATCCAGAGTTTTAGTTCTGCTTACCTCAGTTTCTTTTGTTGCCACCCTGACTTCAGCCAATTTCTGCTCGGTTTCCGCAATCTTCCTCTTCTCCTTATCAATCTCCTGCTGAATCTTTTCTCTCTGCTTCTCCCATGCCTGTACCTTCTTCAGCAATTTCTTCTCCTTCCTCGCCACATCGAGGCACATCCTTGCAGACTCTGATGCACTCAGCTCTGACGCCTCTACCTCAGCCTGTATCTCTGCATTCTCAGTCTCGAGACTACAGACAGCAGCATTCGCAAGATCCACTTGTCCAGTCGCCTTCTTCAGCGCATTCTCCATCTCAGTCAGCCGCTTCAATGTCGCATCCTCCAGCACCTGCTTCCCCTTCTTCAGGCGCTGGTTCTCCTCCCGCTCCATCCTTAATGTCCTCAGCTCAATTAGGTCATTGCTCAGCTTCCGAGCGGCCTGCAGCCCCGTCTTCTGAGCCCACTCCTTGCGCTCCTTCACCTGACCCTCAAGTTCCCTAATCTGGCGAACAAGATCCAAAATCACCTCCTTTTTATGGTCCTCAGCCCCATCCGGTGACTTCCCCTCCTCATCAAGGCTCATCGCTTCCAATCCCTTCAGCACAGAGTCCACAAGATCCCCTCGGGCGTCATCCCCCGCCTCAACAGCAGCGGCAGATCTATCCACCTGCGGCTGCTCCGAGGACGACGACCCCAAGCCGACCTCCGCCCTCTGCCGTACCGAGGCATTGGCATTCCGCCTCATGGCAGACCACACGGAGAGAGGAAGATCGGTGCTCCCGCCGCCTCCCTCCGCCGCATGGAATTTGCAGAGGCCGGTCGTTGGCCGCGCATAGTCGGCGCCGCATGCAGAGCTGCAGCCGCCGGCGGTGAGGGGGGCGGGGTAGGGGGGAGTGGGGATATCGATGGTACTCGCGCGACCCACGTGGAGGTCGCTCATCAGAAGGCACCACATGGCGTCGCCCCGGGTGAGACGGGGGCGAACTTGTTGAAGAAGGCGCATCATCTCGGCGAGGGAGTACTCCTGGAGGTGGCAGAGGTCGGTGAACCCATTCGCCGGGACGCCACCTCCGGCGTCGCAATGCCCGGCCGCCGCCGGCGCCCAGTTGATGTGCGACATGGCGTTGTGGAGGATGTTCGAGAGCACATCCATGGATCCATAGCAGTGCCCGCTGCAGAGCACCGCCCGGAGCGCCGCCGCCTCGTCGTACCCGAGCGTGAGCAGCCGGTTGAGCGCCTCTCGGTAGATAAGGTCAAGATTTTTTAGGAGAAGCTCCTCGAGTTGCTCCTCCGTGCAGTAGCCCCACCCGTTGTCGTCGTACGCACCGCTAGGGTGAGCGTTAGGGTTAGAGATCGGGTGCCCAATGTGCGGATCGCCTTCGGCAAGGGCGGGAGAAGGGGAGGGGTAGGAGGAGGAAGAGGACGCCGGCGGGGGGCTGCTGGAGGATGAGGGCTGGTGCTTGCCGGCGTGGCAGGCCTTCCGGCCGCTGCGGGCGGATCGGTCCTTCGCGTTGCTGCCCATTGGAGTCGGCGGCAGCGGCGGCGGCGGCTCCGGGGGGGCGGGGGGAAGGGGGTAGGTGGGGGAGAGGGAGGGGGTTGGCTTTCGGGTTCGGAGGGAGAGTCGGAAGGGGTTGAGCGCAAAGAGGCGGGAAAAGCAAGCGGACGGGACAGGCGGAGCGTCGCGGCGGGGAAGAGGAGGCGGAGGGGCGTTCAAAAGCTAAGCCATTGGGAGGAGAGCGGGTGCGCTTGAACCGAGCCGAGTCTGAGTGGCAAGAGGCTTTAGTTCGATTTTAGAATATTTAGGCTCGAAATTTGATTCAAAACCTACGGAGCTTTAATTTTTAAGCTCTAACTTTAATTCAATTAAATAAAATAAAAAAATAATATTGAAGATCAATTGAACTCAGCTCAAATTTTAACCAAGTCATAAACAAACTTAAGTTCGAGCACGAGTTCAAGCTTTGATCACAATCAAAAATATATATAATTAAAACAAAATATAAAAAAATATTATATTTAAAATTAAATTAATAATATATATTGTAAATAAATATAATATTATTAAAATATATATACTTAATTAGGCTTATGAGTTTTCGAGTGAAGTATTTTGCCACTTAAGCTCAATAATAGACAAATCAAGTCGAGCTCAAGCAACTCGCTAGTTGCTCAACTCATTTGCAGCCTTAGGGAGAAGATAAATTCATATGGTGCCTTTTTATTATTAATCCATGTAGATGATAATAATCTCCTCCATCTAATCTTGTGACACTCTTTGTCACGATTTGACTTCTATTCAAGAAAGGGGGGCTCACTCATACCTCAGGTTCTATTTGGCCCTACCATGTGCTCACCAATCTTAGTATCTCTTAAGGATAGGTCTAAATAACTTAGAGAAGTTGTGGCGTATAATAAACCTTGCTCTAATACCATTTGTTATGGGTTCACGATCCAAAAGCTTAAGCTGCTGGGAGGAGGATCGGCTCAAGCTAATAAACTAATATGTTATCTCTTTTATTAGTTAATGTAGGACTATGACATTAGGGAGGCCCCGTAGAGACCCAAGTGGAGGTGGTGGAGCTGGGACAATGAGGGAGGGGCCCAAAGGTTGAATGGGTTGATTTGGCTGGGAAGTGGGCGATGCAGATGGTAAAGGGGGAGTCTGGGTTAGTTGGATATATGAAGTATGGGAGAGTTTGGGCCTAGTCTATTGGGTCCATTGTCGGAGGAATTGATTTGAAGGATAATAAAATGAATTAGGTTATGGCAATGGTTGCGGCAACAATAGTAGCGGTGGCACCGCATGGTCGCAATAAGGATGGGATGTTGTGATTGCAAGAAATAGCAGTAAGATAAAGGTGGCAAATATGACTAATAGTGATCATAGAGAAAGGTGATGGAAGAAGATTTTGTCTATGTTAGTAAACTTACTAGAAGAGGTGATGTGGATATAATGATGCAAGAAAGTTATGATAGGGAGATGGTGATATCAGATGGTGGTGGCTGGGATGGTCGGTTGTAGTCTTATGTGAAGGTGGTAAAATAAGAAAGATAGCATAGAGTTGGCACGAAAGGAGGGTGGTAGAAGAGGATGGTGCTTCGAGAAGAAGGATGGAGCATAGGAGAAGGATGGTTTGGAGAAGAGCAGATGGGGTTTAGGTAAGAAAGTCTAGTATATAAAGCAACTGATGGTCTATAAACATTGACATGTTGATGTCTACATATGATAGTTCGCATAAAATGTTTAACAAACAATTAAGATTTCCCGATTGGCACATTGGTGCATAGCACCGTGCGCCAAAATAAAAAAGTTGATTTGCTAACTTCTTTGTCATTTCACTAGTTACAATGGATGAGTCTAATATAAAAGAAAAAGGTATAAGAACTTGGTTGTATTAATATTTGCATTGCTATATAGTATTAGAATATTTGATTTGCAATTGAGCTTTACAAGATGCACACCAGTGCATGACAGTTGCGAAAAGAAAGAGTAGAGTTGCTAACCTATTTGTTATTTCATTAGTTACTATGCATGAGGCATGCACAAAGGGATGGTCTAAGAACTTGGCTATGTTAATATTTGTATTACTACCTCGTACGCAAAGTATGCAAGATGAGACTTCATGAGATACATATATACTGGTGTATAAGAGTTGTACAAAAAAAAAAGTAAGTCATTAACTTATTTGTCTTTTTCTGAATGAAAGCTGATAACCTATTTGTTGCTTCATTAGTTACTACGAATTTTGTTAGCGCAAAAAGATGGTCAGAGAATTTGATTATGTTAATATCTGTTTTGCTTCGTAGCATCTGATATTTGGTTGGTGCATAATAGTTGGGCAAAAAAGAGTTGAGTTGTTAACTTTTACCATGTTCAAGGCTAGTAGCAAAAAACAAGTAGAAAGATATCTTGTTTGTGTTAGCATTTGTGTTGCCACAGCATAAAACACAATATAGCCGGTTAAGACTTCATGAGATTCACTCTGGTGTATAACGGTTGTTCCAAAAAGAGTTGAGTTGTTAATCTAAGACTAGCACAAAAAGATGGTCAAAGAATCCGATTGTGCTAATATTTGCATTGCTACCTTGCATATAATATTTGACAGATAGTTAAGAACGCGCGAAATACACAATAATACGTAATGGTTATGAAAAAGAAAGAGTTATTAATATATATGTCATTTTATTAGCTACTATAGATGAAGCTAATACAGAAAGATAATCGGAGAATTTAGTTGTGTTAATATTTCTTAATCCTTGATATATCCTTTACAAAGAGTTTAAATGGACGACGCAAAGCCTCTAAATTTCCTGATTTTTTGTAGGGTTAAATTCTCCAAATTCTATAATGAACCGTTTCATGGTATCATTGCTTAAAATGGTACTGAAGATGCACTCTTATACCTCAACTTGAACAATGCGGATATCTCTGTTGTTACTTCAGCTCTTTCAATTCATGTGTAAACATATTTTGGCTCATTAGGAAGAAGTTAAATGCATCTTGCATTATTTGAAATGACATATAACTATAAGCCATGTTATTATTTAGGGCTCATTCATTTGACAGCTTATTTTGGTACTCATTGGGCTGGTTCTCCTAATTCTCCTAATGCTTCTGACCTACTAGTGGCTATTGTGTATTTATTGGCTACAATCTCATTCCTTAGTATATAAATAAACAACCTGAGAAGTGAAATTGATTCTTGGTTCACATGATAATTGATATTTGTATATATAACACCTCATGTGTGTGAAAATTCCTAGATGGTTGATGCTATTGAACTAATGCTAGCAACCATTATATTAACCTCTATAGTATGTAAATATTGCATGTAACTAGAAGACCTTCAATTATGGCAAGTTCTTCAGCATAAATGACTTGTGATATTGGTAAATTATTTACTGCAACATGTCTATGCTTAACATAAAAATTTACATACACCCCCCACATCAGAATGTTAATGTTATTATTGTCAACCATGGGCATGTGAGGGAAATTATTCAGCATGCGATAGGATTGGAATGGACCCAGGCTGGCCCAAGGTCTGTCAGGCCAGGCTTTAGTTCCAATGGGAGAAAGTCTGGATCAGCTTGGGCTTAATATGTTTGGCCCAAAGCTCGAGCCCTTCCACCTATTCTCTCTCCTCTCCTCTTTACCCTCTATCGTGCTCTCCTTTTTCCTTATATTTCCCTCTCTCTCTCTTTTCCCCGCACAGAGGTTGTAACTTTCATGTAAAAAAAGATTCACCTTTTCTCGAGCGAATCTACCATTAGATCGCACAATCGCTACTTCCAGATCTATATAGATGGTGAATAAAAAGTTCAAAGTACTTTGAGATTTGTATGAAATGAGATATAACGGTCGATGTTGTGAAAGAACATCAATCATTCTTTCATGTGGATGATACAACCCAAACCCCTCTCCCTCCACACACACACCTCTCTCGCGTGCGCCGAATATGGAGACAGCACTTTTCCTTCCCTTTTATCTATTAAGTTTAAACTCGAGTTGGGCCATTGGGCTTCAGGCTAATCTTCGATTCAACCTTAGATAATGTTCTTTTGGGAGCCTAGAAAAATTTTCTATAACCTGAGCTCCTCAACCTAAACCAAACTTGGTCTCAAATTCTCAAGCTTGGGTCATGCCAGGTAGATTAGATTGCCATGTAACTTGTAAATGCTCCTATGCCATATTAATAGTATCTAAAAGCAAAACAATATGAGCTACATATAGCAACATGTCAGTATAATGTGCATCACAATTTCATATAATTAAATAAATACTAGTAAGATCTTCAAAAATGAATTGGTCTGATTATGTGGATATATGTATGTGTTATATATATTGTATTTATGTGGATTTGAGTTAGGACTTAGGGTTGGGCGCAACCTAAATTTGAGTTGGGTTGGTATATTCAACCCAAACCCAACCAGGGTTGTGCCGAAACCCACTCAAGCCCGGTCTGATTTTGGGTTGGGTTGGGGTTGACCCGCTCATCTTCCATCCCAAGCCGAAACCGGTCTTGCTCGGTTCTGGTGCTAGCGTGCGACCTCCACGCACGGCAACGGCTTTGCCCAAGGATTTCTAATCATTGAAAGTTTCTTGCATTATTTGTGATGTTTCTTATTGGCTGAACTAATTCTCTTGTCACTGAATTAGTTAATAATTATGATCTAATTATGATTTTTATAATCTATTCATGTACTATTCATAAGTTATGTAGGGAATGCTCATGGTTTGCAAATTATTGATACTAACTGCTTATACATGCATGCATGCACTTGTGTGTGTGTGTGTGTGATTTGTCATATTTCTCTATTTTGTAAATTATTCTTAAAATTTGTTGCATTCTGTGTATTGTCCCCCCCCCCCCCCCCGCATTGTGAGTACTTACCCTTAGTATTGTGAGTACTTACCCCTAGTTGAATCATTCTCCAATGTTCAAACTTGGTACTGTGCTTACGGAGTTGATCATCCTCCATGCATGTATGGAGCTTTGAATTACTTATTTTGTTTTTCATACGATTATAGCCATGGGATGAGCAATGTCAAGTCGTGTAAAGGAAAAAAATTATCTCAAAGTTGTGTATGGAGCTACTTCTTTCAAAGAATTGGGGAACGGACCTTCCATTGTTGATAAAGGATTCTTTTGCCTAACTTTGTTTTCATATCCAAAACTTTCCAAGGAACAGATTGATGTAGATCTCTTCCAAGAAAATCTTTCCTCTGGAGACAATGGCATGCACTACCACTAATTTGGGTTGACAAAAACTCACAAGATGGCCCCCACCTTACCTTCCATCAAGAAAAGCTCGCAAGGTGGAGTCTGAATTAGATGTCCCAGTACTGCTCGACAACACGTTTCTTTTTTTTTTTTTTGGTGGCTAAAATGGGTAATTGCTCCCGAGGCAGCTTTCCATCCTCCGTCCATATAGTACTACTGGTATGGTTGGCCACATAAGTAGTCATCCAGTTCACAGTTTTATTGGCTTCTCTAAATACGTACTTAACAAAGAACACATTTCTTTTCCATAAGTTCTGAATGACATGTTTGGCCCACAACTTCCAAGTTAGTTTGGTATCTCCATGTCTGCCCCTTAGAAGGCGGATGTTAGACTTTCCTTTAGGTGGTTCTTGAAATTTATTGAACAACTTTGTGCTGCAGCTGGCATGATGGGTATGGTTTGTAGCATGATCGAGGCATGTTTTAAAGGCATCTTCGAGGCTAGATGTAGTGCTGTCGGTGCAAGTTGTGAGTCAAGTTGTTGGGCTTTGGGTTTTCAGGAATCTCACCTCAATGGATAAGGCTGAAGTAAAATTTAGTGGCTGATCTCATCCATGTTGTGAGATATTTGATCAGCTCACTTAGTGGCCTATTACAAGGGTGAAATTTATTCCACCGATTTGTTCGAAATAAAGAACTTACAAAGTGCTTAAACACAAATTCAGCTAGTAACCTATATGGTGCAAGTTCAACCCAAACTTTGTTCAGCTTGGCGGCTCCAAATTATGCTAAAGATTGGCCCTCTTTTAGCGCCTCAATCAACAAGTATCTACTTCAGGTAATTGCTGCTATCCTTTGTATGTCAAATTGGCTATAAAGCCCAACTTAAGTTTAGAATCTGCTCGACAAATCAATTCAACAAACAAATCAATATAACTTGAATATGGTTTTCTCTACAAGCCAATTAATTGTTATGAACTATTCAACCAAATAAATGGGATTTAATGCTAACAATACTGGCCTGAACTAAAATCAAATTGCACATCCATCTCAAGCATAAGCTCGGCAAAATTTGAGTTGAATTAAGAAACAACAAAGAGCTATCAATGAAGGGTTGATATGGGAGCCGACCGGCAGATTGAGAGTCCGTGCCAGGGATCTTCACTCTTGGTTGAGCAGGGTGCCAGACAGACAGATCGATGTGGGTTGGATTTGGAGGCTGAGGTTGCATCCTCGTGTGGCGCTCTTCCTCTGGAAGGTAGCTTGGGGCTGCCTTCCGACCAGGTGCGTTCTAGTTAGGAGGGGGGTGAGGATAACCCAGTATTGCGAGGTATGCTCGGATCTCGAGGAGTCCATACATCACGTCTTATTCCGATGTCCTAGGGCGGTACAGATTTGGAGCTGTTTATCTGCGCCCTTACCCTCGAGGTGGGAGTCAGTGGAGGATTTGTTACAGTTCTTGAGGGACTCTGCCAGGAGACCTAGCACAGCTGAGTTTGGGGTTGCAGTAGTCTATCTGGCTTATCATATATGGCTGGATAGGAATGGACGCCTGTTCGAAGGGAGAGGGCAGCACCCGAGGATTGTTATGGATAGAGCTATGGCCCAGGCAGCGGAGGTCTGTTTGGTGACTCCATCGATGTCATCTGAGTTGGCTAGGGACATCTGGGGTACCTTCTCCGCTGTTTCAGCACCTAGGTATGCTTCTCATTTCTGGGTACCCCCACCCCCTGGTTTTCTTAAGATGAATTTTGATGGCGGTATGGCGATGGATAGAGCTTCTGGAGGAGTTGGCTTTGTCATTAGGGACCAGTATGGCAAATTGATTGCAGCTGGTGGTCGGAGCACTCCAAGCTTGACTGTCATTGGGGCGGAGCTACGAGCTGCTTGGGAGGGTATCCGGTATGTGAGATGTGTGCTGCGTGTCGATAGATTGTGCATTGAGGGCGATTCTGCCACGGTGATTGACTGGATACGGAGGGTGGATAGATATGGTGACGGCCATCCATTGATTCGAGATACCCGTAGACTGGTTCAGGAGATGCTAGCTGTCCAGATTGGTCATGTGTATCGTGAGATGAACAGAGCTGCAGACTGGGTAGCCTCATATGTGGCTCGTCACGCTGGAGACGTCATCTGGACGAGTCTAGCTGGTGTTCCCCACTTGTTGCTATGTTTACTTTCTTTTGACTTGGCAGGTTGTATTTCATTTTGATTTAGTGGAAATGGATTGCCGTTTTACAAAAAAAAAAAAAAAAAGGGTTAGATATACAAAGCTTTATCCCTGTATACAGAGAGACGTTTTTTTATTGGAGCAATTTTACCGTCGTGGAAAGACACTCTAAAATTTTGAGTGGAATTTAGGATATAGGTAGGTGAGCCCAATCCATTAGCACTCCATCCGGCAAGAGATTAGAGGTTAACCATTTGAGCATTGTCCGGTGGCGTTTAAAGGTGGTTGATCTTGTTAATTATACTGGTTGCACCTACATTAGAGTAGCGTGAGCAATTATTGTACCAAAAAAAACAAAAAAACAAAAAAAAAAACAAAAAAGGTGGTTGATCCAGCAGCGGATAACGGAGGCTGTTTGGGGAAAAAAAGTTTGTCATGTCCCCTGTCGGACTTCGGACAACAAATGTGTGGTGATGTTTGAAGATACGTAGACCTTCGGAATATCCGCTAGGGATCTGCGTGCTTATCTCCCGCTCCCCACTTGCGGCCCTTTTGGATCATACTTTCCCTCTGTCCTCTTCACACGTGTGCCCTTCATCTCTCTCACGCGCGCGCGCGCGCGCAACACTCGTTGTGATTAGAGACTTCACAAAACGTTTATAGAATAAACGTTTTGATTATAGATTAAGAATTAGCCATCAAAATGTTTTTCAATGTGATTGTCTGGTTATAGGAGAATATATGTTATTTATTTGGATGAAGATAGCTTTAGATATTACTGTGAATGTACTCTGTCCGCCTTTGGCATCTAACATAGGCCACTCATTTTGGATATTGTCATAAATTGGCTTGCCATAATATTAGATTTGTTTGTATGAGTATCTTTTTAAATACACAAAATTACATGAACACCTTATAAAGCTGCTATTTACACATATATCTTTATGAAATATTTATTTTGCATGTATACTATTCTTTTCTTTTTTTTTTTGGCATATGTATCTATATCATCTAATGCTATTAAAAAATAAATGGTATAAAATTAAAATAACTAAAATATTTTTATAGATAGACATGCAAAAAAAATTATAAGCGTATATATACAAATAACAAAGTTGCAAGGGTATTAATGTAATTTCATATATTTAGATGCTATTGATTCAAAAAAATATATTAAAAAATGATGAAAACTTGGCTGAGACTTGCCATATTGTTCATGATTCAGTTGACTCGACAAACCAAAACATAAATAATATAGTCATTTTTTCTCTATTTAAGATCTTAACTTGGTCAAGTTAGAATAACGGATAACCATTTTAGTAATTCTATTCTTTCATTTGATTTCGATATGATTGTCATTTTTCAGTCTATGACATCTATACATTTCTTATTATTTTTAGGATATTAAAGTATATTGAATTTAAATTAATTATGGATATTTAGATCAGTGAAATGGTTTTTAGTGATTTATAAGTGGTGAGTTGTTCATTTGTTGAGACGAGAATTTCACAAAGGCATCTGATTTCTTCCATAAGAATTAATATTACCATGGGATTATTCGACATGATAATATTTATTTTTTTGTCATCCTCCTTAATTAAAAATGACTGAATTATTTTCATTAGAATTAGCTTCTGTCATTTGAGCATATACACCAAAGCTTGTGATTGAATTATATTTAATTTGGAGTACATGGTCAAGTGAAAGAAGTTCAATTCTAGTGAAGATAATTTAGCTATTCTTAATTGAAGAGAGTGAAAAAAAAAGATCAACATTATCATGTCGCATGAATCTATGTTAATATTAGTTTTTATAGAATAAATCATGATGCATTTATAAAATTCTAACCTCAACAAACAAACAATAACTCAACATTTATAAATTACTGAAAATATTTTACCGATCTAAGCATCCATAATTATTTTAAATTTAATATATTTTAATTTTAAAAATAATAAATATATATATCATTAACTTAATAGTAATAATTATATCAAAACTAAATGAAGAATAGCATTACTAAAATGATCACATGATATTCCAACTTGATTGAGTTAAGATCTTAAAAAAAAATAATTGACAATGTGAATTGAGTTTATACCCTTCTAACTATGCGAAATTATATGCATACCCTCACAAAGTTGCTATTTGCATGTATACTCTAATATATTTTTTTTTTGCATGCCTATCCATAAGGGTATTTTAGTTTTAAACCATTTATTTTTTTAACTACATTAGATCATATGGCCATTTATGTAAAAGAAAAAAGAGAAAAAAAAAGATATATACGCAAAACAAGTATTTTATAAGGATGTACATGTAAATAACAACTTTAGAAGAGCATTTATTTAATTTCATATATTTAGAAGGGTATACATGTAAAAATAACTCGTATTACTTTGCAGCCATGGACATAAGAAAAACAACTTAAATTGAAAATAAAAAAGTAAATATCTCACAAACGGCTTTAGTCAAAGTTCTACTTGCCAACTTGCACTTCTTGTGTGAGATAATATGCAATATCATGAGCTAATAATCCGAGTTCTAACAAGACAAATAGCTGTGGTCCACAAGTAATGTCGGATAGGCAACAACCTAAGGAGATTTCAAGAAATGACACTAGTTCTCATGTTCTGTGGATGTAATTATATTGTAAGCTAATTGAAGATTTATGATTTATACAGCTTAGAAAATTGTAATCTATTTTAGACGAGGCGGCTGTTCCATTAAAAAGGATGAGGCAGCTGAGTGACTCCCAAAATTGTGTGTGTGAGGAGATGTGGAAGAAGGGTTGCCTTCAAATTCTCTTGCCATCTTTTTCATAACTTGATTATTTTTGCACTTTTCTATATGAAGATTGAATTCTTAAAGGTATGATGAATGTGGAGGATGATTTCATGTATATCTTATATTGTAAGATAATTGAAGATTTATGATTTATACAGCTTAGAAAATTGTATTCTATTTTAGACGAGGCGGTTGTTCCATTAAAAAGGATGAGGCAGCTGAGTGACTCCCAAAATTGTGTGTGTGAGGAGATGTGGAAGAAGGGTTGCCTTCAAATTCTCTTGCCATCTTTTTCATAACTTGATTATTTTTGCTCTTTTCTATATGAAGATTGAATTCTTAAAGGTATGATGAATGTGGAGGATGATTTCATGTATATCTTATATTGTAAGCTAATTGAAGATTTATGATTTATACAGCTTAGAAAATTGTATTCTATTTTAGACGAGGCGGCTGTTCCATTAAACAGGATGAGGCAGCTGAGTGACTCCCAAAATTATGTGTGTGAGGAGATGTGGAAGAAGGGTTGCCTTCAATTTCTCTTGCCATCTTTTTCATAACTTGATTATTTTTGCACTTTTCTATATGAAGATTGAATTCTTAAAGGTATGATGAATGTGGAGGATGATTTCATGTATATCTTGGCGTATGACGCAACCAAGACGTCGTGTACACCTCATCTCGGTTTTTCATCGAAGGAATCACTATACTTTATCTTGCTTTTAAATGAACACTTTTAAGTTTGGCAAATCACATCTCCTATATTTTTGAGAATCTTAAGCCATATAATCAAGATAAGAATAAGATAGGGAACGGTATAAAATCTAATCATGATCTCCAACATGAATTTTTCTTAGGATGCGCCAATAAACTTGACTTGCACTGAGAAGGACCTAAGTTGGAACTAGTGCTTAAAAAGCAACAAGGATGTCTCTTTCCAACATTATTTGCTTTATCAACAGAAGATATCACTCACTGAATGGAAGTAGTTAGAACTGCACTTTTCTCTCCATTTCAAGATTGCCCTCATTGCTGTAGGTGCTAAATTAGAATTGGGAATCCATGGCTGCCTTATCCACACCATGCATTGTATATGGGCAGGAAAGTTATTCTACACTAACAAGGCCTGATCCTCCATGTTTGTAGCTATTACTATTTTTTGAGGGATTATGTTCACAAACCCTTGTTTTTCCTCTCTTTGCAAATCAAACCAACAGTAACCTGAGCAAACATCAAGTGCCACTGTTATCTCTCGTTCTTGGACTGCACCATTCTTGCCTTCGTGATGCCTTTCTGCATGCTTTTCTGCAAGCTACTTCCTTTGGGGTTCACTTTTCAGGCGTACGTAGCGTTCTTCGCAAGTTCTACAGCTATCCAAGCTTCATAGGCTATGAAATCTAGCTTATGCCCTTGCCAACAAAATCCAGGAGGGGATAAGGATGTGTGTGGTGGTGCAAAAATAAAGCAATGATCTTCTGCCAGTATTCAAGATCCTGGGCATCCATGGAGAAGTGACTTGACCATTGACTACCACCCATTTCTTTGTCTCTCACTTGTCGCCATCAAAATATCATTTCCATTTCCCATTTGCTTACCATCTCTAGTAGGTTTCCTCCGGAATTTAAGAAACTAAAAAAAAAAATCTGAAAAGATTTAGGAGGGATGACAATTCTTTTTGAGAAAACAAGGAGGGCTCACAATTACCTTAGCAAAAATGTGTAATAGAAATTACCCTTACATATTTTTGGCATTCATTCACAATGTCAACATGTTCCACCAAGGTAGAAGTTTCACCATCTTAAATTAATTTTGCGCATGTAAAAGAGAATTGTGATTTAACACTCAATTTAAGTATATAAAATTGTGCTATTAGTGACTCATAAAAAGATGCAAATCAATTGTTGTAACCTCGGTTCTTGCATTGTCACAGCCAGCTAACATCAGTAAAATTAGGAGGTTTCAATAAGTTCATATACATGATTTCCATCAACTTTCAGCCAATTAAAAGAACTTGCTTGAATAGCCTTCCTTGTTAGAATTACTGAATTACATGCCGCCACGAGTATAGGAATTTGTCGCATATAATACTCTGACATAACTCAGCTCTCCATTGTCTTGTTGATGTCAAACTTTGCAGCAACAATCTTTTTTGATGCAATACATTTACTAAATAAATTGTTGCAATTGAAAAGTGAATTGAGAGTCCGGTCACATAAGTAGCATAAATATAGCTAAACAAACATATAAGTAGCATGCATGTATATCTGGTTATTAAAGAGTTAAAGTAATTTATGCTTTTATACAATAAATTACAAAGGAATAAACTCTAACTCTAGTTACACAATATGAGATGTCTCTTATTTGATTGGAGTTTTCAAAGGAGAGAGATGAAAAAGTTGTATTCTCATAGGAATATGATTTCCACATTTCATGGAAAAGTCTTTCCCATGAAAAATATGGAAAAGTTATTTTTCCCAAAGGCGAAAATCACTCTATTTTTATTTTTTTCCAAAAAGGCCCTTCAGCATTAAAGAGGCATTAAAAACCTAATTTTTATTAAGGGTATTATAGGAATTATATATAATTTTCTCAGAAAAGTGGATAGTCAGCTAAACATAAGCACTCTAAAAATCTGTCACTTTTTCATGATCAACCAAACATGCCAAAAGTACTTTTCTAGACATTCTCTTTCTAAAAATCTGCTTCCTAGAAATCATATTCTTAGTAAAAAAAATGCTTCTCGCGAACCAAACAAGCCCTATATAGTTACTATACAATGAGTTACAGGTAACAAAACAGTTCTGCTTAGTAATTATTAACCATACAATGAGTAACGGCTAACCAAAGAGCTCCCATTGGAACCAAGTTTCGACAGTCTGAAGTTGGGAAACTAGACTGGTGGGCCCAGCGTTACAGCACTGCCGTTTGTACCGCTATGATCCTCTTGTTAGAGGACACGTGGCTGCAGCTCAGCAGCCAGTTCTCGAGGGCCTGGACGTCACAGGGATGCCATGGGTTGCTGGAGAGGCTTCAGAGACGGGGAATGGTGAAGGAAACGCGTGCGTGCAAAGGCATTATTTTTAGATCCCACCACCCCTGTAAACTCGCAGTATATAAATATATATATACTTATATAACAGTCTCTCTCTCTCGTCTAAGATCAATTATAAGATAGGGAAGAAGAAAAAAGAAGATAAAGGAGAGAAGAGTAAGGCCAACTTGATGGCATTCTGAAGGAATTCACTGTTCTGAACGCACTGTATAAATATAACAATTTTCAAAGGTTCTTTAATTGTTTTTTTTTTCCTGTTATACGCTTGATGATAATAGATTCCTTCTTTAGCTTCAGTTGTTATTTTATTTTATTTTTAATTTTGAAATTAATGCTTTGGGTAGTTGAAGTTCAGGAGTGCCTGTTGGAATTGTTGGTATGTGTAATGTTTTCTGTTCTAATTTTTATTTATTTGTTGATTTATTTATTTCGATGCAGCATGAGATTTTTTTTTTTTTTTAAAAAAAAGACTGTGCTGCAATTTTTCAAGTTTTTCTGAGTTTGGTTCCGAATGCTGCGAGTTAGCTTCCAGTCGGGGTTATTACTGAAGATTTTGGAACGGGCACTGGTCTTAATATATATATTTTAATGTATGTGCGCTTTGGGTGTATGGGGATGTGGAATTTAGCTGCAAGATGTGATGACTTGTTTGAAGTTTTTATTGGGTCTTTCTGGTTTCCAAATTGATGCATCTAAATGGAAGCTTGAGTGATGGTGGAATTACTAGTCTGTTGGATTCAATTCAGCTCCAATATACAGTGATATTGCTGTGCTTTGGTTTCCAACTGCATCAATTTGCTCCATGTTTCAATTAATTTCAATTAGTTTGCTCTGCATATGCACATACTGGTTCTGGATTCTACAGTTTGCTGATCTCCTTCTTTATTTATTGACATAGGTAGGAATGGAAGAGAAGAGAGTCCTATCCCCATCTTGGTCTTGAGGCTTTGTATGATTTTTGGACTAAAGCTATCAACGTTAAACCGGCAATGCCAGTTCCTCTTGCCCCATATCCAAATTCTTCAGTACCATTTACACCACCAAATGGTATTTCCCGCCCTGAAATTCTAATTTTGAAGTATATTGAGATTATATTTCTTTGTTCAATTATAAGAAAAGCTATATGTTGTAGATGGGTATTATCTTTTGCAAATAGATGTGTTACTGCCATATATAATATCCTGATAGATCAGATGGCATCTCATATGGGATTTGGAAATATATGACACTAAGTTATCGGAATTGGAACGGTTCGAGGCGCTACCTTGTAGCCTGAGCAGATAAGTTTTATGGAGGCATGAGAAAACAATTAATTTATTTTGAATCTAATGACCTGCACTCCTGAAAATGACATTGTAATGTAGTTAAACAGCCAAAAAGCTAATCGATGTGCTGCTCTAACTTTGCCGGTATAGTTATAAACTCTGTGAACTTTGTTGTAGTCTTTTCTTTCTCGTACCCACCTTTTTTTTAAGGAAGTCTTTGTTGCAGTGTGTGCATCTCCTTTTAGAAGGAGTTAAGTTGGTGACACATAAGCTTGTGGATCATTTTGCTTTTAACACAATGATGGGCATAATCAGAAAGCATTATCCTAGTCATTTTGCATTCAGCTTCATGAATCCTTATCTGATTCTTTTATTCTTATCAGAGGCACGAGCTGGTTTCCTTCTCTTATTCACATAGCAACAACATGTTACTGTAAACTCGATAGCTAAATGGCGTGTCGATTCACATGCCAATAATGCTGAATGCATGGATTGATTGTATTCACATAAGGGTTGTCCATATATTTAATCTCCTCTTTTCTACCAGTGCTACATCACCAACTTTGGGTATATCATCAATGATACTCTATTTGATTCTCAGGTGGACAAAACCAACTTGTTTGTTCTGGTTGTCGAAATCTCCTTCTCTATCCGCTAGGGGCAACATCCATATGCTGCGCCATTTGCAATGCAGTGACAGCCGCACCTCCACCTGGTATTATTTTCTTAATTCACCAGTTATATTCCTCATTTTTCCATTAGAGATGATGTGACTTTTTCAAATCCCTTCAAAGTTTCTCTTACTTCTAATTATGTTATTGTGTGATTTGCATTGTGTGCGGCTACCAAGTTATTTACTTGGAGGACATAACCTAGTTAATGCAGATTGCAGATATATAATTTCAGTATATATACTTGCATTGTACATTGTAATCCCTTTAGCACCAGTCAAATTTTGTCTATTGCCAATAAGACATAGGCACTTATTTACCTATTTCATTTTCCTTGAATAATATTTAGGGAAAGAAGAAAATATTCATTCAATGACTGGAAGTGGTGTTAAAAAATGATTTCTGGTTTGTATTGAGCTGATAAGAATGGTCATGAAACCCTTCCAATTCTAGTGTTGACAATATATGCATTTATATGATGATTCTAACCCCAATTTCAATAATTGATACTAGCATAAGAAATGTTTTATGAATTAATATGGCACATGCCCCTTGTGGCATCTAAAACAGATTATATGTGTGCCATTGGATTCAAACAGGATTACATCATTAGGTGGGCAAATCCATAATAGCAATCAACTTAAAAACAGTTTTTGAGAATGGCCTCTGAGGTCTCAACATTTTTTGATGTCAGTTCTCAGACATAATTGTCACCACTTTTTGAGTTTGCAACAGGAACAGAGATGGCTCGGTTAGTCTGCGGAGGATGTCACACTCTTCTGATGTACATACGTGGAGCAACTAGTGTGCAATGCTCTTGTTGTCACACCATCAACCTGGCTTTAGAAGGTAAGGAAATTGTGCTGACTCCAATATTCGGGGCTAATCTAACTTACTAGAGAGGAGGTATAGAAGTACAGCTAGAAGCTTGTTTCTTTTATCTAGTTAAGAATTGGCCATGCTATTTAGAAAGATGCAACTCTTATTTCATGATAGAATATGTTCATGTAGCCAACAATGGACATGGATAGGCGCAGACTCATTTTGATGAACAAGAAATGGTCTTGAAATTTGAACAATTTTTGACAGCAATGGTGCTATATGTGGTACCCAGGTTTTCCCGGTAGAAGTTAGAGACCTTAAAACCTTTCTATATCATAAAGAAACATGATCTTTGCATAGTACAAATGTTTTAGATAGTACTCCTGTTCATGAATGGGTTAGTAATCATGGAATATTTCCTTCAATTATGAGTGTTATGTTTGGTTATGAAATGTTGGCAGTCTCTACATATGCATAATAATTATTTTTTCCAAACAAGGAAACATACTCTGATTCATGGATCTCTATGTGCTTTTAACTTATTAAAATACTACACGAGGCATGCCAGAGTGATTGTGCAACCACAAAACACAAGTTAATGGTCAGTGTGCTTAACTGATATCGTATATCCTCATCAATTACTGCTGCATCAATTACATCGACAAGCCATATTGATTTCAAAAATTACAATGTTAAAGCATCCAACAAACTCAGAACTTATGGCCTGCTTGAAGACCCATTTAGAGAGCAAAACTCACATGAACAGGAAACAGTAGACTGGATCCCGTCGAAGCAGACCTCCTGAAATTTTATGCAACAGACAAGGGTAACTTTTAGTAAAAGGCTAGACAAGCTTCCCACAAAGCTTCGAGGTATTTTGTATGGCTGGTACCTACTTATCTTCTTAGTACTGTTTAAATGTAAGCAAAAGATTCAGAAAACAGGAAACATATATAGAATTTTCTGATCGGCAAGCACATAGTAAAAATAAGAATTTCAATATATGATATGAAAATGTTAGGCTTTGCTGATGTTCTTACTGTGTTCAAATATGGAAATAAGCTAATGATGAATGTGGGATTCCTACATATATATTGAATGAACTTCAAATAATTGGCGGCAGCAAATCAGGTAGCACATGTCAATTGTGGGAACTGCCAAATGCTGCTCATGTACCAATATGGAGCAGGATCCGTGAAGTGCGCTGTCTGCAATTTTGTGACATCAGTTGGGGTTAGTCCTCCTTGAAATAGCTTTTTGTTTTATAAACAGCACCCATTAGAATTCCTGATTATTCTCTTGCATTATTCCATTGTGTCTGTTGGTGTGCCTTTTTCTATTTCAATCTTGGACTGTTCAAGTTATCAAAACTGCCATTTGCCATGTCTCATATTTGATGCTTTCACATAATTATGTATTTGAGGAAGTTAACAAAGGACTGCAAATCTTAATGTTTTCTTTTGCACTCTCTTTAACAGGCTTCACCAAGCACTGAGCACAAGCCTAATAACTGAAACTATGGATATGGTAATGATGGAAATCTCTGACATCCAAAACTTCATCCGCTAATCTTTCGGTAACTGAGGCAGTAATGCATGTACTACGAATGAAGACTGCTACATCTCTATCTCCTCTTCACCCAAGATGTGTGGAGATTTTCCCTTTAATGAATTCTATTTCTCTATTAGCCCCTACAATAAACAGTTTTGGTATGCTTGAGGTGTGTAGATCATTGTAGGAACAATATTCATGTTAGACTTGGATGTTCAAGATACTGCCATTTAATTTGGGATGATTGTCTGAGTGTGCTTTATAAAGCACTGTATATGTTTAAATCTTTTGTTTCGTTGTATCGAGTATTAGTTTCAGATTCTGAGTTATGTATCCAAGCAGGGTTATGCATATATTTTCAGAATTTGGGTTCTCAATTAGCTGAATTGTCCTGCTTAAACCCCCTTTGTTTTCACCTTTCTTTTTTATTAAAAAATCTCAATTATCCTTGTCATATGGATAATGAATAATATATTTCAACATAGATGGCTTTTCTCAAGAAGACAGAGAAACCTAAGCGAAACTGAACATATTAACTTCGATTCAGAGATTGATGCTTGTATTTTTCTTATTCTCAATCTTTTTATTGAACTACTTCTCGGTCACCAGCATCCTTGAATCTTCTCCCACAACATCTATCAAGGTTTTCTTATATCTTGTCCTTTCGCCGGTAGACTCTTCCTCCCTTATAGTGACATAGTCCTAGCTAAGATTTAGCCTATTTTCGCCTCTCATACCAGATAATGAGGTTTTGACATTTCATGTCAGAGTCAAATTCATATACTGAAACATCCTGCACAAAAGAGGTGGTTGATAAGTGAAAATAAAGTTGAAGGGAGGGCGAAAAAAGAGGAGGGAAAGAAGTCATATGTGGAAGGACCACGACCATAAAGAAAGATCACCTCAACCAAACTGAGCGCAATGATACATTGAGCATATCAGCTATGGAGCAGGTGGTCTGCCACAATATTTTTGCATCTCAAACAAGTAGCCCATTTTTCAATGAATTCATCACACTTTTCAATATCTTGCTGCCTTCTATGTATTTCGTTGCACGACCTCGACTCGACTCAACTCAACTCAAGTAAGGCTTAATCTCTAACTAGTTGGTGTTGGCTACATGAATCCTTATCCCCCATTTCACCGCATGATCTAATCATCAAAATTCATCATATATTGGAATATCCTTTGTTACAATTACAAATCCACCCTATGATGCGTGATGCTTTTTATGTGATTGGATTGTGAAGGAATGACTAAAGAAGTCACCCCACTGAACAATCCAAGGGTAGCACTCCCAAAACTTTTTCTTTTACATGGATCCACCATCTAAAGTACTGATCCTGATTTTTCAACATTGTCCAAGACATCTCTCTGTCGGAAAATCTTAAAGCTGATTTTTGTTGGTCTAGGGCTCATATCCTCTCTAGTTGGTGGTTGAACTGGAGAGAGGTGGCATGACCAATGTGAGTTTGTAGGCTAGGCTGCGGCGTGATGCATAGATGGTTGTAATTGCAAGACTAGACCTCTACGGTTCCTGCATGATCTAGAAAAAAGATTATATAATGATGAGTGCAACCTGCTTACGGTCCAAATTGTCAAAATACAAGTTTTAATGCAATTGTGTTATAGAAACTTAGAGAGATTCCAAAACAAAACCTAAGATTAGTCAGAGTTCTAGGTCTAACTCTAATCATCGACTGTACATAGGTAAACTATGGGGTGATGGAGCCGAGCAACCTACTTCATTTATTGGCCTTGGCATGTCTGTTGCGCCTGGTATGGTGTCGGCTCTTCCTAGGTTCAAAAATACCCCACCCTAGGGATGGTAGCAATCAATTTTGGTTAAGCTAAAGATTATTACAACATATAGGTAGAATTTTCTCATAATTTGAGCAAAATATGAGAAATGGGAAGAAGGATGGGCCAAAGCGAATAGATTTATTTCCATCATATGACCAACAAGAATCTTAAATTAATATTCAAGGCATTTAGCCTCCTTATGATCCATCGAGCAGCAGAATAATCCATTATCAAAGGTCATTCTGGTCATGACTCATAGCTATTCTAGAACAAAATTGTATATAGAGTCTGCAAGAAGCTTACTTGATGTAAATATTTTCTTTGTTTTGGCTGAGATTTCTTTGTAAGTCTGAGATGGGCATCCTCATCAATAACATATGCTCCCACAAGCACCTCAACCACCAAATTAGGCCAGGTCTCTATGGGGGCCATATTTATTGTTGCACCCCACTGCATTTTTCTAATTTGAATCATGTCAAACCCCAATGTGCTTGTGCCCTAATGCATTTCCACCACCTATATATCATTAGAGATGTTCAAAACTTTCTAGAGCCATCACGTTATAATGTCTACTTTGGCAGGCTCATACAAAACCACCTCACATAAAAGTTATTACAAGTTAGACAAATTAGGTCGCTTAGACCTGATACATCAAAATAATAGGGTGTCCTTAGGCTAATCATGCACACAAAAAAAGCCAAAAAAAAAAGAAGGGAAGGAACCATGCGGTTAATATCTCATGGGACCAGTGAGTTGGACACAATCAAAAGGTCAATGGTCATTTATTGAAGTTTCACAATCAAGGGATGGTGACCATGTACCAAAGGAAATTCAGCCATCCAAAAAGAAATGGTGTATTGTCACATGGTGGACCCTTTTGTTTCCAGCCAAATAAGGTGGAAACAAGTTCACAGCCAAAGGAACCATATTAATTCTTAAGTAATTCACATTAAGAGATAAGGTTTATATGTGCAGGAGGTGGACCTCCTTGAGGTTGCAAAGGAGAGTGTTGACAAGAAATGCATAGGATTCTTTCAAAAGGACCATACATAGGTCCAAGTTGTGTAATTTGACATGATATAAAATGAATGGGATGGCATTGATGTAGTAACAAGAGCATTTCTAAACATCCTGAGCAATATCCAATTTTGAGCCCTCCCTCGTTGATTCAGATGGCCATCCTAGTATTATATTATCATCATTCTTCGGCACCTCATTGTTAATCTAAGAATATTATCAAGGAGTGCTTTTTTGAGTCTTAATTTGAATATGTCAGTCCCAATCCCACGATAACTCATGGACCTAATTGCTTCACCTTATACTTGGAACCCATTTCTAACCGGCTAAGACTTCATAACTCCTATGGGATGAGGGAGGTGAGCATTGAGAAGTAACAAACAAATAGAGATTGATAATGCTATCCACTCATACAGTTCGTTGAACGAGTGGCCTAAGTAGAGAGTGCCCATTCCAGTTTGGATATCATGCATGAGTGGATGGAGATGTATCCATGTTGCGATTAAAGGTAGGTCAAAAAGCACTCAGATGGAGACTTGCCAATATAATCAAATAATAATAGCCTCCAATCTAGATAGCTGGCCCTATAACAAGCCAAAGGATTGATAAATCCTAATCCATCTCTTTAACCATGCGTTTGTATATATTGCGACTAAGAGACAAAGTAACGCCAGCAAATTTATGAAAGCTTTTTTTGCAATGACACCTATCATGCACAATACTTGAATGCATCAAAAACCACTCATCCTATCGGCTCAACTAAATGCATCACAATTTGCATCATCAACCTATAGCAATGATAACAGTACGTGGAAACATTCATAGAAAGAATAGTTGCTTCAAGGATATCAAATAAAATTTCCAACAATTTGGGCAGCCAAGGGTATAAGACTCCTCTGATTATAAAATTTAAGAAATGGTCGGATATACCCAACTTTATCTGCACTTATTTTGAACTCATTATCTCGAGGTCACAATAAAACATAATTACCATTGCATTAAGGCACACGTTCAAAAAAAAAATTCCAACAATGGGATGCATGGATGATGGACATAGCCTCAATTTCTCACAATCCATAAGATTATTATGGAAGGAAACCATAATTTTATCATTTTTAATGAGAAGATAGGTACACAAGCCATTGAAATCTGATGACCCATCCTTGAAACTGACATACGAACCTCTCATTTCTTATATTGTTAGATGTACATAGAAAACTAATATCTTCCAAATTCTCTGTTCATATGGTGCCATGAAAGAATGCGACAGTACCTACAGCACTGCCAAAGAAATTTCCAATTTTCAGAAACGGTTTCCCACGGATCCCATCTTGACTAAAGAACTGATCGGGGAAACGAGAAAAAGGGTCCACATCGGCTTTATCAAGTTTCGTAGATCTGGAGAAAAAGTGAACCACCGAACCAACGGCCATGATCGCATCGGGCCCCATCACCCAACCGCCGGTAGAGGCGCCAATGGAGCGAGCCCGGAGTTTTAAACTGTCGAAGGCAATTGAGTCATTTCTCATACTAATCTTACACGTGTACGGCTGGAAGCCATGGACCCGCTTCAAAACCTTCAAACGATGGCTTTTGTTTATATTATTGTTATTATTATTTAATTCTTCTCCTGTGCCTCGATGCTCTCCGCCCTCACTCGGCTCTCTCTCCCAAGGGTTTAGAATTTCTCGTCTTCGAAATTAGGGTAAGGGTTAGGGGCTTTTCGGCTTCGACTGAGATAATCGGCTCGCTTGTTTCTTCTTCGATCTTTGAAGGTGAGGAATTCTTGGGCCTTGGTCTCAGTTTGGCGTTCGATCTCTGAGCTTGTTCCGGGATAGGAGAAAACTGGAGGTTTTTCGATTGATTGTTTTTAAAGAGGGAATGTATCTTTTCTAGTAGTTTTTGGTTTGTGATCGGTATGTATGTATGGGAGTTCTTCGGATGTAACAGTTGCTAGTATCGTGTTGAAAGAAAGCAGGAAAGTAGATGGGAAAAATTCTATTTTTGGTACTTTTTTTTTAATGTCGGTGGTTTTTTTTTTTTTTTTTTTTTTTTTTTTTTTTTTGGGGGGGGGGGGGGTCTGTTGGAGAGCTAAATACAAGATTTTGATGGGTTTTTTTCTAGTTTCTTTTGATGGAAAGTTTGCCATTAGAATCAGAAATTTGTTTTTTTTTTTGTTGTGGTATAATGGGTGATAAGTTTGGTTTAATTCGTGGTTTCTACTGTAGTATGATGTTCTATTTATTCTTTTGAGTTGCACTGCCTTGCTTCTTCGTCAACTTGTTCTATGTTATATTAGAGTTGGGAGCTGGAATTGATGTGAGCAAAACCTTTTTGTTTATAGATATAATTTTTTCTTAATGTAAGTGTTATTAGTATATTTAAAAATGATAGGTGATCTAATAGGGCGATCAAGCATGAGAAACGAAAATTAAACCAGGATGCACATCCGATGGCATGGCCTCTCTTTGAGTGAGTTGGTAAGCGACTCAAGCTAGAAGTCCACTTTTGTATTCTAAATTTGGTGGGGTTCCTCTATCATTAGGGTATGCTTGGAACTATGTGGAGTGATGAATTTGCAAATAGTTGCCGTTCTACCCTTCTCTGGTAGACTTTGGAATCATGAAATTATTGAGCTGGACTCTGTTATCTTTGAGTTATCTTTGTTTTAATCATATTTTTAATTATGATCAAGGCTTGAATTTACGTTCGAACTCGAATATAGCTTGGTTGATATTCGAATCGAGTCAATCTCGAATATTACTTTTTTTTTATTGAGTCGAGTTCAAGTTTGGACATCAAGGCTCGATTGATCTTGAGTCGAATTTCGATCTCGAGTATTTTAATTCAAGTCGAGCTCAAACCTCTAACTACTTGGCTTAGCTTGATTGCACCCCTACATTTGGTATGGGGTGATCATCCTAAGATTAAGGGTGACGTGGATGGAGGTGATGAGATCACCGCATTTGGTTACACCATAGTGTTCCTACATGGCAGTGATTCTAAATAACCCCACTTCTCAAATCATCGTCCAATCAAGTGATGAAAATTCTTCCTTGAGGTCGGGTATCCAAGATCACCCTATGGCAATGATCATGGGTTGAAATTTGGAGGCAAAAATATCTCTCAGTCTAGCAAAAAAATAATATATCAATATTCCTATTATATTATATTAATATTCATATTATATATATTGTATTTATGATATATATATATATATTATAATATATTATTAATCATATCATTATTTAGTTATAATTCTAAATTATAATATAAATATATTATTGTACTTTATATTTATATTATGAAATTATTTAATATATTACTTCTATTTGCCTTATTTTTTAATAAAAATAAATATTGGTATTAGAATAATAATATATTATAAGTATAAATAAAAATATTAGTTGTATAATAATAATTCATATGTTTTTATAGGATTAATAATTTTTAGGATTAACAAATATGATTTTATGAAATATATTAATAATTAATATATTAATAAGTGTATTGATAATTTATTATAATATATTTTATATCTGTGGTAGTTTTGGTCTTATAAGATCAGTGATTTTGGATCCCATGGAATAGCAAATAGATTATTCGCAGATATTTAGGCATCTTTAATCACTGAAACATAGCCTACCAAATACAGTGATTTTAGATCATCGGAGATCAGATTATCCCGAAATAAGGGCACCAGTGATCTAAGATCATCTTGGTGATTCCATTTGGGTCACCAAATGCCACCTTATTGGTAGTTAGGAAAATATTTACTTTAAGAATATGGGAATCCACATGGAGTTTGCGAATTTGTACTATGTCTACATGTCTGAATGCATTGGTTTCATTTCCTTGTCATGACAGGGAGTAAGTGACAGACCATTATATCTTTAAAGAAGCACATTATTTATGACCTGCAATTTGTAAATCCTTTATGGGTTGTCACTATTTTTTCGTACACCTGAGCTATCCTATCTAAGACTAGTGACTGTGCTGCAGCATCTGATGAATGTTTAAGAACTCAAAAGTTATCTGACAGATCCATAAATTTTAAGTAATACTTTTACATTTTTAAAGTAATTATTCTTAATATGTATCCCAATTTAGCATTAAGAATATTTTTTATCTGTTGTATTTTTGATACAGAAAATTCATTCGAGCGAACATAGTTTTTCAAGCCAGCTTGTCTTTTTAGACCACGTCATAAGGTTGGAAGTTCAGCTGTGAAGTGGTAACTCTGATTATAGAGTAATCCAGATAAAGGAGTATTAGCAACTAAATCACCATGAAGGCACTCATCCTTGTAGGTGGATTTGGGACTCAACTGAGGCCCTTGACAATCAGCATGCCAAAGCCACTTGTTGACTTTGCCAACAAGCCAATGATTTTGCATCAGGTTAGTTGAAACCAAACTATAGCTCTCTAGAACTAGGTTATACTTTACATTCTTAAGCCATTGTTGATTTGTCATTTTTCCACCTTTTCATATATGAAGTTTAATTGCCACATGAAATTGATCAGATTGAAGCCCTTAAAGCTACTGGAGTAACTGAAGTCATCTTAGCCATCAATTACCAGCCACAAGTGAGCAAAACACTTATCTATCTACAAGTTTATTTTGTTTCATCGATTTCATAGTTACTCTTTCACAGGTCATGCTGAGCTTTCTCGAAGAGTTTGAATCAAGGCTTGGGATCGAGATCACCTGCTCTCAAGAAAATGAGCCAATGGGCACTGCCGGCCCTTTGGCCCTTGCAAAGGAGAAATTGCTTCAGGAGGCTGACAAGCCATTCTTCGTGCTCAACAGCGATATCACATGTGAATACCCATTAAAAGAGATGCTTGAATTTCATAATGCTCATGGAGGTGAAGCATCAATCATGGTAACCAAGGTAGAGTTCATTTTCACCCCGAATTCTCTAAGATCGGTTCATGATGTGGGTACAATCAAAGATAGAAGAAAGAGAGTTAGATAACCAAACATTCTTGATGAATTTTATGCTTTTGTTCAAGGTTCGTTGTCCCATACCGCAGCGGATCGGTACGGGACATACTGCAGCGGATCGGTACAGAATGTACTGCACCGGATTGGTATTAGTATACGGTACAGGGGGTGTACCGATACTCAGTATGCTGAACCGGTCCCGTACCGTACTGTACTGACATAGTGACAGTGTGTCACCGATATGGGACCCAATACTAAAATGGCGTGCCTTGCTCTCGTTGATTTATGTTTCCATGGTGAGGAAGTGGATGCTAATACTTATATATATATATGCTTTAATGTGTCTAGGTGGCTGAGCCATCAAAATATGGAGTTGTAGTTTTGGATGAGAATTCAGGTAGGGTCAAGAAATTCGTTGAGAAACCTGCAGTATTTGTAGGTAACAAAATTAATGCAGGCATATACCTATTGAACACCTCTGTTCTCAATCGAATTCCACTTGGTCCCTCATCATTAGAACAGCAAGTTTTCCCTTCCATTGCCAAGGAGGGATGCCTATATGCCATGGTCTATGATGGATTCTGGATGGATGTTGGACAGCCCAAGGATTACCTCACAGGCCTTGGATTTTATTTAGACTATCTGAGGAGGAAATCAGCATTGGAGCTTGCTGTCGGACGCAACATCATTGGGAATGTGTTGATCGATGAGAGTGCAAAGATTGGTGAAGGGTGCTTAATTGGGCCTGATGTGGTGATTGGTCCCAATTGTGTGATCGAGCCGGGGGTGAGGTTATCATCATGCACCCTGATGAAGGGGGTGCAGGTGAAGAGATCAGCTCATGTGTCGGGCAGCATCATTGGATGGTATTCAACAGTTGGGGAGTCAGCTCAAGTTAGCAGCATGGCGGTGCTCGGAGAGGATGTCCATGTCGGGGAGACTGTGTTCCTTAATGGAGCAGTTGTCCTGCCTCACAAAGAGATCAAATCACATTTTGTGAACCCTGAGATTGTAATGTAAAGCAAACACAATGCACCAACCAAAATATTGAAGTGATCTTGATGATAGAGATTTCCATACATGCAAAGAAATTTTTATACTGTTTAAAATGTCTATCTATTTTTAACCTACAGGCAGCCATGTAATTAATCTTTATGCTGAGTAGTTTCTCTTTTTCTGGTCTGTCTGTGTTAAGTTGTCAAAGAGTAGGCAAAGCTGTATGAGGAAATGCTTACGTTTTAGTTGTTGTTTACCGCTTATTATTATGGAATGATGAATTGTGGAGTTGATGACTTTTTTGCTTGAAACTTCCATTGAAATGAAGTAATAATGTATGGATGGAAAGTGTTAATTACCCGTGGGAAAACCCAACAATTCTAGTGGTATACTTTTTATTATGTAATGCAGTCTGACTTGAGAATTGCATGGTAAGGACCTGATGAGACTGTTGCATAGCAAGAAAATTGGTCTCTCCCTTTGGTTTAAAATTTAGGGGTGTTCCAATTGTTAGTCATCATCAGGGATCGGCGAGATGGTCGTTAGGTCTAAATCAAGCTCTTGGTTCATGAGGAACCTACCATGTTTCTTGAATATGGCTTTAAAATGTGACTGTGTCGTCCTGGTCCATGACAATTTTTAATCTAAAATTGGCTTAAATCTATGAAAGCAAAGTACCTGCCGGTATTGTTGATGGCAAGCACTTACCAAGTGATCCCAACAAGAAAAGTAGATGTATCATCATAATTGTGAAGAAATCATAAATTATCTTCAAGTGTATGTACGTGTTTCCGATACTGAGTATGTCCAAAAGTATCCATGCCTGATAAAAAGATAAACCAACTTGCTCACACGCTCATGTCTTTGTTGTATTAAAACTCCCATCAAATGACCTCTAATTGGTTGGCAGAGCAGCAGAGGAGCTAACACAACATGGCGTAACAGAGTTACTAGGTAGGATGATATCAAACTTATCCTAAGAAATGCTCAGATGATAGCTTAATACTATCTAGATCATTTAATTGAGTATGCCAGAAAAAATACTGCTCAACCCATGCAAAAATACCACCCTATTCTTAATCTTTTATCTACAGTCTAGATAACAAAATTAGCTAGGGCTCGTTAATTAACGTTTTGTGTACTTTCTCAGGTGGCTCTCATATGACCTTATCTTTGTTCAACACTTTAGATGCTTCACTAGATAATTTAAATGCTCGGATCCCTCTCTTCACTTAATTGCCCAATCCCAACTCCTTAACATCAAGTGCTTCGCTCTCTTCGCTCGACTGCCCACTCTCATGTCCCATAAAAGTTCCTATGCTAATGCATGATCCGTTTTCTATGTAACCCCAAGAAAAGTTAGATGTCTATTTTTACTCGTACATATAAAAAGTAATGTAGATATCAATAACAGAAAGCGACTAATGTTAGCTATTTTGTTTGTTAAGAGATATACCATAATGAAATTCTCAGAGAGGTGACCATCCTCGAGCAACATCAGGGCCATTTTGCTCATCAATGATCGGATCTCCATTTTTATAAGATTAGCTATTATGTAACCCGCTCCTGACCTGTTTAGATTACTATAAATTCCTAATTTCCCACCATTTACGCATCTAAGCGGACGAGGCCATGCTTATGATGATGATCCCAAGGAAGTACAAGGTTCAGATAGCGATCTGCAGCATCGATACTAAAATAGCACGGTAAATGTTCTGCGAATTTTTAAAAACCTTGAGTAACTTATCTTTTTCTCCCTTATATGATTCTTCCTATTATTTTTGTAAAGTCCAAGTATCCTATTCAGGATGTGCTCATGTATTGGAAATTTATCATCCCATCTATTGTTGTTAGATAGAGGTGTTTTCCACTTATATTAGCTGTTCTAGCCCCTCTAATCTTCACATTTACATAATTATAGAAATACACATATATTGATAACCTTAATCTCTTGTTGTTTTCACCAAGTATTATTTACTTTCATGTACTGGATTTTTTTTTTTTCAAGCATTAGCAAAGGATCCTCATTTTTTTCCTGAATTCCAGAGATCTGCCCTGAGCTAAGCGTCAGCAATCACACGGTCGAGATCTGCTGATACTGGTTAGCCTAGCAAACTACACATCTATCTAGTTGTCATTGTGGTAGCCAAAGCAGTAGAGATAACTTTCAAGTGCACTCCACGTGGCAGGCCACATGGCATGCCCCACTCCTTATGGAATCCGAACATATGTAAAGCACAAGACAAACTCCAATCTTGGAATTGGATTTGCTTCATTAAATCAAACAATAGCAAAAAGAAAAAGTCAGAGGTTAAAAAGGCAAGAAAATGCAGGCAGCCATGGAGAAGTTGAAGGAAAGGTGTGGTGGGAAAGGTGAGTTAAGGCAAAATGACAGAATTTTTCTCAAGTGTACATTCTAATATGAACAAGATGTTTGATTGTAACATCGAAAGCATTAAAAAGAAAACAAGAATCCTCACTTCTTTAAAACTCTAAGAATCGTGGCTAAAGCAATTTTCACACTGGGTGGAGAAAATCGCAATGCAGTTTGAAGAATGGATCAGACTAGATGCAATCACATATCAGCACAAATGATTGGTTAGTTTTGTGTAACAGCAACACGAATTCCACCACCCAGCATGACTTGGAGTTGATGACAGATGCAGGCTAGGCTCCAGAGCGCTCTGATGCGTGATGCCAATTACCAGAGACCATCGGGGATGCAAAACAGTGGCATCATTACAAAAGCCTGTGGAATTCCCTTTCAAACCCACTGCAATTTCCCCTGGTGCTCCAGGCACAGCTTGACGTTCCCATCAACAGCGATAACTTGTTTTCTCATAGCCATGGCAGTGGGCCAGTTATTGTACTTCACCTGAAACTTCGGCCGTGCCATCTGTTTATCAGTGCTGGAAGCCTGAGGCACGATCTCATGCAGGAATTCGTCTGCCACATCTCCATCCTCATCAATCCTTAGTCTCCTTGTGTACCACCTGAATCCCTGTACCACGAAAAAAGACCAGGTCGAAACGAATGAGTTGCATCTGGTAACCCTCAGAAAAGGCCACTAAACATCGACAAGGCACTAGATAGTCTTTAATACACAATATACAAGCCTGTAGAGTAGATATGACAAAGTTAAGCAAGAAGATATTCAGTTGTCGTTAAGAATAACCAGTATAGAAAGGTTCGCAAAGCTGGGTTAAGATTTGATTTGCACTTGTTGGCTGTGGTTATAGTTAAGAGATAGAGATGTAGCAGTGAGGAGTTCATGAGTGCAAGAAAGATCAGAAACAAAAACTGCAGTTGGATAGCAAGTTCGCCTGAGGATTAGCACTAGCCTGAGCAACTAAATTATCTCTGTAGAAAATCGCTCGATCAAGCATCGCATGTTCATCAGTGGAGGCATTTACCTTGAGAGGCTCTGCCAGGGGATTTTCCAAACCAAAGAATGGCCAGTCAATATCATCCTTTGATCTCACCCAAAAAAAAAGAATTTTTAAAACTTGTCCTCCATTAATGCTGAAACTTTGACAACCCAATAGGGGATTGTGGAGAGGACAAAAGGCTCTCTACAAGGACTAATAAGAAATTGTTATTCTCTTTTAATTAACTTTTTGTTTCCTACCAGACCAATTAATGAAACAACAGATAACAGATTAACAGTTGCCTGTTCATCCCAAACATCAAAGACTGCAGTTTTTGATTTAGGTCTCATCTGATGATTCCCACAATAACCACATGGCAACTATTCCTTAAGCTTTTTAATAAGAAAGAACTTCATGGCAACTAAATTAAGCAAAACTTGTACACTCGTACTGTTTTGTGTTTGTGTGTGAAAGAAGTTCTCTAGATACATTCCTCATGCAAAGTTACATATTCTCCCGGTATAGCCAGTGATTAGATACAAGCATTGTTCTTTTCCTCAATTATGTTTCAGTTAGTCGATATACTGGCACATAATCTTCCACTCTACATGTCTTTATCAACTGCAGAATATATCCAGAGCCCAGACTGCAGGCTCTCTCTCTCTCTCTCTCTCTCTCTCTCTCTCTCTCTCTCTCTCTCTCTCTCTATATATATATATATATATATATATATATATATATATATATGTAGTAGTCTCCACAACATACTCTCACATGACATTTCTTCCAGGTTTCTTTTCTATTATGAATTTTTGGCATAAAATCTCCTCATGTACAGCAAACCTTCCATAAAGTATGTATGCAAACTTTTCTGTTCTTTTTAAAGTTTCTGTTAGAAAAGGGAAAGCATGATATTTGATGAAAACAAACATTACATAAATTTGCTTCTTCATTTTAACTACCCTTCTTGGCATATGTTCATGTTTTTGTCTCTTCATTTCTTATTGCTCAGCAGCTCTATGGCATTAACAAAATATCAACAATCTATAATATTCTGCAATGATACTAACAGCATTTCGTTAATCTTTACTGTCAAAGTGCTTTCTTGATCGGATTTCAGAACTACTCTAGGTCTGCTACAATTAGGCTCCAACTCCTGGCTAAGAAAGTCCTGCACATGACCTTTACTTGTCATATTTCACCAAAATTATATCATCCTTACCTCATAGTAATATATAGTGCTTCCCCTCGTCCTCCCCTCCTCTCCCCAGTCTCCCAATGACTGCCTTTTAAAAAAAAAGAAAATTCTAACCTTAACCAAAGTGTACCTCTTAAAGCTGCATGGATGACATCAGTTAATAGCATTCACAATCTTTTATAGCATCTGTTTTATAAGTGTGCAGCTTGGCTTAAGGCCCTGTTTGGGGGAGCTGTTGGCGGTAGAGCTGTTGGAAGTAGAGCTGTTGGAAGTAGAGCTGTCTGAAGTAGAGCTGTTATAAAAAGTTGTTTGCTGTTTGGTAACTACATTCGTAAAGTGCTGTGGTACTTTGTTTTGTGTTTGGTAAACAAACTGAGAAAGTACTTTTGTATGACAAAATTACCATAAAGGACATTGCATAGTATTATACAACAGAACATAATAAAACATAACATAAATTAATATATAAATATACGATATAGTATAATATTACTGTAATATAAAATAATATTATGTTAATATAGCATAATAGTAATATAATTATTAGAGTAAATTAATATTTGGTAATATAGCATAATATTAAATTATTTAACATAACATATTAATGTATTATGATATAATGTAATATATATTATATTTATAGTATAATACAACAATAAAAGTATAAAATATTATAATTATTAGTAAATTAATTTCTTATAATATAACATAATATTAAATTATTTAAAATAACATATTAATGTATTATAATGTAATGTAATATAATACAATATTTATAATATAATACAATAATAAAGGTATAAAATATTATAATTATTATTATAAATTAATTTTTCATAATATAACATAATATTAAATTATTTAAAATAACATATTAATGTATTATAATGTAATGTAATATAATACAATATTTATAGTATAATATAATAATAAAGGTATAAAATATTATAATTATTATTATAAATTAATTTTTCATAATATAACATAATATTAAATTATTTAACATAACATATTAATGTATTATGATATAATATAATATGATATTATATTTATAGTATAATATAAAAATAAAGATATAAAATATTATAATTATTAGTATAAAATAATTTTTCATAATAATTTTTTATAATTTTTCATAAAATAATTTTCCGCGGTCCAGGGGCTCTTCTTCGTAGTCCACGCTCGAGGAGGACCTCAGCGTGGGCCGCGAGGTTGATGATAAAAAAAAAAACAATAGATTGATTTTGGAAGGTATGGAAAAAGATTAAAATTTTTTTCTTCTAAAATGTGGTTCAAGAGATGCATACAAAAATTGAAAAGAAAAATACCTTTTCTTACGGAAGGAAGTCTGACGGCTAGGGTTCTTGGCTCCAGTAGATTTTTAGGTTTATAAAGGGACAAACTATGTATTTATGTTATTTTAATATGGGCATTTTTGTCAAAAATACAGCTTTCCGAAAAAGCTGAAACAGCTTCCTCCCAAAAGCTCCAAATTGGAGCTTCCTCCCAAAAGCTGTTTTCAGCTTCCTGCAAAAGCTGAAACAGCTTTTTGCAAAATTTACCAAACACAGTTTTTTATCTAAAAGTACTTTTGGAGGGCCAGAAAGTGCTTTCTGGCCCTCCAAAAGCTCTCCCAAACAGGGCCTAAGTCCCTGAACATTTTTTTATAAAAACTTGTGATTAATAATCCCACATAATATATATTAGAATAATCTTAAGAGGTCCTTAAATTATGTCAAAGGACCTAGAAGGATATGTGTAAACACCAACTTTAACAGGGAAGGGATTTACAAGAAATAATTCAGAAAGTTTGAGGTTGTGTCAGAGGTTTTAGTTGATACGCTGATTGGCAAATAAGGATAAACAAAACTGACGTCAAATTGTCGGGACAAGAGTTGATGGTTATAATTGTGGATTCTCTCCAACAACTTACCGTTGAATGATGCAACTTTCTCACTCCAAGGTCTATGTTCTTTGGAATCCTTTTGTCTCATTTCTTGGGACTTAACATATTATAGACAACTGCACTAGTTATCATGTCAACAAATATCTCATTGTATGACTGTATTATGTTACTCCTTGTTATAACAAAAATTACCTATTTATGATAAGTTGGAACCACTTTTAGTGTCATCAAATTCACTAATGCACCACCACAAAGTCAACAATCACAACTCTCATCATGTTACCATTTCCAATCTATTATTTGCTAACATGATATCTCAAATTCTCCACTATTTTGCATAAATGGCAATATATTGTTCCATAAATATAAATGTTACTATCTTCTAGAGTTCCTGACATTCATCTAGTCCTTACATTGCATCTAGAGTCTTAGCTATAATCCCATTTTATTGCCTAAGCAATAAAACCATTTGTCACCACCTTTTGTAATATTTGAATTGCTTTACATACAGTTCCTAAGAATAAAAGAACATACAACTCTCATAAGGAAGACAATTTGATGCAGCACAAGGTGCAACCAACAAGTACTTTGATCAGCTAGATCATACCAAACTTCTCAGGAGCAACAGATTCATAGGCGAAGATTTTGCACGAGCTAAAAGTTTGTGACCGAGCCTCTTATAAATTTTCAATTACAGAAGGAGTCAAATTTTAGCTAGATTTTTATATTTGTAGTTGAATAATTCTAGCATATTTTCTTATTACTAAGTCCTATTTCTAGTATAGTTTTGTACTAGGTTGAAGTCCCAAATTAGGATTAAGGGTCATGTCCTATATATGCTTCTACTACATTGTATGATGGTAGCTTTTGACATATTAATAAAAGAAATTCTTGGAGAGAACTTCCTTCATGAAACGAAGGGTTCTTCAATCCAGTTTTCCTTCAATTTATATGTATAATCTCCAAAGTGTAATTCCTGGCGATCCAATAGCTCTTCACTCCTCATGCAACATCACTTCCTAATATCCACAAAAAAATTAAGGGCAAACCTGTTGATGTTTAAATCAACAATAGTTAGTAAAAGAGTTTACAGTAATGCTGTGAATTAAATAGTGTTGGAAGACCTCAGTAACATTATCGAGCCCATATATTCAAGCCCCTGTCTCATGTCTCGGATAACCCTCAACCTCTCATCTTAAATTCTTTGGAAAAAAAGAATGAATTCAATTAAGATGGTGTTTTAACACAATCCCTACATGCAATTCTTGGTTCACTTGTTGCAATCCAGAAGGTTAAAGATAAGCATTATGATATGTGTTCGCTTGGCAATTTATCTTTGCAAGGCTTTGACATACTGGAGATTCCAGTTCACTCATATAAACACATCATTCCTAGGAAAAGTTCAGTCCTGTCTCCTTTACCACTTCCACGTGTTACAAGCTTACCTGCCCCCAAATCATACATCTAGCCTCCTTTTATCACCCATTCATCACGTTCTTCTTGCTAACCACTAACAAAAACTATGGTTAAACTATACAAATTCAAAGGCCCGAACAAATCCAAAAAAACCAACTTTACATCATATAAAACAAAACCCATTAGACCGCGATTCTTGATAAACCCATCACCGAATTCATCAAGAAACCCAGAACTCATGAATCAAAAGAAAGAAAGGTTGGGAAGGGGCAAGCACCTGGACTCCGCCTTCGCCGGGACCGCAAGGAATGAGGACGGGCCCTATGCTAGGCCTCTCGACTGTGAGGGGGACCTGGACCCTGAACCCTTTGGCTCGGCCGCGCGGCAAGCTCTTCCCCGTCCGCTTATTCTCCTCCTCCTCCTCGCCGTCGCCGCCGGCGGCAACGGCGGCGGCGGCGGCGGCCCCGTTTGCTTCGTCCCTCGCGAGGCCAAGAAAACCGGCGATCCTCCGGAAGAACCCCATTCTCGATCAAGAACCACTCGACGAGGAGATTTATGGTTTGGGAAGGGGTGGGGGGGGTCCGAGAGGGGTGGTGGGTGGGGCTTTTTATCTTGGGGTTTTAACCGCGATGGAAGAAGGTAAAAGAGACTGTAGTTTTTTTCATAAAAAACAGACGTGTAGATCGGAATTTCTGAAGGATCGCGGTCGTATGCTTCGGGCGAAAAAATTCACCTTCATTCGCGCCGATCCACCGTTGGATCAGTCACTGCATAGATCTCCAAGCGCTCCGAACTCTTATCATTCATCCACCGGCACAGCTCTCAAAGCGAGGAAGGCGCGCAAAGGATCCAACAGCGATACATTCCTGAATTGCCCCTTTGGTTGTGAATACCAAATTCTTGGAGATCCACGTGGCGGTTGCTTGATTGCTTCCACAGATCGCCAAAGCGCGTAACGTATCATACCAGCAGTGAACCGAGATTTTGGTACAACATGCCAAGTCGACCCTTATACCACACATATCAATATTATACCAATAAATATCTTACGGAATCCGGCACTCCGACACGAGTAATGCTTGTCGTTAGATTTGTATATTTAGTTACGGTTAATCTGAAGAGGAAGAGGATGATGCCAATCTTTAAATCCTTGTCAAAGTTTTTAAAAGAAAGTGCCCTAATCACTAAGGAGCGATTTGCCAGGAGAGTGTTTAGCTATGGTTGCTTGATGGGTATCTTCTATAGTTGTATCCATCTTTTATTAATTTCATAGCTTTTTTTAAAAAAGAGAGGGAGAGAGAATAGGAGGGCAATACACCAAATCATATTGCATAATTTTTTCCTTTTTTTATGTCATGATTTGATAATGTGTCAAGTTTGACAGGTAACTATAGATATTATCAGTTGAATAATCTTATTAGTTGAAGAATCACGTGCATTGCTAATTATATGTGGTTGAAAGGGAGGTAAAGAATAGTAACCTTGATAATGCTAAATTTGAAGTTTGGAGACTAGATAAAATATTTGGACTTATTTTTTCTATTCTTTTATATTCTCTGATGCCATGCTTATTTTGATAGTTTGTAGTACCCAACAACACTAAGCATATTGACTCATACTGATAAGAAATCAATGCTTAGTACGTTTCTCGCATAAATGTAGTTACCAAGTATAGTTTTTATGAGCTGAACCATGAACCTTAGTTATTTCAAAGATAAAATAGAATAAAGCAAAGTTTGTTTTTGATGCTTCAATTATTAGATAAGTTTTATATATTTGTTAAAAAGCTAATATATTCTTTGGTCCCCTCGGTAATGTTGGAGGAGGATTTTTTATCATTTTGAAATTAATCAACTATGGGTGAGATAGGTATAACATGAAAATACCATGGTTATGCTGGTATGGGATAAGTGTTATTGAGAAGATAGTTGACATTAGCTAGTTTCTAATTTTGTTATATTATCACTACTTTTTACCATATTCTTATGTGCGCTTTTTCTACATAGACCTTAGACCAAGATGGTCCGATTTTCTTGATCACTTTGTTAGATTATTCCATACTTTACTTTCAGTTTTTAATTTTTAATCTCTAACTTTTTTTGGAAAGAAAATATTATTGTATAAGTTTTTCAAATTAATGACCAACTGAATTCAAAGTGTAATTAAGATTCCTCCATAAGGAAGTCAATTAATTTGTTGGAAAAGAATAAAACTCAAAATTACAAATAGTTTCAAGCAACTCAACCAAGTATCTAACACGAAGCTCACTCTTTTGCCGGTATCGCTTGGTAGAAGAGCCACTTGAAAAATAATGAGGAAGCCAAAATTCAAAAACTCCATGCTTTTATAACCGCATAGGCATAAGAATTATGGATAATTGTTATAACAAGCTTAACATAATAATTATTGAGAAATGAGGCAGAAGTCTCCTATTTTCTTACCTTCCATCAAGTTTTATTTTTAAAAAATATATTTTGCCTTTACGTTAACTAAATTCATTTTTTCTTCTTTTAACAAGAAAGAATGAAATTTATGACACGCTTTACAATTTTCATGTTTGTTGAAACATTAATGTCAGAGCCGTATATTGAATTAATATTGTATATTCTATATTTTATAATACGGTTAATCAACATGTTAACTAACCGATAACAATAAGTTGGATTTTTTTTTTTCTTGCAGTATTTCGATGTGCCATAAGCATGAAAGTGGTTCAAGAATTTTTTTTTTTTTATAAGGGCTAAAAATAAATCATTTATTTTGACTTTTGACCCATGTTGGGTGGATCAAACTGGCGTTTCCCTGGAGGAACCGTGTGATTCTTACCTTCATATTGGAAATTTCGTGCGTGAAAAAAAGAAAGGCTAGCGAGGGGAACGCCGGAAGAAGACTTCCGCGCTCCGACCGACTTCCAGCGCTCCGACCGACCTCCCGCCTCCCCCAACGCCACAAGACTCAATCCTTCTCTCTCCAGCTCGCGTCGCAAAAACGCTAGCTCAATCTTTGAAACCCTAGATCCGAGATCTCGTTTTCTCGTAACCAGAGAAGGGGAAGACTGCCATCCCTTTGCTCCCCCCCCCCCCTCTCTTTGGAGGTAGGGCTATCTACTCGCCGTGATCTGGGGTTAATTTGGCCTAGGAAGAGATGCCTGTGGCGGCGTCTGCCATATACTTCCTCAATCTTCGTGGGGATGTTCTCATCAACCGCCTCTACCGCGATGACGTCGGGTGAGAACACTTCCTACGGAATAGAGTTTACGGAATCTAAGTTTTATTTGATTTCTCGATGTAATAACGAAATTTGGGCGTTACGATATGTTTTCTACATTCAAATCATGTTTTTCTTTTGCAAGAATGCTGAGTGATCTGCTGAATTACTTGTGCCACGAATGAGAATTTTTAAATATCAAATTTGTTGGTTCTAAGCCACACTTTGCTTTTGATGAACTACAATTGAAAGGGGAGGGTGGGGGGGTGCGGGGAGGGAATAGGGCCTTTTCTGTTTATTATAAATACACAAAGAATAGCTGATCTCTTCACATGATATCCTTTTATAATTAAATTACCACATATTACTGGCTCGTCATTGTGATCATATTCGCACAATAAAAAATCTGATTAGTTGATGTACACTGCATGTTGTTTTTACCATGTCTTGAATTTATAGAATGATGCTCTTGAATTTTCATTAGCATTAATGGAAATAATTTATTCATCTCCTAATTTTATAATTTCAGTTAAGACTTTGGTCGGAAGTTGAATTTGGTATGGTGTCTCTTGCAAAGAAGCCTTTGTGTAGAGGGACTGAAGAGGTGTCTTTTTGTCCACCTAATCCAACTTGCATTTGTTTCAAGATTTGATAATCAGGAAGCAATAGGAGAATGGACTTTGGTTTACTTCTTGTAAATCTATACTCCAAGATAATGAATCATGACAGTGGTAGGAGTATAGAGATAGGATGCCTTGAATTTGCCACATTTCTCGATTTCTGTTCTATCATTAATGTTCTTAAATTTTTGAGTTTAATTTGCAAACAATTTGACTCCTCCGACTTAGTTCATTTTATGCACTTTGGTCTATCATTTGTACATGCAGTATATATCTTAAAGACCTGCATTAACAATCATCTGTATTCTTCTTCCATCATTTCTTGCCGGTGGAGATCCAAAAAAACTGTATCATAATGTATCACAGTCACCCAGGCTGCTTGTTTTCTTGTAATGACATGCATGCTTTCTCTAAAATTGTGGCATATCCAGTGGCAATATGGTGGATGCATTCCGAATGCATATAATGCAGACAAAAGAACTTGGTACTTGTCCTGTCCGGCAAATTGGAGGTTGTTCTTTCCTTTACATGAGAATCAGCAACGTGTACATTGTGATTGTTGTTAGCGGCAATGCCAATGTTGCTTGCGCTTTCAAGTTCGTCGTTGAGGTATGCGTTATCTAGTATCTGTTTTCAATTTCAAACTGCTGCTACTCCTGTCCTCCTCTATCTGTTTATATGATTAGTCGCATGCATGCGTGCTTGCCCCAATGTAGTGCCATTAGCAAGTGTAGCTAAAGGGGTATCAGCTTAAATTTCTAACTTTTGCTATCTTAAATTAATCAAACCCCCTTCCCCACACCCCTCCACCCCCAGCCCGCGTGCGCCGCAAAAAAATAAAAAAGAAAGAAACGTAGACTCAGGCACACAAACTCACAGACAGATACACACATATTATATTTGATGGCATTAGCATGCTTAGATTTTACATAGTAAGTTCCATTCAAATTTCTACTTGCAAGACCATTATATTAGTGACCAGCTTTTTATGTGTTGCTCTCCTTATGGTTAACTTTTACCAGTGTGTTTTTTCAAGGATAAGGACAGAGAGTTCTCTGGAGCATCACGGCAAGTGTTCTGGGTGAGAGAGAGTTGCCATGGATCATGTTTATCTGTGTGAAAGAATTTTACAATCTTTTCCTTTTGATAATGAATTTAAAACGTTTCAATTCTTGTTATAAACTTCACATGGATCGGAGGCAGTAAGGTTGGGACAGCTAATACTTAGATGCGACTTCTAGAATATTAATAAATAACATGTTTGTTTAAGATCAGAAAGAAATCAAAGATGATTAAGGGAGTACAGGATTGGATGCGTTTGGGTGAAGGGAAGGAATCACCTATTCTTTTACATGGCTTTAGAAAATTAAGTCAGAATTGGGAGTATTTGCAATGGATGCTTATCAGTTGAAATATGAAAAGGAATTAATGGGAGGGAATGTACGAAAGGAAGGAATTGCCTGACCCAGAGGTGTTTTTCTGTTGGATCAATCAAGGCCTGCGAGACAACTCTAGTGGAAAAGTTTCGAAGACTTTGGATGGTTTCCTAATATGAGAATATCACAATATTATATGATATATTTGTCAACTATATGCAATGAGAAATCTCAAGAAAATTTTATCCCATCATTTGTCCGTTGTGTGCAAGAAATGTGGTGCCAATAGGCCCTTCTTTTGCATCATAGGAAAATCTTGAAGATTTTAAAGCACTCACACAAAGGACACATTTTTAGTTTTCTTCATCAATGGTACGAAAGCTATCATGTTTTGGAATCTTGGTTGGAGTTCTAGCATCTTCTACAATGAAGTACCTCCTTTAGACTGAGCAAGTTATATGAATGCTTCGAAGCTTGTGGGGAACAAGGGTTAATGCTGCGGAAGTTAAGACTTTTCTTGTATGTGCAGTCATACTTAACAGAGTGATAGAAGGGGGATCCCACAAACACCATCAAGTAGGCTTTCTAGGGTGTCACACCATGGAAACTGGCATTTTATTTTTACAAAGGAAGTTGCATTTTATGAGAGGGTGTTGTAAGTTGCAAATTGACTAGTGTCATGATATGCTAATGTATTGTTAGGAGCGGATGAGAATGGTTGTGTCTGAATTGGCCTATAATCTATGTCAATGATTGAGTACTGTGTGGTCTATAATATGTGTGAATGGAGTACTATGTGGCCCACTCATGTTAGTTATGAGATACCATGGTATGGGAACATGCCATGTCATGCTTACCATGTGCCCAGCTAGTTGTCTAGGCTCATGACAATGTAAAAGGGCTTTGTGTTAGGCCACATTGATTCATTTTGGAATGTGCCAGATGGCATTTACCAACATGGTTAAATATTGGTATACATAGCAAAGTTTCAAGTATAGGTTTTAGTACTCATATTCGTATGCAACCAGTACACCCTTTATTGAGTGTCAGTATGACACATCCCTTGATATGACACTCTGTAGGGGAGGGTAGCACCAGTTTCTACCTGTACAGCATGAATATACCTGGTATGGACCAGTATAGTCTGATATTTCAATCCTTTCTACACAAGACAATTTTGCAGTCCCTTGTATCCTGCTTGTACCTGGTTGGGGTGGTGCACACCATGTGATAAAGATTGGTATACCTGCGTTGAAATTCTTGGTCTATATTGCCTCAGTCTTCTTTGCATGTATTGTTATTTATCCATTATCAGTCAACATTCTACTTGCCACGTTCAAGAAACAGCGAATATCATGCCACTTAAATTTATCTGAATATGCTTAACAATACTTCCTGAATAATTGGAATTTTTTGCTTATGACCATAACATGATTGTCTGTTTGTTGTTACTTCATTCTACTACTAGAGAAGTAGGATCCTAAAAGTTCTTACTACTGCTACATTTGCATGTACAAATGTACGCAGATGCAACAAGTAAGAAATTCTACAAATATATATTGGAAGACAAGTATTTATGCATTCTTGATTTGATCAGCTCATAACTTATCGTAAAACTGTTTTGTTTCCTATTTTAGAAGAATTGAGGGAAAAATCTGTTCTTTCAGTGAAAAGAGAACCTAGTGGAAACCATGATCTTAATGATTCCTTTATGTGGCATGATAGCATGGCTTGAAACAGTTATGAGCTGTTGAACTATACTACATATGCAGCTGCGAACAGAATTGGGCAAAAATTTGCTTATGTTAGTTTCCTAATAATATTGTTTCATTAGCAATAAGCTTTTTTGACTTATGACAGGCTGTTGCATTGTTTAAGTCTTATTTTGGTGGGGCATTTGATGAAGATGCCATCAGGAATAATTTTGTTCTGATCTATGAGCTTCTTGATGGTATGCATCCGAATCATGTTATTCTCTATGCTGTCATTGTTTCATCCTCTTATCTTCTGTTAGCTATACTGTTATATGTTATTGAATTTTAGGCGATCTAGTTGAAGATAAATATATGATTTAACCAATTATTAGGGGAGAACTTCTTGTCATTTTTTTGGGTTGAACTCATGATTCCATGTGAAAGAGAAGATGTATTAACACTTTTTTGTCACAACTGTGATGCACATTAGGTGACTATAGTTTTTCTGCATGTATTTCCTGTGCCAGTCAGGTAATTGGGCTTCCTAATTGACAGCTAACTACTGTCGTTTATTGATCCACATAGTAGATCAGTGTGTTAACATGTTGTCATCATCATTTTATGAAATGCGTTATGATTTGATAAGGGTCCATGTAATGCTTTAATATCTTGCACCGTCTGTGTGATCAAACACATATCTTCATCCTTATGTGTCCTTATCCGTTTGTTGCTAAAAAGATTTCATGAGTTTATGATCTTTGTGTGACGCAGTCTTCTTAAATGCATGGAAATAACTATATTGCTGCTGAACATGTTACTATGTTTAAGGAGGACTCCTTTCATAGGTTGACATGCTTTTTATGACTAGCTGTCAACTTGATGTCAATGTTCCACCTTTTCCATCCTGGCTTGGGACTGGCATTTGCATGTTTGTTAGGTGTTGGTAGGATTATAATTTATTATTATCAGCACTTTGTGTAACATTTACAGTTTTTCAGAAAAACTGCATTCCTTCTCTAAGGTCTGTATCTTAAGTTTAGGTTGTCTCAGCATAAAAAAAATGACTCCCAGAGAATAATATATAATATTCTTTAAGCAGGCATGGTTGAGTGCTGCTTTTGCTACTGCAGTCAAATTGAGTTTGTGGTTATTGTGGTCCTAATTAATGGTCTCTGGGACTTGAGGACAGACTTCATCTGTGAATGGCTGAGGAGGCTACCATGGTAATGGTGGATCCCTTAGGCATATTAGTTGGTGATAGTTATGAGAGCAGTTGCAATAAGCTATAATGGGTGGTGTGTTCAGTAGTTGATTATTGATGATCGCTATTTACTTGTAGTAATTTATGGAAATTGGAGTAATTTGTGGCAGATCACAGTCTGCGAGTTCTGGTTCCAGTGGTGATGGCTGTTGATTCCCTCAACAATTAAGATCTCAGACCTTGGTGGCATTGACTGATTAAGGAATGAAGAGACAACCGTCGTGAGGTAAGACTAAAGTTGTGTTATTGGTTGCATTTGTTTTAGAAGGTAATATGACAATCGATGGCGGGTGGTATTGACAACCAATAATGAAAGTATTGGGTGGTAGTGGTCAGTGCCTGCAGCTATAGTAGCCAGAGAATGGTCACATGTGGTATCAGATAGTTGTAGTATATAGGTTCATGACGGTGGTTGTGAGTGGTTAAGGAAAGAAGAGGTCAGGAAACGTAGAGTTGATCCAGGGTAGTGGTGACCAGCTTAGTGATTAGTAAACTAAGGGTTCTAGAGGTTGATATTGGGACAAGACTGTAAGTGTTTGTCGATAAAACTGTGGGGGCATTTGGTATGGAGTGATCGTCCCAGGATCAAGGATGATGTGGGTGGAGGTGATGAGATCACCGCGTTTGGTTGCACCACAGTGATCCTATGTAGTGGTGATCCTAAATTACCTCCACTCCTCAAATCACCGCCCAACTCGGTGATGGAATACCCATCATTGAGGTCGGAAATGCAAGATCACCCCAGGGTAGTGATCCTGGATTAAAAATTAAAGACAAAAATACCTCTCAATTTAGCAGAAAAATTGATATATCAATATACCATCAATATATTATATCAATGTTATACATATATATATAATATTATGTTGATATTATATATTATATTAATGATATATTATTATATTATAATATACTACTAATTATATTATTATCCTATTATTATTGAAGGATAATTTTAAATTATAGGAGAAATATATTATTATATTTTATCTTTATATAATGAAAATATTTAATATATTACTCCTATTTACCTTATTTTCCTAATCAAAATAATTATTACTATTAAAAAATCTATTATAAGTATAAATAAAAATATTAATTCTATAATGAAAAATAACATAATTTTATAAGGTTAATAATTTATAGGAGTAATAAATATATTTTTATAGAATATATTAATAATTAATATATTGATAAATATATTAATATTTTATTATAATATATTTTATATGATTAATAAAGGGCTACTTAAAGTAGAATATGTGACAAAATTATGGAGCTATTATAGGAATTAGCATATTGACTTATATTTTTGATTCATGAGAATTAAAAACACATAAAAAAATCTATCTAAGATATATCAGGATTATTTGTAGTATTATGTGGTCGGTGATCTTGGATCCCCGTACCATACCAAACAAGTTACTCATGGATACTCAGGGATTTTTAATCACTGGACCATGGCTTACCAAACACATTGATCTTAGATCACTGGGGATCAAATCACCCCAGCATTCGAATCACCGGGGATCTTAGATCACCGTGGTGATCCTGTTGGGGTTACCAAACGCCCCTGTAAATATTTGTCAACAAGCCTCAACCCTAGGAATGTCACTGGATCGAGAATATCCAAAACTTTTGTGGTCTGATCTGAAGACTTATCCAAAACAAAGCTAAATCGGGTCTGTTCTCATCATAACTCATCCTGCTTTTGGATGTTTTATGTTTTTAAATGGCATATGAAGGAAATTATATTTGACCAAAGTTGTTTATAATGAGTTGAGATTAACTGAAACACTGTAAACGAAAAATACATCAAATTTTAAGAGTGCATGTAGCCGAAGGCTCTTGATACTTCTTTGGCTGCCCCCATAGAACATGATGTTATCGCAGTTGAGGGGTCCATATTGTTCCAAACTCCAATGCAGTGGCATGACTTGGTAGTTTGCCTTGATTGCATTCAACATTTTTACTTTCATTGTGATATGCACCATCATAGAAAGTGGTTGCTTGGTCTGCCTAGCCTTGGACTGTTACCTAGCCATCCCTCTTAAAGGGCCGAACCTATCAGACAACCTTTATTTGCTGGCCACCTATTGGGTACCTAGGCAATCAGCCAATGCCTGAGGTCAGGTTTGGACTTATTTTGGGGCAGACGAGGGTATTAGACCACTGGATCATAAACCTATTTCTTTTGCAGTAGTGCCCAAACACCTTACTTGTTGGCAAGTTCCACTAATTCTTGATCTTTGAATATATTATTTATTATTTGGTAGAGTTGTTGCATTTAATCGCATGAGACATTGAGCACGCTTTATGAATGTTTAATTAATACATTGCATAACTTTCAGGGAAATTTGTAATTTTACTAATTAACATGTAATATTACATTAAATAAGGTTCAAGCAAATGCAAATTGTTTGCTGAATAACTTTTTCCTTTATTTCTTTGTTCCTTTCTACTTTTGGTCTTTTACTTTAACTATCATCCACCCAGGCATCTGTTTTCTATGATCATTATGTGGTCATTTGGTTGGGCACATTCTGCAACTACCTATTAAAAAGTTGGTAATATCAACTCCATTGTATACTTGTACTTGCTTCATGGTTAAGGAGATCTAGCCCATTGAAGATAATTTTGATATAACCAGCCATTAACTCCCTTATTAAATAATGCAACAAAGTTTGCTGTTTGTCTTTGCGAATTACACAAGTAAACTGCTAGATTGCTTCCCACAACTGAATGACCCAAGACCATCTGGGACAACAAAGTGTGGCAAGTTTTCAAGTAATAAGAGGTTTCTCCCACATTGATCTAGAAAGAAGCTTGGTTTTAGAGCTTTATCATTTATATTATCTGAAACTAATTAACATGATGTGATTTGATCAACCCTAGAGTTTATGTGCAACATATGTCTTCTGGGTACTAGAATCTCAATAAACAACTGCTTATGTGAACAAAGACACAGCAACATCAACATTTGCTTGCTGATTTTAAGTGTGTATGGGTGTGCACACGGACTTCTGAGCCACAGGGAACATGATTCTACCTGTTCTCACATTATGAAACCAGAGGCTGTTGCAATTTTTTGGAATGAGATTCCAAGTTCTTGTGATTAATTAACAAATGTGATCTAATAATCTAAATACAGAAAAGTGGAGAACATGAAAATCATGCATTAAGAAGAAAGTATGTGGTAGATAGACTAGATTGGGTTTTGGTATCTTGTTTTGCCTTAAGGTCTCAAACACTGGCATGTAGTTTCAGCCCATGCTGTTTTAATTTGTGGCTTATGACCTCTGATAATGGGAACTATAAGAAAGGATCTCTAGATGAAAGAATTGAGGGAATGTAAAAGGAAGAGAGTAACAGGAGATGGAAGAAGAAAGGAAACAAGGTGAGAGAGGAGATGCACGGTTTGTTCCATCAGGCTGTGCATCTCCCCCTTATCATATTGTTATTGGTAAAGTGGATAGGAGCCCAATCCCTTGAGTGTTTGTCGGCAACTCAGGGGTCTGTTACAATTAATTAGGTCCAAGTCCTTCTGCTTAAGGCCACTAGTTATGTAGGTGCCCAATTCCATCAAAAGATGTAGAACTATCAGCAATCTTTAGCACATGTTATGGTTACTTAAAACACTAGGATGATTCTTTTTTAAAGTAAATAAAGGTGCTGAAACTGGTCTTACTGATTAGTCAATGTGCTCATGACTCATGAGTTTTCTGGAAGTATGCTGAGCTTAATGTCACCATCATGTCATTTTATCATGCTTCAAGAGAAAATGCTGGAACTCTTACTATTGTTATCAGTTGATGTTAGTAAGACTAAGTACTTACATATTTTATGTCCCCAACTTAATCTGCAGAAATTATGGATTTTGGTTATCCCCAAAATCTTTCACCTGAAATTTTGAAGCTTTACATCACTCAAGAAGGGGTTCGTTCTTCATTCTCATCCAAGGTCAGATGTCAAACTTCAATTTATGTGGTTGAATTGATCTCTTAGCGTATGTAGATAGTGTGCTTTATTGATTTTATATGATTTTGAAGGTATCATTTATTATAATTTCCCTGTCTTTCTATGTTTATAGCCATCAGAAAAGCCAGTCCCAAATGCAACACTACAAGTTACAGGTGCTGTTGGTTGGAGACGTGAGGGTCTTGTATATAAGAAGAATGAGGTGACTCTTATTTTATACCTTCCTGCTGTGAGTTCTGTATAACAAATACACATTTTCTCAAGCTAGTATGGTTCAGGTTTTCTTGGACATTGTGGAAAGTGTTAATCTTCTTATGTCTTCTAAAGGTGACCAGTGAAAAGCATTAGCTCCTGATTTATGTTGTTATACAGCAATATATTTTTTATTAATAAACTTATCCCTCTTTGGTGAATTTGCTGGTTATTTAGGGAGTGTTCTACGTTGTGATGTGACTGGAAAGATTCTCATGAAATGCTTCCTCTCTGGGATGCCTGATCTAAAACTAGGCTTAAATGACAAAATTGGGCTTGAAAAAGAATCACAACTCAAGTCCAGGCCAGCAAAAAGGTAAGCTCATGAAAGTTGTAGGGCTGTCTGGTTGTCAAATTTTTACTAAAATATTTTTATACAAAACCCAAACTGAATGAATTTTATAAAAAAAACACTCGTTTGGTTATTTTCCATATAAATGATTTTGTAAATATTGGCTTGTCAAAATAAAAAAAAGGAGACTTTTCAGGTCTACCCTTGTTTTTGTACCATTTTACAAAAAAATCAGGTTTTATGATTATTGTTTTAATGGACCTCACAGACAACTAAATAGCCCTTTCATGTCCTTCTGAAGAAAAAACTTTATATACATTCTATGATTTCCTTGGTTCAAATTGTTTGTATCATATGGATTTATTTGCTCAGATAATAGTTCTGGGAAGTTTTTTTTTTCTTTTTTAACCAGCTTTCAACTTTTTGTCTGCTAGATGTTGCCATGACAGTATGGGCATCCACAGTGAAATTCTGAGCAGATGCTACTAAAGGGAGTGTTTTGTATTTCTGTATGGGGTTTGGAAAGAGTAGTTTTAAATACCTAAATTTATGCCAGTGAGCAGTGATACAGTGCTTAAGAAGGTTTAGTAAGTATGGTCTCAAATAGTTAGGATTCTTTCCACACAAATTTTTCTCTCCACCCCGGAGTCTAATGTTCATATACTAAATTTATTTGTCAGGCCAAGTCATAAAATGATTTGTGGAACTAAAAGGCTGTCCATTTTATGAAATTTCTAATATGAAATATGCTTTTGCCTTAGCAATTTGCATTGTTCTTGTAGTCTTTCAATAATCTACAAAAAGTTTCTCCTACATTGAATCATAAGTGAATCTCAAATATGACTTATTTTTAGTTTATTGAAATTGTTGTTGAAGTATTTGCCACATAGACCCTTCTAGCGTCATTGATAACTTTTGGCATATTTTTTTTTCCTCCTTACTCAGTGGAAAGACCATCGAACTTGATGATGTTACTTTTCATCAGTGTGTAAACCTGACGAGGTTCAACTCAGAAAAGACAGTCAGCTTCGTGCCTCCTGATGGTGAATTTGAATTGATGAAGTAATCGTACTACATTTTCCTTATGCCACATTTCTTCTAAGTCATGAAATATATTGCCATTTTCTGTTTCTTGCTATGAAGCCTGTCAAAGCATTTGCTTTTTGCCATATTTGTGCATATGCCTTGTGTTGTTTTTTAATATCTGTGATGTTGCTTTCCTTTGTGGTCAAAGTTAGTTATTCTGTTTCATATTCAAACTATTTAAACACTTATTTCAGGATATTGATTTTGGATTTAATTAAAGAAAAAATGCCTAGAATTCCTGACACATAACAAAAAATGTTTATAGAATTGTACTGGCATTTGTTCAAGAAGAGTTTTATGTGGGGTTTGCTTGCCTGAAGGAAACTATCTATCTTGGTTGGCAGAGCCGCTTATGACAGTAATATAGTTTGTTTTATCAAATCAAAAGCTAAATTAAGCACCTTTTGCCTAAACTTGATTTTATAGAATTGCTGCACACCGATCTTAGTTTGACCCTGTTCTTACCTCATACTCCAACTTCTTTGGCTTAGTCAACATGTCACATATAACTACCTTGAATTCATACTTCCATATTTTTAAAAATGCAATTCACTTTATTCACTCGTTATTTTGTTTAAATACAACTTCTAGCGTTATTGTGTCTCATATGTAGAAATGCCTTTTCCCCTATGTCTAAACTAAACAACATATGGTACACTAGAAGGGATTATATGCCTTGTCTTTATCTTAATCAGATTCCTCATTCACGACTTCGCATTTTCATGCATTTATATAACCTAACAATGTTAAAGAGGTGCCATAGCCAAAATACATGAAGAATGATTGCTTCCTCTTTCTTGTTCCAATGATAATATTCTGTATTCTTAGGTACCGTATTACTGAGGGTGTAAATCTTCCATTCCGAGTGTTGCCAACAATCAAAGAATTGGGGAGGACACGCATGGAAGTTAATGTCAAGGTTTGTCATCAATGTTATGATAGATGCATATTTCTTATGCTCATATTTACCTCGTTTCCTTTATTCTGCAGGTGAAGAGTGTCTTTGGTGCAAAAATGTTTGCACTTGGAGTTGTGGTTAAGGTTCCAGTACCAAAGCAAACTGCCAAGGCAAGCTTCCAAGTGACATCAGGTCGAGCCAAATATAATGCTTCAATTGATTGCTTGGTTTGGAAGTAAGTGCTCAACATTTTGTCACACGGTATAATTTTTGAATGTTAATGCCTCATTTTCTCCATATAGTTAGTCAAAATGCCGAGCTTATTTCTGTCCTCGTGATCCGCCTTACATTTTATTTGTGCGCCACGATATGCTATTTGTGTACCTTTGCAAAAAGAAACATTTGATCTGAAGTTCAAGTTAATCAGCATTACTTGCAACCTTGGTGGTGTATTTAACTTAAATTATGGAGTTTGTGGGTTGTTTTCTTGCTTAATCAAGGAAATGCTATTTAGTCGCACTGCAAGCTTCGCATTGTGGCAAAACAATTAGGAGTTTATCCATGAAGTGATTTCATGAGAACTTTGGAGGGGAAGACCTTTTCTTCTTTTTTGATAGTGAGGCCCTATTTATTGAGGAAATTAGCATCATTTTTCAGTTCCCTTTGAATTTAAAAATTTTATATCCACAATGTTGATTGGAGCATTGTTTGTATGATGTGATCAGAACTGAAGATGGCCATTGGAGTTTTAAGCTTTTTGCTCGTTAAGTTTCCTTTAAGGTATTCTTTTGCTTTTCTTAATTATGAATACAAGGTGTTAAAGTCTTCCTAGGAGCAGTGCATTTAGCTGATTCAGTTTTTGGATATAACCAAATAGTGGCTTTTCTTGATGTAGAGCAGAATCTGAGCTGTCTTCTTTGAGAATCTAATGATGAATGCTGTTAGATGCTTCTGTAGGGGTGTTATCGGCAGGGACCCTTTATTTTAAACTTGTTTACCACTAAACATATAAATTACTTATCCCCACTTTACCCTCGTAAGTTCTTTAGGACATGTTGAAATTCATGTTTGGTGTTGGCTTTTTTCAAAGTTGATATATTAAAGAGAATGAAGTTATTAAGTGCTATTTGAGCTATAACAGTAGACTTTAGTAGGCACCATCTAGAGAAACATTGTGTTGATTTGAATTTGTTAATTGCTTTACACTCTAAATATTCAACATGCAGGATAAGAAAATTTCCAGGGCAAACTGAAACAACTATGAGTGCAGAAGTTGAGTTGATTTCTACAATGGCAGAAAAGAAGCCATGGACTCGACCTCCGATTCAAATGGAATTTCAGGTTTGACTAAAATCTTGACTGCAAGTTCTTTTGATAAAAATGCAAATTGCTTTGCATGCTTTACTCGAGGAAACACTTTTCCTGTTCTTGTTTCCTGAGTTAAATAGATCATACACACATCACAATAGATTAAAATCAATAGCTTGTTTTCACACTGTTTTCCGTACTGTATCATAAGCGGGGCATGTTCAATTCAACAAACGGACCTTCAGTTATCATATTCCATTGCAAGTTAGGTAGTACTGTGGCATGAAACTGTAGATTTTTTCCACTAAAAAAAGGAAATGTAAAATTTTCTAGATCACCCCATGGTGGAGCTTCACGAAACAAATCCAGGTTTCCTGTTGGAATTTTCACCATTATAATTATAAAAACAGTGTTAATTATTCGTAAAAGGGAGTTTTAACTTGAACTGGTATGGCCATTTAGAGAGAGTTCCTGCTTTGAAGCCTGAATCAGGCATGGAAAGTATATATATAAGATGTGTCTATATATTTAGGAACTTTTTTTGTGGAGTTGCCTTAGCTGTTAGATATTTCTTTTCTTAAAACTTTTTCTTTTTTTTGCCATTTTCGTGTTTTCTTTTTTTCCAATTCTTTGGCCAATCACCATAACCAAGTGAATTGTACATGCTCTGTGCAAAAATGAGACCGTTGTATGGAGTTGCAATATAAATTCATCCTGTAAGTCTTGCTCTGCCCAAGTGGAACAATTTAGTCTGCTATTAGTTTCTGGAATCACTGAGTGTTGCCTTATACTATTCCGCCATCATGAGTCAGCAACATATTGCAACATTTTCGTATGCTGATACCAACATAATAGGTTGTTTAATGTACAAAATAATTCTGTTTTATTTGCCTGGACTAACTTTGGAGCCTAGATTCACTTGTGTTTTTTATCTGTCAGGAGTCTCTGCATGCTTTCTTGGCACATTTTAAAACTAATGTTTGAAATCTTTTTGGTTTTGTAGGTTCCTATGTTCACTGCATCAGGATTACGAGTCCGATTTCTCAAGGTTTGTTTGGAACTAATGCAGCTTCAGGTGCCTTCTGTGGCTTTAGGACCTGACTAAAATTAAGTCCTCATTTCTCCAAAATCTCTGCAGGTTTGGGAGAAGAGTGGATACAACACCGTAGAGTGGGTTCGTTATATCACAAAAGCCGGGTCATATGAGATAAGATGTTAGAATCTGTGACTGCTTTCATGCACATCGACGGAACTGTTTAGGCGGCTCCCCAGCTCTCCAACTGAACAATGTTGATATCAGGATACTTTATTACTTCATGATCATGCATTCCTGTGCCTGCAAAACAGCCTTTAGATGAGGACCCGCCCCGTGTGCTCCTTTGCTTCGCCTCCATTTTTTTTCTCTCTTTATAGCAAACAGTCTGTATGTGCCGTTGTCTGATTCCTTGTGGTGCAAGATCAGTATAATGTTTTGTAAATGCTGGATGGCAGGTTGTTTATTTTGGCTTTTGCTTATGAGGTTTTACTTCAAGTTGATGTACAGATTATTGAATTGAACACGGCAAAGCTGGCTATTATTTTCTTTAGTCCTAACTTAAACAAACTATAACTACCTAATTTCCAATGCCACGCCAAACTAGTCTCGTTACTCGTATTAGTGGTCTAACTGGTCTAACTGGGATATAGATGATAAAATATCATGATTGTCGACAACAATGGGAGGTATCCTTGGTCTAACTGGTCCCCTAACATGGTTTCATAGCCCTGAACAAGCCAAAGAAACCTTAATTTTTATCTGCTTATGCGTAAATCCATGACCCATCGCATTACCATCACACGACCACCCCTTCCCCGTTTAGCCCCAGGCACCACTGTGGATCTCATGGCTTTAACCTTTGATGATTCCTTGATTCCATCCAACCTAACTAAGTTTATCAAATATGTTGCCAATCAACCCGACTCCTCCAGCTCAATTGAATAATCTGATCTGCCCAATTTAATCAGTTGATTTTTAACAAAATTCAAATTTCAGCTATTAAATCAAGTTCTTCTCTCAGATAACTCGCAGCATTCGCCATATGTAAGCAGTAATTTCTTGAATTTATAAATTACTATTATAAAATTTAGTGAAAGAGCATGGCGAATATCAAATCCTCGCATATCTCTTACATCTTCGGTCATTTCAACCAACTTAACAATATGCATAGAAAACCTTGATCATATTGTCAGATCAACAAAAGATTTCAAGACAAGTTCCTTTTACCATATTCATAATGCTTAGGGTCAATATTAAGACGGCAACTTTCATCCTAGAGGACCGAACGGGCATACAAAAGGTGTAGGATTTTAGATGGTTATATGGTTGTTGAACTGGTGAGGGAAGGACTCCTACTCACACTTCAAGACAGCAAGCTCCATCGCTTTAACTCGTTGATTACAAATGAGAGGGTAGGCTTCACCACCGACTATTTTAACCAACTCACTATGAGTATATTCAACAGGTTTAGCGGAAGAAACTAGTGTAAGAAGTCTATTGATTATTTCTCACAAGTCTATGAAGGAGGTCTTGTTTACCGGTTAAGGGTTCCCACATTGAGTTGAGATCCTCTAGGGTGCATGTTTTGCACTGTAGAGAGCTGTACAACCTTGGATAGCCATCATGTCATCTATCTTGGAGATGGATAGCTCTCCTTCATCTCTGCAATGCATCATGTCTTGTATTGAACGAAAGCTGCTCGTTTTTTTAAGATGGCTGACGTGGTAGCTATCCAATGTTGTAAAGCCCTTTGCAGTGCGGAGTATCTGAACTAACATTTATACTAGAATCTATCAAAATCTTTGGACCATTCACATGCATGTGTTAGGCATGAGAAAATCGTTTCTATTGTGGTTCATTTTTATCTAAAATTGTGCAATTTTTATTTCTGCCTAGTTCCAATATGGTTTGATCCTTTTGATGCTAGAATTGGAATGGAGGAAAGAATATATATCAGCATAAGCGGTATGTGTTAGTCCCATCACAAACCACATTTCTACTTCAAAACAACTACCTTGTATCTTGTGCTTGAAGTAATAGGTAATCTTTGGTTCCTCCTAGGCTCAAAAAATGTGTACATTTTCTAGAGAAACATGAAATGTGCATATTTTTAAATATTGAGGAAGAATTTTTTCTTAATTTTTTGGAGAAAGGGGCAGAGTAATTTGAGTTGGACCTTGCTATCACACTGCTTGGATTGGCAAATTTAATTCAGTAGTATAGGAATAATTACTTCTTTGTAAAAATGAAATGCATTAAACCTTTGTAAATTTATATATCTTACCATTGCATGAAACACGCATCTCTGCTGAGTTGATGGAAATGTTGTCTCAATTCAATTTCCATGCAGGAATGGGATCAAATGATTTAGTTTCACTTGCTAATTGATAGCATAGGACAACATAACTAGAAAAAAAAAACACTCTTTCATTCGGGTTGTATTTTTTATGTGAAAGAATAATTGATCCTTTTTTTGCAACATTGACCATTACATTGCGCCCTGCATAGATCTCAAAGTACTCTGAACTTCTTCATTCATCCATCTGTACATATCTCAAAGTGACTATTGCGCGATCCAACACTAGATTTGCACAAAGGAAGGTTAATCCTTCTTTTGTGCAAAAGACGCAACCCCCATCTTCACAAGCATGCCTCTTGTGGTGTGAAAATGACATTGCTCTCCAAACATAGAGAACCACCCATAGAGGGTGGTACTACATGAGTACAAATTACTAAAGGAGCACGGGTCCTCTGCAGTGCACGCATGGCACCATAGAGTGTTGTGCAGTCGTGGGTGGCCGCTATTAAAAGATGGATGGCCATGAAACAAGGCAGTCCACAAGCATGTACCATGCATGTGTTGTTTGATGGCTATTCATTTCCTGATGATGGCCATTCAAAATTGCACAGTACTTTATGATACATGGCCCGCACCATAGAAGATCTTGGTTGTATTAAAAAGTTGTGAACCATACTCTACAAATCCCACCAACCCTGTCGCCAAATATGCTTAAAGCAAGCTTTTTATCTTCTTTTGTTTCCATTGCACTCAACTCTTTTTTTTTTTTTGATGAAAATTGCACTCAACTCTTTAGTCATGTCTATACGATTCCATTCTAAAGCTTTGTTTCTTTTTCTTTTTTCGGGTTAGCTGCAGTAGGAATATTGCTACCTTGTAAGAAGCAAAAAAATACAATGAAGCTACTGTTGCTATTTCATAACTCAATATACATAATTAGCAAAATGCTGAAATCTCCCAATAATAATCCAAGGTAAGTTCCCATGAAGAGCGCTCCAACAAGAAAGCTATATACCTTTACTTTATGATTGGTTTGTAAGTTGAAGTAAAACCTTACAATTTATACATTTTCTCCTTCATTAAGCAGGGATGGCTGTCAAGTTTTATCCAAGTTCATTAGAGGTACAAAAGAATGCAATGGGCTATGGACTTACTCTTGCAACTTCAAAAATGACTTAGACCAGACCCCTTACCCAATCTACATGCAATTATGTAATGAAAGGCTTGTAGATGGACGCCTAGATGGTGAGGAATCTATATATGGATCATCAGGTCATATGATGGATATCTGAGGCAAAAAAAATGCAAAGTCAAAATGAAGGCCACTTTGTTTTCAAAACCAGATTTTAAAACTTATGGGAAAAAGCAGGAGATATTGATATCTAAGCCTCTAGACTAAGATGACGAGGAACCACATCAAGGAGAGTAGAAGAAAGACGCAGTAGTCTTTGTAAATTATTGTATAGGAACTTTGATATATGTAACATTTGTCAAGAATCCGAAGGTAATACAGAAATTAATTTATTTAGCCAAATGGCATGAGATCAAAACCTTTAAGAAGTTTCCCAAAGTTTCTTCAATTCAAATTGTTCCTTTGTTTGCAAATAATCTTGACAAATAATTAGAGAAATCGTCTTGAAAGAGGCTCAAGCATGAAATCTGAAGGCTAATCACTACCCCAGTACTAAGGCATTCTAAAATTACAGCAAACAAAATGAAACCTCCCAAACTCTCCTAGACTTGAAAAGAATCTTACAAAAAAAGAAGCAAACGAAAAGATTTGAGCGTACATGTACATGTAATCCTCAAGAGTTGATTAAAAATGTACCGTTTCCAGCTGGACAATATTGCGGCATATGAACATGGGTGGGCTACCCTTTTCCTAGTTGGGGTTCATTTTTGTCATGCACTCAAGGTAGAGAAGAAACAGTGATGTTGTTAGATCACAAGTTATCTGATGCAATTTAGAACTAATCTGATCCAAAAGCCTAACAAAGGGAAATGCCAAAATGAATTGTGTAACGGGACAAAGCATATTACTGTGTATGCGTTCATAAACTTTTAGTATCTAATGTAAAAACAAAGAGAGCATGTTAAATATACATAAACGTATTACTCCAAGTAAGCATGACGCTTTAGTTAGAATGAGAATTATTAAATGGTTGGCAGAAGAAACCTGATTAGAAATAATCTAGCAAAGTGACTATCAGAATTTTATCTTCCTCTGAATGAAGCAAATTTGAAGATGTCGTCTGTTCTTGTGTTCATATTTCTCTACTTCTCATGTTAGAACGAAAACATTTGCCCATACTATAGATGGAAGAAGAGAGTGAACAAGCACAAACATTAGCATAGGCTTAACTCACTTCTAATATCAACTTCAATCCACAGGAGAAAACAATCTCAGGAATTCTCATATGGTTCAAGCATAAGGTTAAATGCATGTCATGAGTTCCACATTCTAATCTTTTGGTTTTTGGCCAGGAAAGACAAATAGAAATAAAGAAAAAAATATTCTCAAAAAGAAATTAAAGGAACCACTTCATGTTAAAGAATTTCTGTATATAGGCTTTTAAGTGCAGACTTAATTTGGTGTCTATATAAATTTACTTACCTTGTGTATCTTGATTGCGATGCGAAGGGATATGTGATTAGCCCAGTAGGAATGGCAATCATGCATTTTCCCTCCTTCAGCTATTTTTATTTTAGGTATTCATCAAAAGTTGTACAGATCAACATGGAGTCAATAACAGTCATGAAGAGTTGTTAATTATGCATAATATCAAGCAGACAATCATTGAAATGCAAATTGTTCTAAGAAGGTGGTGTGTGTAAACTTGGGGTTAGAGGACTAAGAGAAATCAAGAACTAAGTGATGCACCCAAAAGATAACATGACCATGCGACAAAAGCACTGTAGCAGGACTCTCTAGCAAACCATGAATTGGTAGATCTTAATGCTTTTTCTCAAGATCAATCAAGGTGATAATAGGACCAAGCACCCAAAAAGCCTTGTAACCTTTTACCTCTACCTCATATAGCCAGATTTTATGATTTTACCAAACTCAAACGCCAAACAAATGCACTGCCAAACCAGATTTTACAAGAACGAAGGACATAAAACAAGAACACTACTCCCTACACGACCTTGCACTGTGTTTTTAGCTGTGGCCACATGATGGATTAATGGAGCCACCAGGAACTCTAAGGAGCAGCATATCATTAAGGGAAGAGAATATCAAATAGGTTTATGTGCAATATATTATACTTGACCCTTCAGTCCTAACAATATTAAGTGTTTGAGTGATAACAAAATTAACAAAATCACTTGCAAAAATAAATAATGCACCCCAAAAATTATCAAAAAGTGGTGAAAGTGCTGTCTAAGATTTTTTGATCTCCTAAAGGAAAAAGAAACAAAGAGACATGAGGAAACCTTGGCTTTGGAATGACCGATATGAGTCAAAAGGACAAAACATTATCATTGATATAAGAGCCAAGATTTGCTTCTTTTGGTATCATTGCCATTCAATTCAACTCAAAAGAATCCAAGTGTTTCATGTTCCAAAGATTTTAGATTTCAGAAGAGCAAATATAGATCGAGGGAGAAGATTAATTTTTAAGGTGTTGGCTTGGAGAGGCCAAAAGCAAGGACTTATAACGAAGATATGCACACGTGCATTCAGTTAATAACTCACTTCCCATGTCCTCCTCCTCTCTCGCACATCCCCCTTCTCACTAATCTCTAAACCATCCTTAATATATAATAAACCCCAATCTTCCGTATATCTTAATCTTTGCTATATATATATATATATTGTTTTCTTCATCGCAAAAGTAGAAGCCGCACCGATTATCAAAAAAATATAAATATAGAATGTGATAATAGAAATAATATAAGAAAGCACCAGTCATTTAGCAGGTTGCTTTTATCCTCGTAAGAATTTGGATACAAAATCATGTAATAATATCCAAAACAACTCTCAGAAATAAATAAAAAAAAACCAGCTTCTTCGTGTATCATATGCTTAATTTGTTATATTATTCTTTCTTTCACAGAGAAGCCTAAAATATCAGCAAAAAAAAATTGCACACTAATTTCAGAAAGATATCTATACGTAGAAGGTCAGAGAGTACTACAAGTAGAGATAGAGTTAAATCCAAGTGCTAGGGCATGTAGTAGTCTCAACCCATTGTTTTATGCAAAAAGACTTTGGTTTCCATATTGGACAGCAAACAAGAAGATTATCAGAAGGAAATGAACAAGAGAACTCAAATGATCAAAAGATCAAAACGAGAGAGAGAGAGAGAGAGAGAGAGAGAGAGAGAGATCGTTCATCGACATCCTCATAAATTAATGTCTAACCTTTGCCTCTGCCATGAATTTGCTCCGCCATCTTCTCATGATTATCTCAGTCGATGGATCGACGGTTAAATACGACCAAGTTTCACCTGTGATCAGTAGGGTGGCCGGCCTGCAGCACTCCCAGGCCACCCGGCGTGTCCGTCCATTGGCAACTGTGGCATGTTGAGCGGCAGATTAAAGAACGGCAAGCTCGAAGGGTCCGGGAACGGATTCCCACCTCCACCACCACCGCCACCGTTAGTGCCGCCACCACCTCCGCCGCCACTTCCCGGGCCCTGCGAAACAGGTGGCTGCATCTGGAGCGGTGGCGGCTCCTCATCTTCAAGAGGAAGCCGCTCGTACGCGACGTTGGTGAACGACGCGGCGATCACGATGACCGGGCCGGCAGCGATGAGCGCGCCCACTACGCTCCCTCCTACGACCTGCCCCTGCCCGCCAGCTAGGAAGATGGTGAGGCTGGTGGCCCCCGGCGGGGCTGGGGGCGGGAGGAAGGAGCCGGAGAGGGAGAGGATCTCGAAGCGGCCATGGAGGGTGACGACGGAGCCCGTGGAAGCCGGCTGGCGGAGGCTGACGTTGGTGACGGAGCCGCTGCCGCTGAGGATGCAGACGCCGCGCTGGCGGCGGCGCGCGTACGTCGCGACGCAGTCGAAGACGTCGCAGCCGCTGCCAACCTCGAGGATGTGGGCCTGAAGGGTGTTGGCACTCTCCCGGGTGATGATAACGGGGGGCTTTGGCTTGTTCTTCGACCCCGGGGGTCGGCCGCGGGGGCGCCGGGCGACGACATCGCCCGGCCCCGCGGCCGAGGACCCGCCGGGGGGATCCATCAACTCCAGCCCTGCGGAGGCCGCGGCGGCGGCAGCGGAGGACTCATCCCCGACGCCTGCGGAGTCATCAGCGTCAGAGCGCTGGAGGTGGAGGTCGGGGCGGCGGTGGAGGAGTGGGTGGACGAACCGGGAGGCTGTGCCGAGATCTAGGCCCGCCATGCCAGCATCCAAAGAAATAGAGTAATTTCTGGTAAGAGGGAGAAAAAAAAAGTTGAGTTGGATTTTTTTGAAATAAAAAAAGGACAAAAAGAGTGGGAAATCAATTTAAAAAGGGATTTTTTTTATATTTTTGGGAGGAATAAAGAACTAAAAAAAGAGGGATGAGGAGTGGAACTCTACAGGTAAGGCAGAAATATAGAAAAAAGTTTGGGGGATGAGTGCAGAGAAAGGAGGGCTTAAGCGAGCTTCAGTCTTTGGAGAAATGGAGACGATAGTGGGTGCTGCCTAGAAGTTGATGAAACAAATAAAATATTAGAAAGAGAGAGAGAGAGATTACTAAAATGATTATTCTATTTAAAACTAGGGTTAGAGAGGGGTTAAGGTTTGGAACTTAGGGTTAAGTAGGAGCAAGTGGGAGGGAGGTTGCTACTGTGGGCGGGACCCACTTCTTAGTTCTTACTCATTTATCCTGTTCACACTTGATTCAACTTGGGTTAATGGCTAGTCTTAATTAGTTTCAAGTTGGTGATAAAGAGGTTGGGTGCACCTGAGGTGGTAGCCTAGTGGGAGCGTGATCTTACTTCCAACCAAGTGGTTTCGAATTCGAAACGCACGGACGTCGATTAAATTGTGGAAACCAGATGCTCTCTGCTTGGACACGGGGTCTGTAAGAACATATCGCTATGCTGGTAGCCTCGGAGGTGTCAGGTGTGACGCATTCACACGTGGTATTCATGTCGGAGCCTAGAGGAGTAATGGAGTCGGGCCCACCAGTGGAAAGGATATGAGTAAAACCAGCAGGAATGCTCAACATACGGTCATTTTTATCCATATCGAACATTCTTCTGGCAGGATGGGACCTAGTGAGGGCTTCTACGCGAGGGTGGGTTGTCCCTTCCTCCCCCCTTCCTCTTTCTTTCGGCAAAAACAAAAAAAAAAGAGGGTGGGTGCGCGCGCGCGGGGCTGGGTTTTATGGGCAAAGGTTGGTGGCGCGGAAGACAATGCACAAGGTTATTGGTCCACCGTAGTTGTTTGGATTGGGGTGTTGACAGGGAAAAAAAGATGGATTGAGGTGATTGGGATGTTTTAGCTTTATTTGGCATGTTTGAGGTTGGGAGAAACATCGCTCTTCTTGTACATCAGTTTTGGATTTGGACCCGTAGTGCTTTTATAACCACAGCTCATGGATCAAAGACAAGAATGTTAAACTTTGTGCTTATCTTTCACAGTGGTCCTTTGGGGCATTGCAAAGTGATCAAGAGCTATGGACTAATCTCAAGAGTCTAAATTGTGACGAACCATTCTTACACTGAAAATAACCTTTGCATATGCGCTGCAGCCAATATTGACTATATATATATATATCTTCACTGTGCATGCATCATATGGTTTCGTTTTACATACATTGTTCAGTATATAATAGTGATGACAAAAGACTAGTAAACCATGGACTAGGAGGATTCCTGCACCCTCTAAATTGAGTTGTAGGGTTTATTTGATGCTTGTCTGACCAAAAGCTCACATAACCATTTTAGTTCATTGTTTATCGTTGCAGGAGTCGAAGGTAGACTTTCATCACCCTAATGTTCAACGTTTAGGTTCTATTCTTTCTCCACAAGCTAACCAACTATGACATGGATTAAAATTTCATTCAAGGTCTATGAGTCAGTCCGACCTAACCAATCACTTGTTCAAATTTGCTATTGCATCGTCATAAAAAATCAACAAGACGAGGAATCTTACAAGAGAGTCAGAGAAGAAAACCTCCTGCAAATTAATATAAGACCTTGAAAATAAATTGTCGACCTACTCTCATCAAAGGCAACTGTGGGCTAGCAATATGCATACCGTACATGACCTAGAAGGATTGTTGGTGAGTAAATAAACGAAAAGCCTATGATTAAAATTCTCGAACCATCCAGCCGTGTGGAGTAAAACACCGCATTTTCTTAACTAAAGTGATTGGTGTTTTATGGTACAAGGATGGTGATTATGATGCTACAATAATGCACAATTATAAATATGAAGGCGATAACTATAGCTCGCCAATATCTAAATCAAAAGAAAGGAGGAGAGAGATTATATTTAGTTTTGAAGATTTTTTTTTTTTGCTGAAGCGGATGTATCATACATGTCGGATACGAATATATCCAAAAAAATTAAAAGATAATAAGTTCCGAAGTGCACTAAATAATCTTCTCTTCCGTAGCCATAGGGTGTTTTGAAGACTTTCACACGGGGCCTCCTCCTGAGCCCGGTTGAGCCAGAGTCAGGCTCGAGGTAAATTATATGGGGTGAACGGCACGCGACGATCACGTGCGATGGCCAAGTCAAAGGCACGTGAGGCTAGCCGTCGCTTTCATCAGGAATGGGGTCTCAGAGGTGCCCGCGAAACCCGGACGGCTCTGAAACTTTGCTTGGGGTTTGTGTTAAAAGGGCATTGGCCCTCTCAATACAACCCAAACCCACATTAAAAAACTATAATAATAAAATAACATAATCTTAAAAAAATGCTATGTGTATATGCGTGCTTATAAAAATTCTTAGTGGATTCCAAATTTATGAGTAAATCCACCACCTTGTCTTCCTTGCCATAGGCCAATCAAATGCTTCAGGAATACCTTGGTTGGATGGAGTAAGTTACAACTATTGCTTGAATGAAATCAAGAAATTAAAACTTGAAGGTTGATATAATGATATTTCGGTATATTTTGTTGATGGTCCTGTGCAACATATTTAGTGAGATGAGTGGGCCGAGATTTTAGACAGAAAGCTCTAGAGGATTCACTACATGGTTGGATATGATTTTGTTACAAATTAATTTTATTAAAATGAAAGATAAAATATAAAATCTAAAGTCCATTTGTGCTTTTTTTGGTATACAGTAGGAGTCATAGACTAAAACAAAAGAATTTTTTTGTAGTTTAATTATTGTGCAAGAATTGACATGCTTAGCTAATTTGAAGAAGTTCAAATCTTTTGATTGAATTATGTTCTTTTGAATCTAATCAATCTAAATTTATGTGCTATAATTGATGTCGAATACTGGTACCTAGTCCTAACCTTTTCTTGATTCCAAAGAACTTTAGATGCTTAAAAGCATTCTATTTGTGACTTGAAGTGTTCTATTGGATGATTTTAGACCAAATCTTGGTCAAAATTATAGATTAATGGTGGTCGAGCCATGACTCTCATGATCATATGCAGATTCCATATTGCAGTCTAATTTGTAAATTATATGACAATCAATTCATCATTCATGTATGCCAATGTCTAAAAAATTTAACATCCAAGTTTTTGAGAACTAAAGTTGAAGCGGAGCCTAATCAATTAATAAAGTAGGAAAGAAATCGAATCCATGTATTTTATACCAATACAAGAAACTTTGTCATTTTTTTAGAAAATAAATTCATTTAACTTTTAGAGAGAGGGGGAGAGAGAAAGATTTGATCAACTCTACTTGTTGGCAGCCTCAAAATTTAACTCAAAAATTAGGGTTGGGTACAACAAAGAGGCCAAAATTTAAATTTGTAGCTTATAGGGTACTAACTATTGAAATAACAAAAATTGTTTGTGTCACTACCGGTTTTTCGACTCGAAAAATTATTAAATGGATCAGGTCCACTAGACCAGTCCAAATCACGTACCCCAGGATTTGGACTGGTCCACTAAATCTAATCCATCTAATAGTTTATCCTTCGACTCCATTCCCAAACATCACCTTTGGCTAGTCTCTTCTTGCTCTCTCCAATCTAATTTATCCTCTACTCTTCGCACCAATTAACTATCGCTCCTAGAACATCAACCCCACGCACCCATCAACTGTCACCCTCACCGCGGTCAGCTCCTCCGCGATACGTCCACGAACATTGTTCCCTCTAACATCTGGAGTTATCCTTCCTTGAACGCAAGTATAATTACGGCTCTTGGCGGTGAGCTTGAGCACCCTTCTATTATCAAGTTTTGCTCCCTTATCCATTTCCAATGCACATAGCCTATGTGTACAAATAATATTAGCTTTCCTTATACGTCTGCTAAATAATTAATCTAAAAAGAGCCATCAATAAAAAAAAGTAAAGAAAAAGAAAATTAAGAAGGGGTACTTTGGTAGTTTGATTTGGATAAGTTTGATTTAGATGAGTTCGGTTTGCTACTCATCCTAGGGTTCCCTTGCTTTAAAGTCTTCAACTATTCCTTAAAGCTTCTCTATTTGACTAAGATATTAACCATATGTACTCATGAGAGTGTTAAAAAACGTAGGTACAAACAAGTTATATTAAAAATATAGTGGTCATTGTGGAGTTTTAGATCTCAAAGATTGATCATCTTGATTTCTTTAGTTGCGTATATTAATGCATATTGACCTTTTCACCTAGCTATAAAAAAATCCTAGCATATCAAACAACGGATCCTACAATATGGGTGAAGTTAGAGCTAGCCTTGTGGATCCTTGGAAAATGGTCATGACCTTGGAGGTATGGACGGCAAACGCGACCCGAGGCCACAAGCGTGTTGTTACCTTCTCCACTTTTGACTCGTTCGCAAGATGTAGAGGACCGGGGCCAAAGTATATAGTGGTTTGATGGAAGTTTCATGGAGGATGCCGGCATCCGTTTGTCACCTTTAGCTTTAAGAAAGCTATTAGGAAATGAAGTAGTTGTTGGTCTTGGATTGATGTTGCTATCAGGCATTGCCTGGTGTAAATAGACATTCAGACTAGACATCAATCAAACTCCAATTGATCCAAAATTAGAGTCCGAGGGCCCCATTAAGCTTTGCCCATGATGCAGTCGCTTTCTTTGTTTGAAATCTAGCCCCTTAGTATTTTTGAATGATGCACAAAGAAGCCCTCATCATGTGGTGATTTCAAGACGATGATAAATTTTCTTTTATTTTCCTTTCAAATGTTAGGGCTTGACTATCATCTCAGTTACCCCCCCAGTTTCTCTCTCTCTTTCTCTCTCCTTTGGTAGAGCAGTTTTTCTCTTTTACAATACAACAAATCATCATTGTTCATCCACTTGGCAATTAGTGAATCAATAGGAGGCATTGGTTTAATTAAACTTTGTTACTGTTCACTGAATCATTCTAAATTGCACTTGGAGTATCCAAATATAGGTTTCAATAGAGCGCTTGATAGTGGTGGTGATTGAAGGCTTTTTTAAAAAAAGTACTACTTTCTTCCACACTCAATGTCCTTTCCTTGTTGAGCTAGCTACGGTGAATGGACAATTGAAATCCTAAACCTAGGGAAGATGCTTCCATCCAATCATTCAATAATGAGAACATTCTCAGGGTCCTTAAGACACCACCATACAATAGATAAATGCAAAGCAATCAGGATGTTAGTACTAGAAAGTAACTTTTTTAGATATATTTTTTAAAATATGTTTCAAGTTTTAGACATCCTGGAAGAAAGCAGATTAAAAAATGGAATTAGGAAAAAAAGGCTAGGTGATTACTCTATCAATGTTATTATATATTCATCAAACAAGAAACGCATTCTCTGTAATAACTAATATAAATATTGTTAAGTCAAATATTAGAATATGTTATGGTCTAAGATGAAGCTACGTTTGCCTAGCTCATTGTTTGTCAGAAATGAAAGTTGCTTGTTTAGAACCTTGAGGTTAGAATTTAAAATGTGTTAGGGTTATTATAATTCTTTTGTTATAGTCTATATTTTAATAGATAGTGAAGGAAAAGAGGTATACTTACAGAGTTTCTAGAATTGTTTACCTTATGTTACTGAAGTCGTAACAAAAAGTTCATTTTGAATGTTACCGATAAAGAAATGTAAACAAACTTTTATGGATGATCTAATCTGTGCCACTATTAATGCCATTCCAATAAAATATGCAAGAACTTGTAATCGATTGAACTTACTGAAAGTTCAATATAAAGCTTATGTTCTTGTAAAGACCCGTGTGGGCATGTATTTAGTCTCATATCAGTTATTCGTTGGATAAATTTTGAGTATTTATACAGAATCAAGTAACTCAAATAATACCTTCTAGCTAGTATTTTTTAGTGAAGTTATGGATTGTTACAAATAATATCAGAGCGGACCCGACCCATTACCTATGTGGGCTAAGAGAGACTGCAACACGAATCCATTGAGGTTAACTATGGATCGATTGTGGTACTTGTGATTAGATTTGAATGGATTTAAACTCTTAGCCCGATGAGGACATTACAGCTTAAATGAAGGGAGTATATGAGGACTCGTTCATACGGGCGTGTTTAGTCCCACATTCCCCTTCCAACTAGTCTTTTTTTGGGTAAGGTTGGTTAGTAAAATTGCATGCACTTAACATTATTATTCCAGTGTAATAAAACATTTAAATATGCAAAACATTCAACAGGAGATGTTACTAATGATATTCAGCTTACTGAATTGACTAGTATATTGGGATTATAGGCAGTAATTCTTGTAAGTACAAATGTTATTAACTAAGAGATGTCCTGGACCCAATAGTGCATGAGAGTGCTTTTAGATATACTAAATTTTATGGTCTGGGTGGGTTCACGACAACAGCCAAAAGGTGGTTGAACCAAAGCATTTGCTGAATTATGATAAGATATTTTGGTGAAGTGAACAAGTTTTTTTTCTGGCAACCAATGATGCTACTCTCCCTATCAGTGGGATGAGTTGTAGATGATGGAAGGTGCATATCTTATGCTAGCTTGGTCCAATTGGATCCAGTGCCATTAATTATTAACGAGGACTAAGTCATGGAAGTTAGACTAGTCTTTTGGCTGTTCTAGACCAAAATATATCTTAAAATGCTGGAGCTGGCGGTGGACATTACTGCAATCATGTTTCCTGTTCTTAGAAAAGTTGGTGCTAATTATCTTTGGATCTAGAGATTCATTTGGATGGTTTGTTTCCAACATGAAGTATTTTTCGACTACAAACCATACATCATATGTGCACTTAAGACTCCCTTAAATGTCCTCTTACTAATTAAATGGCTTTAAAGGAGAATCCACATTGCCTTCTTATGAAGTAGGAACCCTAATTTACAATGGGGTGTCTAGCTAGGCAGAATAGAATGATGAGAACCCTATAAGGGAATTTAAGTCCTCTTCTAGTTATGCTGTCAATGCGTTATCATGCTTCATCTCTATCTTGCAGGTTCATTAAAAGGAAATATCAAGAAAGACCACAATTCCTAAGACGTTTGAAGATAAAAAAATCGCAAGGTGTTGGAAAATGAAAGCATTGTCCTAACAAAATAGATATATATTATTCAAATAGCTAATCAGTTATTGCATAACCATTGTTTTAATCGGCTTCGCACCTCACATGATAATTAATTAATGTTGGAGTCTAGAGAAGTTCTAACTCTAACTTACAATACCTCAAATTTCCTATTCATGCTTGTTCAAATTAAAAAGACAAAAAAGAAAAGAAAAAGAAGTCCTATTCATGTATGAACTTTCTAGTACAAAGGCTCTAAAGAAGATAAATGGAAGAAGTGGATGATGTTTTACATAAAATAAGCCATTCTAGCCACTCCTCGCGACCTCAACCAGGGTCGAAGGCGCTGCCATTTCGATCTCGCTGGAGAAAAAGAAGGGGAGGGGAGAGGAGACGCGAACAAATTAACCAGGCTTGTTCCTGGAAGAGCCTAGGGTTTTCACTACACGATGCGATAGAAAGGAGTAATATATAGCTAGGGTTTGAGCAAAAAAGGCATCAAAGAAAGTAGAGATGTGGTCCATCAACTTCTAAGTAAGATTGTGCTCTTTTCAAAATGAGACACTAGGTTTATATTTCTCAGCCTCTTCCTCCTTCTGCATGCTTTCCTTTCTTCATGCAACCTGAAATTTGGTATGGTGAGAGGTGGATTTCCCATTTCTTCACTCTCTTTTCCTTGCCTGGAGTGCATTAGATATGCATGATTGTCGGATAATAATCCAGTGGAAAGAGTGGAGCGAACGAAAAGATGGCGTCCGCATGGTGAGTGAAAATATTCCAAGGGCTCACATTTTTCCTGTTAAAACTTGGACAATAGGGCATTTAGAATGCATGCTAACAAAAAATAATATATAAAAATAATAAAAAAAAAAGTTAAGAAGAAGAACAAATTGACATCTAAAATTCTTAAATTGAAACTCTCAAACTAAGAATTCATGGCGAGTGATTTTTTTTTTTATTTTTACTATTTGTAGATTGTAGTGGACTTCAGTTTAAAGTAATCAATCAAGGATAAGATCATCTTAGCATCTCTGGCTAACTTAACCAAAATCCATTGTTCATAGAGGAGATACCAGGTTAATAGAAAAATCTTTTGTATAAGGAGGCAAATAGTATCGCAGATTGAGTTGCTTTCTTTACGGCTCACTACTCTGAAGGCTTCATTTGGGCGGACTTCGAGTCAGTGTCAGAGCCTATTTTGTTTTTTGATTTTGCTGGCTGCATCCATACCATATAAGCTATCGTTGTACAAATTTTTTTTTATAGATATAGTTAAATTTATAAATAGAAATTAAGAAATATATTATACATAATATTGATAAAATTCGTGATTATGAAAAATTGATTTCCGTGGGTCTTTTTAATCTCATGCAGTGTCCGAGATGAGATGGTTCACGTACATCTGTGGGTCCCATCCCTAAGATGCGCCCGTTCACGCCTATCAAAATATACCGCCCGCTCGCTCGTGCGACTCACCAGCGCGCCGACCCCACACGGGGAGAAATCATTGCCTCCACAGCGTGCACCACGTGCCGCGCACGCAGCCAATAGGAGCCGCTAGTTCCCGCAGATCATTCATCAAATACGTATCTCGACGCATCATTATAGAAACCAGCGGCCGTGATTAGCTGGGTGCACGTGCCACAAGTCCCCAACGGTAAAATTATTTTTGTGCCACTCCCAACAACTCACCCATGTGAACGTTGCACGTGGAACCAACCAAGTTACTTGTTTTTTAGTGTTTTCTTGTCCGCACCCGGCTTGACTCGGGTTCAAAATAATGGCCGTTTTCTGGTCACATATTTGAAACTCGTTCTTTTTGGTCCACCTTTTTTTTTTGGGTTGGTCGAATTTGGTGGACTCCAATTACAAGACTTCCATAACCATTTATATACACATAAATGGCATAAAAATAATTTAAATAATAGCCATATTTGGATTGGTATTATATTATTTATACGATAAAACTATATTTTTGTGAACTTTAAATCTAGATGGCACACCACAGGGCAGCTTTTGATTTTATTAGTAGTGACGTGGCCACGTGGCGTATTATTAGGTTATAACAATTAATAATAATAATGATCATGGTATGATCCCATTTCAAAAAAATACATCTAAAAGTTTAGGTATGACAATAAAATATAGGTTTGGAGCTATTCTACTATTGAAGGATGCTGATATTATGCTAACTTGCTTGAGTAGAACCCATGATTAAATAATTGTCATCCTAACAGTTTAGGCACCCTCTTTGCATCAAAAAGACTGATCTTTGCTCTCCTTTTTTTTTTTTTGTAAGTTGTAATATGACTATTCAAAATCCATGTAAAAACTAATTTTTTTTTCTTCATATAACATATTACATTCTGCTATATATAGGAGGTTGCTTACAATGACATTAATTAATAAAAGCCATTATAGTGCAGCAAGAAGCATTTAAACTATTTAACTTTCGAGTAAAGTAAACTACTAATGGATAGTTACTTCAGTGGATATGAAGAAGCAGAAATGTTGGAGCTATCAGATCGGATGCAAACATTTTGCTTTGTCTTATTTTTGTTTGTCTTTTTTTGGTTTGCATGGAAGCCAGCTGAGAGGGTGGTGTTAGTAGGTGGCTCAAACTAGGCTTTCACAGCACTATAAGAACACTATTCACCCTCTAAGGCCAAGACAAAATCAACTTGTTCCTTGATGAACTTCATTTGATATAGTGAAGTGACCTTATGTTAATATTGTCTGCCCTTTGGTTCAAACATTAGAAGGGAAAAAGGCCTTTATCAGCAAATTTTGGCAGACACTTCCTTAACTGGAGTCCCTGAAAACAACAAACAGATGCTGAAAAACATATTAGTAGCTGATTCGATTCTCCAATCTAGTTTCTTGGATTGCATCCAATGGGATGAACACGCAATTATGAGTCAAACTGAGCTACTTCCTAATTGATGACAATTCAAATCCTTTCTAATCTGCAGTTTTTCATAGCATATCAGGCATCCTGCATCATCTTGTAAGTAGTCATAGAATTGCCAATAGGGAAACAAAATTAAAGAACAGAATGGAAACTCCTCCATTCATGTTCTTTTTTCCAGCTTCATCTCCTTCCACTGTCGCCACCTTTGCTGCAAAATTTTGTAGCACCACCTCGATCTTCATGGATGAATTTCTCACACCAGCGTCCTCTTCCTCCCCAGCCCCTTTGGATCCAAGGACAAGCTTAGGGATGGACTGGGAGATCGGAAAACACACGGAGGATTAAGGGTCTTCAGTTAAAGAACATTTACGTGATATTAGCTCTTTATAGGGATTTATATATGAACTATTGCCGGCCATGGATTAGTAGATACGTTACTAAATAATAAATTATGTGTTTCACCTATGATAGCCTAGAGAACTTAAAAATTAAACATTTAATAATCTTATTTACTTCAAAGCAGTCTTTGAGAGAAAGTGATGACCACTATGATAAACTACATTCCTTGCGAGAACTACCACCTAAATAATCTCCTCCTTGGAGTGGCCTCTTGTAATGTGGCCCCTGTCACTTGAAATGCATGCCATTTTTCAGCAACAAGCAATCAACTACTTTGAAACTCTTGTTCTGAATCACCCCAGCAGGTGGAAAAATAACTAGTCATGTTAAGAATTTGGAACAACCAAAATCTAAAAGATTAGCTGCGCCAGGCCCGATCTCAGGTTGCAAGAGATCCAGGTCAGATTAGGTTCAACTTGACCCGGAGCTGTGAGGACCTAACTAGGCTTGAAATTTTAATCCCAAATGAGCCCACTCTCTAGGCAAGCAAGGGTTGGCTTGGGTCTCTTTAATGTCGGACCCGTTTGAATCTAATATATGGGGCCAGATCCAAATATTGTATTCTAACATTAGACAAGTCTAATTGGATCCATTGATCCATTTTGATCTGACTGGATCAGGTCTAATTTTGCAAGATTCATATCTAACAATGGATTTTGATATAAGTTGGTGAGTTAGGCAATCTTCTCCTCCAATTGTATGAGACGTCTCTGCATCTCATCATTACCCATTGAGGAAGAACTAGCAGTTATACTTACCCTGTCTTTCAATGTACTTGAAGCACGGATAGCCCTTCTCCTGATTGTTTATATTGCTCATGTATCTGACCACGAATAGAAGCTCCTTCCGGCTAGTCTTTTTGAGTAAGGTCGTGGATTGTGACATCATGTCAGTAAATAACAAATCAAGAAACATCATCTTTCGGTGTTCCCATGGAGCAAATATTACCTTTGAGGAGTAAGATTCTGGCAAAAAAAAAAAAAGCTTGAGATTTAAGTTTAGAATATTCATATGCTTCGGAGATAGAGGGAATGTTGTTCCCCACTCACATAATGCAACTTTGCTCATAGGGATAAACCTTTTGATTGGCGATTTCGAGGAAGCACAAAATGGATGCTAATTCAGCAACAAACTGAATGAACAAGATATGATTAACTTTTAGGGAATTCTTCGAGGTGGAAACCAGTCTATTGCTTGTAGACTAGGGAATCACCTGAAAAAGCACATGCCATGATCTTTGGTGATCAAAGTTCACTAAGTTCTGATGTGTTATCAGAATCGGCATACAGTTTCGTGAGTGTCGAGCTCCAAGCTCCATGAGAGTGCAACAATTCCCTTCTCCAAAGGGATTTAGATAAAATAATCCCCTGTTTAATAACCATAAAAACCTCTAAATCTATAGACTTTGTCAATCTGTGCAAACGCTTATCTAAATATTAATTGCAAGAGAGAGTAAAGCAACAAAAGGAATCCATGAAAACAGACAAGAAATATGGCACTCAAATTTCTGTATCCGTAGCGACCATAAAATGTTCACCATTTAGTACCAAACAACACCTTGGTAAAAGATATGAGTGCATATATCTGAGTTTACTATTTTATATGTTTTTCTCTTTGCAAATTCTTTTATTTACTGACATCATTTTCAACAAACTTCAGAAATTGTTATGGAGCATGGATTCTAATTACCATATTACAATTTACATCCTAGTTCATTATCTTATATGATTTTCTCTTCACAAATTCTTTTATGTAGGGAAACCTTTCTCCACCAACTTCTGAAATTGTTATGGAGTGCACGTAGAATGAGAAGGAATTACAGGAGTATAAAGAAAAAGAATTAGAATGCCAAAGTTCCTTTTCTAGAGGCTTTACCTCAACAACAATACAATGGAGAAGCTGCTCACCAACTGAGCTCACAAAAACAATGATTATGAACTACCAAATTTAGAAGATTGATCATGTCATTTAGATTGTCACTGACACAACATTTTAAACATGAATGCATAGGAAAAATCTGCAACTATATAAGATACTTTCGACATTTTAATTGCATAAGCATAGGCAACTGCTTCACCACCTCATCCTGTTGAACCATGTCTGTTTAGAAAATATTTCGAGCTTTTAATCTGCCAACATCATGAAACAAAATAACAATCCTAAACAAATCGTTTTTCTCTTGATGACATGATCATTTCTAAGGCAATGATCAGCTCTCTTTCCAATATTTTATTGGGAAATGGCTTCTATCAGTCAAATGGCATCAAAATCCAAAATACACATAATCAAACAGCATCAAGGTTTTGCCATACAGGTTCTGACCTTAAATTGGAATATTAGGTCTCTAATATATATTAACTCCTTATATCTGAATATTTTAAATGATACTAGTCCATGTCTAAAACCAAGGGAAAAAAAAAGAACATTGATGTCGGGTGTCCAGACGGTTGTCAACAATGTCCCAAATATCCAATTCGATTTAATTAGGCCTCCTAGTACTATCAAAAAAAAAATGGTTATTAGGACCAGGTCCCTCTTTGATGTGAATAATCCTCATATGATAAGAATAATTAGGAACAGGCCCCTCCTTGATCCTTTATTTTGGTAAAATATCTCTTTACCGAACACAAGACTTCTTACATGAGTAACTATTAATAGCAAGGTTTTAAATCTCCTAGAATGGAGCTACTCCATTTTTTCTAGGGAGCAGGATGCACCGTCGTCCTGCTCTGTCTTGACATTTGGAATCAGAGATGTCCCAAAATATGCCAATTGGGATGCTAGGATGATAGCGGAATGGCCCCACCCCGACAAAATGGAAGGTAAGGGATGTTCCAAGATATACCAATCAGGATGTTGGGATGATGGAGGAATAGTTCTACCCCAATATAATGGAAGGTATTCCATCTCAATGTCTCGCTGAATGTTCTGCTCAGACTTGAATCCTTGATTAATAGTTTTCATATTAATTATTTAGCTATTTTGAGGTCCATCTTTGAGATGTGAACTGTTGATGTCTCACGTAGAACATACTAAGTGGAGAATTTCTCGTACATTATATATTTCAAGTAAGGGAGATTTAGGTCAAGTGAGCCCATTGAAATTACTTGTCTCATCTATGATTTCGTTGGTGGGACCTCATGCACCAATCGCCCTAGTATGAAAACTAGGAGAAGATCCTTTTTTTTTTTCTCTTTATGAAAACTTGTATGAAAGCCAATGATGTACTTGCATGATAGTTTAAAGGTGGTATATACCATAATTATATACATTTGAATGTACCATTTCTAGTAATTTGAAATGAATATTTCTCTTTGCCTTTTTCATTATTTAAATCACAATGATGAAAATACTTGTACTTTTTTATACAAATAAAATGTAGAACCACCTTTACATACCATGCACAGTGTGACGCCTGATTGTTTACCACCATTTTCTATTAAGAAAAGGTTAAAATCACTTCCATTACTCTAGTTTTCTTTTTTTTTTCCAGTTTAAATTACAACGATGAAAGTAACTAAACACCCTTTGTTGTTTGATGTAGAGGAAAAGCCAATGTATGCTACCAATATCTAATTATCTGCAAATATTATCTCTCAAAAAAATGTTAAGATCACTTCCATCACTTTAGTTTTCTCCTTTTTTTTTTTTTCTAATTGCAATGGTGAAATTATTCAAACCTTTCAATAGAAATAAAAGCCATGACCACCTTTATAGAATGCGATGCATGTAACAAGGCATGCACTTTGCTAGATGTTCAATCACCTACAAATAACATCTTTTAAGAAAAGTGATGTTAAAATCGTTTATCTTTTAGAAAAGTGATGTTAAAATCGCTTATACACTTTCCTTCTTTGTATCATTTTCTAATATAAGAGGAGAGCGAAACCTAATGGGGTACATATTTTCTAATTATTTTAGGAAAAATCTTGATACACTTACCTTATTTATATTTTGAACAATGCCACGCTCATTTGCAGGCATTTACTTTTGCAAATATATGCTATCTATATATATTTTCTAAATCCTAAACTCTATCAATTAGAAAAAAAAAAGAAGAACTATAGGTAGAAAGATATAATGATGCATATATTTATCTATAAAATTGATGAATACATCACAATAGTAGCACTTTCATAGGAACACCTCACTTTGATTTAATTTTCTTTATTATATTTTAAACTGTGGTAACGAAAAGTATTTATCATGGCGGTAATGACAACCACTCCAATAACGTATGCTTTAGGCGCGCATGATGCCGGATGTCCAAGTTTAGAACATACAAAACTTCTTAATCCATGCAAATTAATCTATGATAAGAATGCTTCCATTTCATAAGCCTTTTTTTCTATTTTCTATGCCAGATGTCCAAGTTGTGTGTGTGTGTGTATATATATATATATATATATATATATATATATATATATATATATATATATATATATATATATATATATATATGAACATACGCACACTTGGGAAAAATCACGTGAAGTGCACGTGACCGAAACTAGTATTTTAAGGAGGTCTCGCCCCCTTTTTTTTTGCTAAACCATCGCCCCCTTTTTCACCTTCCCACTTTTGCCTCCCCCTCCGCCATGGATTCCGAGAGAACTCCCCAGAACTAACCGCCTTCTCCTCTCTCTCTCTCTCTCTCTCTCTCTCAGATCCTTTCCAGTCCGGCGCACGCTATTCTACCTCCCTGCGCCCCCGCAAGCGCGCGATAGCGTCCCTCCCGGCCTTTTCTGCCTTCTTATCCCCGTCGTCTTCCCAAAGGCCTCCTCGTGCCCATACTCGGGCCGGCAGGCAAGCTCGAAACCCTAATTCCCTCTCCGGAGGTGTCCCGGAACCCCATAGGAGGGTCATCCGATCGGAGCCTATCTCGCCCTGGGAAGGAGGATGAGGAGCCGCCGCGGACGGCCCCTGAAGGAGCTGTATGATGCCACGAGGAAGCTCTCAGAACCGGAGGCATGTAAAGTTACCCCCTTTCTTCCTTCTAATCAGGGTTTCTTGTTCGCCCTCCTGAAAGTGGATTCTTTTTAGACCATTTTATGTCTTCCTGAACTGAATTATTTGTTTCGATGGATTTTTTTTGTGAGGATTTGGTTTGTTTGCTCATTTCACGAGATTATTGCTGGGTATGATCAATTATTGAAGGAAAACTAGATTTTACTGTGGCTTTTGTGGGAGAAAGATTACTTTTTTTGCCTGTTTTTATTTCACAATAATTCACTGTAGTTTGTTGTTTTTTAGGGTTTCTGAGTCAGACGGCATGGTTGCATTGCATCGTTATTTGCATAGTTGATTCCGCGAGAAATGATTGCTGTTGTTATGCGAATAGATCTTGAAGCATCCTTGGATTGTGTTCTTTGTGTGGTTTGTTCATGATGATAGTTTGTTGCCCTTTTAATTGCTGAATTTGGTAGTGATATGATGACAATTGTTATTGATGCGAGTTTCTAATCTTCTTTCTAGATCACTCCAGTATTGCAAGGGACATGCCACATCCAAGGACCTATTGATGAGGCTAACTATGATCTACAGAGGACAGATTTGGTAACAGGCATACTTAACATATTTGAACTACTTCCTTTTTCTTCTAAATGTACTGACTTTATGTGCCATTTTCTTTACCAGTGTTATTGTCTAGAGGTTAGTATGAACTATCGCATTCAATTCTTTGTGAAACATTCAATTGTACTGACATACTAAGACTACATGGCCCTTATTCATGTTAGACCGCATGGCCCTTATTCATGTTACTTCTTAGTTTATTCATAGTAAGATAACATGCTAATGTATGCGAGCATGACGGATACATGTCAAAAGTCAAAATGGTACCTTGTAGGCGGCCTACATGTAACATGACATAAATTAAGGTCAGATGTACAACAATAATCGTCAGTTCTTCATTTTTAATGGTTTTTATTTTGGTGTTATCAGTTTTTAGGTTATTTTGTTTCTTATTTTTAGATGCTGTTTTGATGTTAAACCATATTTCAGTTCTAAAATTATTTTTGCAATTTAACATCATTCTGCTAAATTGATCGAAAAGTTGTGAAAGAATTGGCTTTGCGCTTCTCTAAACATTATTTGTTTCTTATTTGTTATATTGCTTTTCCCTGTTAATGCATTTCTTTAGTCTATACATGGACTGCGTGTGTAGATTATTAGATATTCACCCAGACTGTAGTGTGATAATCCTTGCTTGTTAATTTATTAATTATATATATGGGTCTATGCTGTAAAGCAAAGTGCATTAATTCTATTACTTGCTCCTCAAGTTAAATGGTATTATAACCTGAAATTGTTGATGTCTGATCATAGAAAATGCTTCAATGGTTTGCTATGCTTTTATATGTATTATATGCATCTTGTTGAAAAATAAAAAAAATATCCAGTAGATATTCTATATGTTTTGATTATATCTTTTTAAGTTTTTTTTTATATTCAACACTTTGTTGTTGTGCCAAATCTTGATACATTTATCCCTTCCTTTGAAATATAATTAAGGTGCTTTGATTCGTGCTAGAAAGAGACTAGACTCCCATCAAGCTACCTTGCCTGAGTGTAGGCTGAATGATTTTGGGTTTGTCAGGCTTAAGTCCAAAAAGTTTCTTGAAAGTCAAGCCCTAGCTCAAACTTGAGCCCAGCCTAAGGCCTAAATAGGGTCAATTACATTTGGCTAACAGGTTGGTCCAAACTTATGCTTGATTTGGAGAAAGGGTACTGTTGAGGGAAGGAGGCCTAAGCCGCCAAGATAATTGGAGGTCCAAAGGTTGGTGATTGAGACCATGGGGATTGACGAACGGGACAAGGCTGATGTTGCCATAGCAGATCACTGGAGAGAAGGGGCTGAGATTGTGGATTAGTGGAGGGGAGGAGGCTGTAGTCATTGTGGTGGATTGGTGGAGGGAAGGAGGTTGATACTATCATGAATTGGCAGAGGTTAGAGGCTATGGTGGTTGTGAATCATTGCATGGGAGGAGACCGAGGCAGCAATCAGTGGCGGGGAGGAGGCTATGAAGCAACAAATCAACAAAAGGGAGGAGAGGAGGTGAGAAACTTGCTAGTGGCAAGAGATGTGAAGAGGTGAAGACAACAGGGAAGCAGAAGGTCAACAAGTCTGACAGAGGAGAAGAGATGAAGGGGAGAAGAGGGGAGGAAGTCTCTAGAACGAGATGAGAAAGGGGATGTGGGGTTTCATCATTGAATTTTGTAAAAACTTGAACCTGACCATCTATCAATTTCTAATTGATGACTAGGGTATCTTATATAGATATAACACATTGTATAATATATATGTAAACAATAAGTATATAGTATAATATTATTTGTTTCACAATTTCAGGCTAGGCTTGAGCCGAGCCAAGGTTTCCCTAAACTGGGTCCTAAATTTGTTTGGGCCTTTAACTTTCAATCTTGGTCCATTCCAAAATTTAAAATTCTCAGCCCAAGCTTGGCCCAGGCCCATTACCAGCCCTGGCATTCATACTCTTTTGACATCACAGTGTTGCAAATTTGTAGAAAAGATGATTCTTTTTGGGCAGAAGATGGTCACCCACCAGATTCATTAAGATGAAAAAATTGCTTTTGCATGAAGGACTATGATTATTTGCACCTTATTATGAATCTTTAGATTCTATATATCCATTTAGGGACCACTTCGTGTATAGGTAAGGGGTCTTCGATCCATGATTTTTTGTTTATAGGCACTTTAGACCTTCTAGGTCATGCCTGCATTTTCATTTCGCAACCCCATCCTTGAATTTGGTAGTTGATTGCAACATCCTCTTTTCCATCTTGTGGTACCATAACTCTACTTAATACATTGATGCACCTATACATATAGATACTTATCTGCACACAGACATATGCAGACTTGCACAATTTTAACTTGTAAAAGGGCATGTGCAGATGCATTGAAGTGGTCTAAATTTTATCTACATTACAAAAATGAGATTGATAATGATTTAAATCAAGGATTTTGTAGTGTTAGGTTTCTCTCTCAAAGCACTAAAACTAAGTAGATATGATGATAATTGGTAAGAATAATCCTATAATGATAAGCTAGGATTTTTTAATGGAGTTCTAGAAGCTTTAAGAAGAGCTACTCTAAAATTCTAGACTTGGGATAGGGAGAGCATGCTAAAAGGTGGGTGGAGTTTGCACATGTAAGCTAGGTGAAGATTCAAAGGGTAGTTAATTATAATCATACTTTTTCAAATTCTTTTAATTTTCATTCTATGTAAGTATTAGTTGAGCCTCTCTAGAAATTAGATGTTTTGAAAAGTGAAACAACACAAAATGAAGTGGTTGGACTCAGCTACAGACTCCAGAGGGCAAGTTTATTTCCCTTTTTTTTTTTGCAACAGTTGCCGAAAGTGAAAAACCAGTACATAAAATCAGTCCTGGCTAGCCAACCCAATGGGTTGAATGGTCATCTAGCTTGATCTTTGGTTTGGATAAATGCAAAATAAGGAAACTTGTGTATTTATAAGAGCTACTTGGATTGGTCATTTAATTGGCAACCTTCTTGGTCTGTTTTGGTTTTAGATCCGCCAGTTATACCTTATTTATTATTTATTATAAAAAAATATTTTTGGTGTTGAATTAGGGGTTAGGTTTTGTCCACCTAAGGCATCATGGGCAAAAAGCAGCTACAACTTCCTCTCTCGTCAACTCTCAACCTTGCTCAAGTCCTTAAGTTTAACCTATAACATTGTGACTTCTTCAACAGGCAAAACTGGGTATGGAAATTGGTGCTATATTCCTTTGTCTTCTAATCTTTACTCTCACCCCTCCAAGATCTAGACCTTGGCTTTGGCCCAAGCCTCAAGTCTCAAGCTCAAGACCTTAGAACCTCTCCTTGGCATGGAAGGTGGCTATGGATCCCAAAGTCTCGTCTCAACCCTCAAGCTGCATAACTTAAGGCCTCAAAACTCAAACCCTCAAGGCTCAAACTTTGACTTAACGGTTTCTTCATGGAAGGCGACTTGGGTGAGGAAAGTGGCCATCACTCCTCCCATCTCAAGCCTCTACTGTAGTCACTTTAGACCTCAACCTCAAGCTTTTGATGCTCCTATGCTTGTACATATGTTGATTGATTCATTGAAAGTTGTCTAAATTCATGATGACATCAAACTATGTTTTTGTTTTGAGAATTTTGATTGGTTATATCTTAGTAATATACTATCAATGAAGAAACTATATAGGAGGATATCATTATATTATGCATTATTCTGATGTTATGTGATTGTACAGCATGCTAAAAACTGTTAGACAGGTGCTTAAAAAAAGAAAGTTTGAGAGGTTTTATCATATATATATATATATATATATATATATATATATATATATATATGCTATTCTATTGATTTTTCTATTCATTATTGGTGGTTGATATATTTATTGTAATGATAACATCATTTTCCTTTTTGTTTGATGCAGTGTTTGAATTGGTGGTCAATGACTCAGTCTCATTTCTGGTTGGATGAGTAATGTGGTTTTTAAACATTGCAAAAATCAACTTTATGATGGACATTCAAAGTGTTGCATAATTTTACTGTAGTAGGAATTTAACAATTTTAGATAGCTGAAATTGTACTAACCCTGGTCCAGTTGGTCAAGGTAAACCATGATAGTGTAGTGCAGGCAAGTTGGGTCAGATCCTATCCAATTGAGCTATTGCCAGTTGACTTGTGTGATCGAGTTAATCAAGTCTTGATTAGTATCTCGGATTGGCCCTGTTTGATAATGCATATAGGGTTGGATTTTATCGAGTCCAATCTATCAGATCTCATGTGATAAGATCAGCTCACAGGTCCTACCTTAGTTCCTATGTTTCTCATTTAATTGTAGAATGCGAGCTGTTCTCTTTGATCTGATTCCTTAACTCTGAGGACCATCAAATTGTCTATTCTCTTGTAATTTTCACTGCCACTATATACTTCTGCAATATTTAATATGTTGCATGTTTTATATCTATGCAGAAGTAGTAAATGCCTGCTTCAACTGTATAAGGAACATTTTTTGTTTCCCTTCAACCTGCCAATTATATTTCATTCTTTACTGATGATGTTTGTCTGCTTATTAATAAGATGTTAGATATTTTAGTCAAATTGTCTATTCTCTTGTAATTTTGGCAGCCACTATATACTTCTGCAATATTTAATATGGTGCATGTTTCATCTCTATGCAGAAGTATTAAATGCCTGCTTCAACTGTATAGGGAGCATTTTTTGTTTCCCTTCAACCTGTCAATTTTATTTCATTCTTTACCGATGATGTTTGTCTGCTTATTAATAAGATGTTAGATATTTTAGTGTGTTTATGTCGTGGTTTTACTGTTTTTGAATTATGTCATACTTCTACTGTTTTTTTGAATGATGTTGTGCTTTTATTGTAAAACACCAGGAAGGGAGATTATCCACATCAAACATACTTAAGTGCATAAACACATAATGTAATTGCATGTTCCTATAAACCTCCAGTGCAGTCTTTCTGTATCAGTTTTGAAGCTCTGAGGTCATTATATTTGATATATGATGTTTTAACAAGTTGCATATTGAATTTTCTTTCACTTGTCTACAATAGGGTGATTTTCCAGTTGAAGGAAGACACTTACTTGTGAATGAAAAACTTTGCACCAGAGCAGAACCTGGTACGTGCAACGTATGTTCTGCTCCTTGCATATCTTGTTTGCACTTAAAGCGAACTGTGCTGATCATGGAATCAAAAATCAAGGATGGGCTTTCACATGACACTTCTGGGAGAAAAGATGATAGTTCTGTTATTGGTGACAAAGTGCCTAATTATAGCAGCAGAGAATGTGATGATCAGCAGCATGAATCTAGTGAAACTAGTAATTTTCTAAGCTCTACTTCAAGTCATAATTCATGTTTTGAAAATTTTGAAAGTAAAGCAAGATTCAGAGACTTAATTAGAGATGATGCATCAGAAGATGTTAAAACACCCTATAAGGAGTCTTCAGATGAAGCAGTTAAGCTTCTTTTGGAGCAAACCAATGTTTCTTCTCATAGTGCCCTTCCCTCTCACAGCCAGACAAGATCTGGTCTGCACCATAAAACACACTCAGATCTAGTTGACGAGCAGCATGTATTAGAATGCCATGGGGATAGCATTTCATGTATTTCTGGTATTACGAATGCCAGCACTGCAGTCCATGCTCCTCATATGGACTCAGACGATAAAAATGCAACATCCAGCATTCCATCAACTGGTAATTTACTCGCCAGAAAATCTGAAAAGCCGGTCCAGAATGAAGCTCACCCTGACTGTCGAATTGATGAAATAAAAGAGAGTCAGAATGAATTTCAAATGCCTAGCACATTGCTCGAAGAATCTTTACAGAAGAATAATGGTTCTAGTTCTGCAATAGCTGGCTCTTCCCCCATGTATGAACATTCAGAGTTCCATCCATCAAAAAGCGATAATTCTTCCCATTGTAATTATGTTTCCAAGGAAAGAAATGCATGTGATCAATTTCCAGCAGTTGAAATTCCGAAATGCTTAGGCAATGAGGAATCTTCACTAGCACAAGAATTAGTTGCTGGCAGTATTGATGGGCAAGAAAATACTGCACGTGCAAACAGTGAAATTAATAAAGAAAGCAGCACAACAAGTGAATCTGCTTCAGTTTCTCTGAAGGATACTGATGCATGCATGGGAACTGAAATTGGAACTGGCAGTAGGATCCCTCACCCTGACTGTCGAATTGATGAAATAAAAGAGAGTCAGAATGAATTTCAAATGCCTAGCACATTGCTCGAAGAATCTTTACAGAAGAATAATGGTTCTAGTTCTGCAATAGCTGGCTCTTCCCCCATGTATGAACATTCAGAGTTCCATCCATCAAAAAGCGATAATTCTTCCCATTGTAATTATGTTTCCAAGGAAAGAAATGCATGTGATCAATTTCCAGCAGTTGAAATTCCGAAATGCTTAGGCAATGAGGAATCTTCACTAGCACAAGAATTAGTTGCTGGCAGTATTGATGGGCAAGAAAATACTGCACGTGCAAACAGTGAAATTAATAAAGAAAGCAGCACAACAAGTGAATCTGCTTCAGTTTCTCTGAAGGATACTGATGCATGCATGGGAACTGAAATTGGAACTGGCAGTAGGATCCCATCTGATGATGCTAAGAAGGCCAGCTTCATGAAAGAGCCACCTGGAAAGTCCAATTTGTTGTTAGAGACAGCTAATACTCAGGTATCCGAGATCCAACCTCGGACAACCTCGGACAATGAAATTGAGGATGATGTGAGTGCATTTCCTATCTCCAAATTATCTCATATAGAATATCTTATTTAATGCACTCTGAGTCTCTACTTTCTCGCATGATTTTAACAGATCAATGAGGTTGCATTTAAGCCATAATAGAAATGCTAAATAATTCATCAATGGCAGAACTATAAGAAGGTTTTAATATCATGAAATTTTGTAACATCCTGGGTCTCTCAGAGGGCTCTTTTGTGTACTCACTGTCCTGCAATCCTTCGTTTGTTTCTCTTTTCTTTTCTTCTTACTTCTACTGTTGTCTGAAGATATTGTAGGATGCTTATTCATTTCTAAATCATGCTTAATCATATTGTGTTTGCAGTATTTCTATGTTCATCTGTATGCTTTTATTCACAATCTTCTTTTGTTTTTTTATTCCTGAAGCAAAGTAGGCAGGGGATTCTTAAGATAAGATAGTTGTTATGATGGTAATCTAGAAGTGTTCAAGTCCTTTAAATCAAGGTCTCGTCTTTGGAGGAAAATATCTTAGCTAGCATAAACTAGAAGTTCATCCCATATTTCCTTGTATGATACTGAAAAGGATGTCAAATCTAGCATAACCTGAAACATTAAAAAGATAAAGGATCGATAGCATATCTTTGTGGCTCTTTCAAAATTACATTAGTTGCAATTGCCAATTAGTTCTCATGTGTAGGTATTTATTAAATTGCATCAGAGAAATATGAATTTTCTTATTTACAAATTATGTCATCTCTAAGTCTGAATCATCACATCTTATGTTTTCCTCCTAAAAGCCCATGCCTGCAGCTTGAGTGAAATGTGGGTCTCCAGCACCCCATTTTTTCAAAGAATAACCATGATTATAATTACTAAGCCTTCTTGTAACTCTGTGGTCAACTTTACAAGTCCTCATTTGCCAAATTTTTGGGCTCTGTGGCTGTTTGCTGTCCTTGATTGACTTATCTAGTCCATGCATCCCCACTCAAACTTGTTCATAGCCTAATAACTACTGTTAACTAAATTTATTTATCTCGAGCATGACAACTAATTTGTAATGCAATGACTGTATTTGTTGCCTTCATTGTTTTCATATATATTTGTGATAAGGCCAATAATAACCATATGGACTTCTGCTCACATAGAAAAATGGCTGATTGCATTTTTGAAGTTTTTTGAGAATTTTTATTAAGCTTAAAGAAAGGGAACAAAGCTAGGGTATTAAGAAGATTTGTCATAAGTTAATCCCTAGAGACTGCTTCTAGCAAAAGCATCATAAAAATTAGGAAAAAAAACTCATTCCTAACGAAGTTGAAGATCTTATTTTGATTGGGTTTTTGAGGTAGTTTAAAATAAGTTGAAGTGTTGAACAGACTTTACAGTTCACATTTTGGAGGACTTGGCTGAGACAATGGACTAAGATCCATGTGGCCGACCACAAACTAATTGTGTAGTGTTTGTGATTTATGTTTTGTTTACCAGAAGCTGCAATCTAATTGCTTCCAATGATCTAAGGGGAGTGTAGAAAGAATGTTGATTTCACAGTTAAATTGGTTGACAAGTGGTATTTGCAATCTGAGGTCATGAAGCATAACCAAACTTAACCATTGATCTGAATTATTTAAAGAGCCGACTCCACCATTGAGGAGAGAGGGGTGAGATGGAAGCATAAAGTAGAGATCATTTACTTGAAGTGCCATGATCAAATGGGGCCTCCTATTGGAAATGAAGATTTGGTTCATTATTCAAATTTCTAATAGCACCAGTCAATCTAAAGTGGCTTAGATTCCCTAGCATGCTAGTCAGCGGTCACAAAACTAGGGTGCATAGTTGACAGTGAAAGATACGAAGGAAATATATTGGTGCGAAACGTATCTGTGAACAACTGTCACCAAGCATTCACGGCATCTAGCCATATTGGAAATATCCTGATAGAAGGGCATGTTTCGACAAAATTTAGAAAACATTTGCAATCTATTTTGTGAATTATTCTGAAATTATTAAGAAAATAAAAAAAACTTCTTTATTTGGCTGATGTAATATTTGGGTGACATGCATTTGTTGAATATTTTTAGAAATTGTTTCATAATGTTATGAGAATTGCTTTACTAGGAAATTTGCTATTAAAGTTCTGGTCTGCTAAGTGCGGTGAACATTGAATTAGTGTGGGTTCTTCCCTTCATTGAGAATAAGCATCCTTCAAGGCACTCCTTTTCAGTGGGGCTACTCTAGCATAAATCCTAGATACCATGCATGAGTGTTAGCTTTCATGTTTATCCTAATGTAAGTTTCACTCGTGAATACATGTCAGAACAATGTGGCAGGGCAACATTGACTTTTTATAAGCATTACAAGCTGTTGGGTCCAGAGGTACAATTGTGTCTGGATTTCTCCTATATCACTGTATTATATTATAACTGTGTTATATTATAATGAACCTTATCCCAGCCAATCCCAGCCATCTAGGTTAAGTCTCTGGATACCTTTATTTAATGGGTAACGGCAATGGACCGAAGGAGGAGGAAGGAAAAACATAATCAATTGGCTATAAACACAAAGCAAAATAATTGATGTTAACAATTTCATTCACCTTGCATTGTTTGGTTGAAATTTGTTTCTTTCTTATTCCTGCCAGCCATCCCATGTAGCTGTAATAAGATTGCTGGTTATAGCTTTATTATCAAGTGAAATTGAGAAGTTTGTGACAGATTTTATATGAAATGTATAATGTATGTATCTAATTGTTCCCTTGTCGATTTCTCTATGTATAACTTATTGTGTGGTCTTTGGGGGACGTCTTGAGCTTTCTAACCGATCATCAAAGAGGACAGATCTAAAGTCTTTCTATGCAATCAGCTGAAAGGTCTCCAAGAAGGCATATTATTTAGATCAAATCATATCTGAATTCAAGTTGTTCTAGCATGAATAATTCCTACTAATCTTTTGGCTTTACTTCATGTTTCACTTTTATAAAATTCTATCGAAGTTCCAGTTTTAGCTACTCCTTCCAAACATATTAATTAAAAAAATTAAATTAATAAGAACTTTTGTTTGAAGTTTTTATATTATGTTGAGGCAATTGAATTTTTGTTTGTCCTTAAGCCTCCAAAGGAGCTGTGCAACATAATTTTTGTCAATTTTGAGGTTTTATGTTATTTATTTGATATTCATGTGCTTTTTGATTTAGGTAAAAGTCTGTGATATCTGTGGAGATGCAGGTCGGGAAGAGTTACTTGCTATTTGCAGTAGATGTAGTGATGGTGCAGAGCACACGTAAGCCCCTTTTTATTTTGAGTTTGTTGCTTTATTCTTAATAACGCACCATATAGAGTTCTTTTAATCAGGGATAAACACATTAACAACCCTTTGCTTTCAACCAGTTACTGTATGCGAATGATGTTGGACAAACTTCCAGAAGATGACTGGTTATGTGAAGAATGCAAACTCAAGGAAGAAACTGAAAATCAGAGGACAGATAAGTTTCAAGCAACGAGTAAAATGTTAGAAGTACCTTTTCTGAATGAGAAAGATCAGAGTTCTGGAAGCGTGTTTAACCCCAAAGTTTTGCCTAATTTGGAGACCAAGGAAATAAATTCAGATATTAAAGGGGCTAAAGGACTTCAAAGTTCTCAAATCTCAACTAAGAGGCACATAGAGAATATAGTGGTAACTTCAGTGACTGGCAGCTTGGAGGCAGGTGGTGGGTCAATAGGGATAACAAGTCCTAGGAAAAATACTGTGTTATCACATGAGAGTTCATTCAATAACTTGGATGTTGGAATCGCAAAGCCAGCTAATCTATCACCATCATGTGGAGGTCAGTCAGGGAGTGTCTCTCAGCCCATTGTCTACTCACAAGCTTTTTCTGGTCCTAATTCATCCAAGATTCAACCAGAGTTTGAATCAACAAGAGGTAATTTGCATATAATGTCTTTAAATTTGATCCTTATTGTTTTATAGCTAAGAGATATAACATTTCAGATATGGTTTGCTGCAGGATTATTGTCAAAGTCGGTGTCTTTCAAAAGTTCAAAAATGCCAAAAGTCAAACAGTTGATTGAAAGTGTTCCTCTTAGACAAAAAGTGACCAGTTCCAGTGACTCAACAAAGGAGGGGATGGTCAAAACAAGTAGAAAATCTGCATCTTTTAAGAGCACGAGCTCAGGTTGCAGTGCTGAGTCAGCAAATAAAACCCAGCCCTTTGATCTACTCAGGGCAGAGGATCCAAGAGGAGTGAAACAGTTAAAAGAAATAAATGTAATAAATAGGAAGAATTCTTCTATATCAGATTGCCCTTCCATTAGTCCTTTGGTATCAGCTAGTACCAGCACTCCTTTTCCAAAGGTGGATATAAAGTTTAAACAGCATGATGGGAAGTCGAACAAAATTCCTGATTCAAGCAATGTTGGCACAGACAGAGGATCAAATAATGCAAACAATCTAGGTAAACGTATCCTTCTCAAGTGGGCCTGTCTGCATGTACCTTGCTTGCATCTCTTGTATTTGCCTATTTTGTTATTTATAATAACTTAATATTTTTTCTATTTTTTTCACTCTGTGGCCTATTAGGATGTAAAGAAGTGAAGAAGCAGTCATCATTTTCATCAAGAACCTGTGGAAGTACTCCTTCAATTGGATTACGAAAGTCTGAGGATCAAAAGCCTTGCCAGCCTGTCTCAAAGGAAAATGGCTGTGCAAGTTTTGCTGCTGCTGCTGCTAGATCATGCTGTAACCCGGACTCAATTCAACGATGCAATACACCTCAGGCTGCAGAATCCACACATCGAGATGAAAAAACAAAGGACCGTACCTTTTCCAGCAGCTCAAGGCAATCAGCTTCAGGCAGCAGTCGAATATTACGTTGTCAAAGGTGTAATGAAACAGGTCATACGGCACAATTCTGTGCAGTTGACAAACTTCGCATGTCTGCTGTTAAGCCTTCAGCTGAGCGAAATTTGAGGGAGGGGAGTTACAAAAACAGTAAGTGGAATGATGTGGTGGAAGTGACAAATTCAAAAACTATACCATTAAAAAATATTAGATCACCAGATCGATCTGAGGAAATTTCAACATCGAGTGCTGATCAGAATTCTGAAGTAACTTCTAAAGATTTTCTATCAGGTTCTTTAAGTTGTCCAAGAAATCTACCTTCCATGGAAGGAACAGCTGATGGGCAAGAAATATTGAGAAGCTCTGCTGATTTTAGCAAAGCATCAGTTGCCATTAATGTGAGGCAGAATACCTCTTACCAAGAGGAAACTGTATGTGTTTCAAAAGATGGCAATATAAATACAATTCTTAACACTTCAATTAAGTTGAATGTGAAGCCTCACATGCAGATCTTGCCTCGTCAAGCTTCCGTTCTTGCATATCCATTAAAAGCATCAATATTCCCAAAGCTTGAGTTCATTTGGCAGTATGAACTTCACTCTCTTGGTTCATATGGTTTATCCCAATGTTTGACTTCATCTGGCTTAGATAACTAATCCATTAGATAATGCTACTTAATTTTCAGGATGTTTGATCTTTTTTATTTTACATGCAGAGGTGGTTTTAACGTGCTGAGAACCGGGGGATGTTCAGAGCTCTGTGATGGTCTTCAGGCTCACCCATCAACTAGTGTGTCACCAAAAGCACTTGAAGCCGCAATCCAGTTTCCTTGCATGATCCAACTGGAGGAAGTTGTTCGCCATAGCGCATGGCCTTCACAGTTTCAGGAGAACAGTCCCAAAGAAGATAATATTGCTCTTTTTTTCTTTGCCAAAGACTTTGAGAGGTTGGTTAGACCAAAATTTCACTTTGTTCTTGTAAATATACTATTAGGCCCTGCATGATGATGTGAAAAATTAACTTCTCTGTATGTTTGGTCTGACAGTTACAAGAATAATTACAGCAAGCTGTTGGAAAACATGATTAAGAATGATTTGGGGCTAAGAGGGAACATGGATGGGGCTGAACTTCTTATATTTCCATCAAATCTGTTACCTGAGAACTCTCAGCGTAAGAAACGTTCTCCTTGCATATTGTTGTCGCAAAGGGTGTTTGTCCATGCATAGTTGATGTCATAATAGCCAAAGACAATATGTACTTCTGACATAATTTTGTGGGCGTTCATTCTTTTCATATAAATGAAAGTCATCTGATTAAAAAGATGTTTTTTTTCAGGATGGAACAACTTACTCTTCCTTTGGAGTGTATTCAGAGAAAGGAAGAAAAAATGCTTAGGTTACATGCCTGCCTTGCAGGAGAAGCTCAATAGGCCCAATTTGAACATGGAGCCCCTGGATCAAGATTTGCCTGCCCCAATTATTTCAGGAGTTTCTGAAATAAGTTCTCAAGAGAATTCAAATAAGGAATTATCCAGGTCTGAAAGATCACCGAAGAGGAAAAAGGTCCATTTAACTAGCAATGTAGATTTTCGAGATAATTCATCTTCAGGAAACAAGGATTGGACTTGCAGTGCACAAGAATATTCTGTTGTGAAACCCTTGCATCAGGAAGCAGTTGATAATAAAATGCCACTGAAGCAGGCTTCATGTTCACTCCCCCTAAGCAGCTTGGGACAAAACACATATCGTATTTGTCCTGAATCAAATCTTTGGATGAACTCTGAGCAGTCATACCTAGGTGTTGCCACTTGGCTGGTGAGCTCTACTTCATTTTCCACAGGCTTTCTTTCTGAATTTTTATTATTTATAAATCATTGCTACATCTTTCACATATTCATTATAGGGATATGTCAAATGGCTCAAACTACCATTGGCAATAACTTATTGTTTCTAGATGCAGATACTATTTCAACTGCTCATGGTGCATCACATTATAGCTGGAGTGTTCTGCCATTCCAGTAGTTAATCCTGTTATCGATCTGTGTGTTATCCAAAAACCAATTATTTTAGTATATCCATTTCACTATGTGCGCTTTTTTTGCACACTGCTGACTTATTTTTTAAGCTAATGATATAGCGCAAAGTGATTCATTTCCAGAGTAATCAGAACTATTGCTAGCACTTAAAAGCATTTATAAAACAAGTAGCCAAAAAAAGAAATGTAAAGCATTGAGTTTGTTAATCGGTTGGACTTTGTTTTCTTAAGCTTAGTCTTCACAGAACCAAGATCCAGTAGGTCACCGTAGAATTGATTTGCCAATACTAGAATAAATTCTTACTATCTGCTTATGCATGAAGTTAAGATCAAGTACAGAAACCTCACTTGAAGAAGAGGAAAAAAGGATTACCTTGTGTTGACATGAAGTCAAACAGAACTCTCATGAGCGGTGCTAGTGAGTCCTTGAACAACTTTTGTTAGCCAGGCTACTCTTTCTCAGGATCTGAGACCTGGAACCTCTATACGGATCCTCATGCGCAATTGCTTTCATGGCTGTCTGACATGCCTTCCACGGATGATGAATGTCAGTATATCAGGGAACTGAACCAAGAGCATGGTTTCATCAACTGGTTTGTGATTCTCTGCTCGGTCTAGATCTTATTCTGTAATCACATAGCACATCCAACTATCTTTAAGATGGGTTTGTTGATCATGACACCATATCTTATTATCATAGCTAACATGGGAGACCCATATAATGTCTTGCATCTGTGAATTTTCTAAGCAACTCATCAACCTATGCATGCTTCTTGTACAAATTGGTGATTTTAATCACCAGCTTGTATTAATCTCTGGTGTGCATGCATATGTGCACCATGTCATACAACCACGGAGTAATTTGAGTTTTCCATGCTTTTCATTGTTGTTGCTTTTCCAACCTCTCATCCTTGGTTAACATGTGCTCATCTTTCTTCAGAATAATTTCAGTGACAATTCAGATGGCAGAGAAGATGCTGAGCATTTACATCACGCAACTAGTGTGCAGACTAGCCATAGTGAAAATAGAGCGTCGCCTGCATACTCAGTTTCCTCATACTGCAGACAAGGTGATTGTCCCACTTTTTTTATACATTTTATCTGACTTATTCAAGTATTTCAGCTCATTCTTTCTCAACTTCAAGAAGCAGGTACTGAAATCAAAGAAAAAGACAGCTTTATGATTAATCAATCTGCTTTGAATAAAGACCCACAGGAGAATGCGGTAGAGATAGACCATGTCAGCTCGAGGCCTAACAGGAAGCAAATGCAATCAATCACCATGGAAAAACTGTCACATATTTCTGTTAAAACAATTCTGTGGAAAGAAGAGGCAAACTGTTCCGTCAGTGATGAAAAAGAACACAAGAAGATGAAGCTTGACAATGGAGGATTTTTGAGCAGTAAATTATCATCAAAAGTACATCCACTGTCATCTAGCTTCATGAATGATAGCATCCACAATGAAACAATTGCTGAGAGCTCAGGAAGTGTTGAAAAGAACTTCTTTGCAGTGGATTCAGGTTCCATATGGGGTAAAAAGGCAGAAAACTTCATATGTCTTTCTTCAAACCATGAAGATTCACCAGAATCCAGTGCCCCAGATCTTAAACTAGCTTTGGGAGGGAAAAAGAGATCACTGGAACAGGATATTTTGCCCTTGTTTCCTTCAAAGTTGTGTGTAAAGAGTAACCAAGATAAGCCGCCTGCCCCTGCAGTGGATGATGGAGATGATGTCTCAGCATCACTTTCTCTGTCGCTTGCTTTTCCTGCCTTGGAAAAGGAACATACGGCCAAATCTGTTTCTAAACCAAGCAGCTGATGCCTGTCAAGCCTAGTGCTAACACATCCTTTTTCGTCTTTGGTAGCTTTACGGACACTTGAATCGGTTGGGAGCATGCTAGGCCTGTAAGTTTTAACCAACTGGTGGAGTCAATAGCATACCAATCATTGAGGATCATCAAGGGCAATGTCAGAGCCCTTGTCCATATGTTCATTATCCATGCAAAATCCATTTCATTCTTGACTTTATTTTTTTCATTTCTTGCTTCATAGTGCAGAGTCACGGTTGTCTGTATAAAAAAGAAGGCAGGCTGCAATTTTAGCAACATCTGGGGCTCTCAGGATATGTATTTTGTAAGTTATCATGATTACACTTCTTTGCCTTGTTATGTCTATTTTGCGAAAATATATGGGGCATATTTTAGCAGATGGCCGTCTAGATGTCAATGGACGCTAAGATATACCAGCAACTCATATGAGAAGAGGCATGCCTAAAAGCAGCAATTTTCTCGCTTTGTGCAGCACTGATCGACAAGTTGGATATATTGAAGCAGTTGCTTGCTGAATTGGGTTGGCTCCCAAGCTGTCTCTGATCGATGGAGCTTGTTTGCTGGCAGCTCAGGTTATAAGAAATTCATCATGTACCATTGTCTGCAGCAATTATCTGCTTGGAATGTACATTTCAAAGAACAGTCTCATAGTTTTTCAGGTATAACATGGATTCCAGCATGGGTTCCACAAAGTATCTTCCCATAAAGGTTGTATGGCTGGTGCTTCCTTGAAGCAAGTTCTTTCTCATCTGGATACTTGGTGCAGCTTGTTATGCTCCCTGGGCTTAACTCTTCTTACGTTCTTTGCATTTTCTGGAGTCCCCATGTGAGAGCAGCAAGGGAAAAACGTTATCAGAGGTCATGTCCAAGCTCATGCCACCATGCTAGCCTGAAGTGTCAGCGCAGATCCTTGGAGATCACTTCAAATAAACCGAGAGATGCCCTCTTCAGATTGAAGTATCAGAGATAACTATTCTATTTAAGATCTAGTTGCTGGGCAGGCTAAATATGTTTTGGCAAGTGAACGTACAGGATGTTGGACTCTTTATCCACTTACTGAAAGAACTGGTACTTTTGACATTGTAAAGGCGTATCCGTGGTCTTGACAGTTAAAGAATGAGCACAAATTATGTGGAGACTCAGAAGTGGAAATATGATTGCTGTCCATGAATTCCAACGTATTATTGCGTCGGTGCAAGCTGCTTCTTGTGTATGCCATAGGATAAATCCCATGATTTGTTAAATTTATTAGCCTCGGTTTCATGATTAGTTAAATTCTGATGCTTGTAAAGCCCATGAGATGTGGAACCGCTCAAAATAAGAAACTCAGCTTTTAGTGAGTTATAGTGCTGATGAATCTTGTAATCTTTTACATATCTATTCAAAAGAATGAATTTACTAATTTGATTATTCCTTTTGCAACTTTATGCTTCAATGCACTGGACTGTTGCATCGACTATGGGATCCGTTGGTTCCATTGTTTGGGCTTCTGCAGATCTTGTTAATAGATGGAGCTCTTTTGGTTTTCCAAATGCTGAAGGCAAATTTGCGATCTTCAACGTTCCAAATTCTGCAGCTTGACACCCAACCGGAACTGTATATTAAGTTGCAGCAGCTGAGGGCAATCAACTCTGATGCAGTCAAGTTGCTCCTGTACTAATTTTTGCTTTACAAGCTGAACTTGGCGTGAGCTGGATATGTTTTTGAATGATTAGAAAAGATTTGCTAAGTGCTACTATTGAACTTAATTTTCAACAAGGATTTCCATTCGTGGATTATGGAATCAGTGATACACAGTATCAAACAGAACGTACAGACAATGTTTCCACCTTGGAAGGATGGCAGAAGGTTGGGCAACTGAAAAGAAACAACATAGGAAACCAAAGCCTCCGATCCATCAGACCAAAGATATAGTTTATAGCCCAAGAAATTGCCTGACTCTCGTGTCTAAGAAAGCAAATCCATGATTTCCACATTTAACACCACCGAGTAAGAATTTGCTGGGTGTAATGACGTAGATTGCTGTTTAGAATCCCATTTTCTACCTACAAGACAGCCGTCCATTTTGTGATGTCAAACTCCAAATTTCAAGCATGTGATTTGATGACAGGATTGAGGGAAGCAACCATAAGCCAGCATGATTCATCATTCACAACTGTTGCTCATGATCTAACTTCAAAATTTATATCCAAATGAAAAAACTCCACGACAAGCAATGAAGAAACGGGTACAGAAACAAGATTTACATAGAAGCAAATAGAAATTATGACCAAGACACTCGAAGCAACGACAGTGACCACTTCAACAAAATGAGTTGATTTGAAACTATAAAGCAACAACAATGCCTACATGGAGGCTTCAACTTCAGATTCAGCTTCAACGGGCTCTGTCACCACTTTATTTCCACCTCTCAACCGAGACGAAACATTGTCAATAGCTGAATTCAGCTGACTTATCTTTGCATTCAGCATCTGACGAGTTTTCTGCTTTAATAAATCCTTTTATGTAAATATCTCAATGTCTAAGAATCAGATGCACACGCATCAAAAGTGTTTTTTACTTTTAGTGAGCATATTAAAGTGTTTAGTTAATTACCTCTAAACCTTCATCATTATAATATATGGGCCGCTTTGCCCTCTGGAATCCAGATTCATCTTCATTCAGTAAGGATCTCCTAATCTGCATAGCAAGAATTCAGAATGTAGGGTTTAGCCCCTTGTTAAAAAGCAAAACTGCAAATTGTAAAGCTACTTGAATAAGTAACTAGCACATTGCTAAGTCAATCACATAAAGCAACTGTTCGCACTCGCCCCACAAAATTTATCAGCAAAGAATCGCCGTCGGGCACATATACACAATGAATCACATAGGACATGATAACACATATCTTTAAAGACCCACTCCAGATTTTTAAAGAAACTAGAAGCTGCACCATGGGTTACTATTCACTTAAAAAGTACTCAGCATCACCTCAGGGATTTTAGGATTTACCAACATTATTCAAATAAATAACAATGATGATGAAAGCATATAAGAAAACTTCGCTTTCACTTTTCCAACAAATAAAGCTGTAGCATTCAATTCAGGGGTTTACATGGAGAGAGTATTACATTTCTTAAGATACTCATTGCCCAATGCAAGCTGAACCTTATCCAAACAGTGTTTGAGTTTGATTTTGCTTCTAGGATATGTATAGTAGCTTTTGAATCAAATTTTTGCAATATTCAATGTCAAGGAAAAATGCAAAATAATAATAATAATAAAGAATTGTTCTTTAGGAAAAATGTCAATACTTAAATGCAATAGTAGCTCTTAAGTTTAAAAACCCTGAAAATATCTTAACAATGTAATGAATTCAGGCATGTCCGGTGGTCATAACCCTATACCTAGAAAACAGAGGTTTTGGTTTTGAATCTTGGGTGGTGCATCCCCAAGTAATCCGACCAGCATAATTACAGTGCAGAAGACCTACCCCATCAATTTGGTACGCAGAAAGTAGATAGCCAAAGTTCTTGAACAAGAGTGGTTGCTATACCAGACCTTACGGATACCAGAACGCAACTCGATAACATGAGTGTCAATAAATGCTTGGATCTAGTAAAAGTACTCTTTTAGTGTGTGCACACTTGCATGCACGGATAAGTGTGTGTGTTCAACTAAGTTTAATAGGGAAATCAGCTAATTACGTATGAACATTGTGAATCATCAAGCATTCTCATTGCTTATTACTGGATAGCCAGTTAGGCTAAAGCGATGATTGAAAATTGGATTTTGTTGATTTAGAAGTCAATGCAGCCCAGCTAACGCAAAATATGGTTTTCCACCTAATAAAAACTTGTGATAACAACGAGACTTGGTTGCCAATGACCGTGATGTTCTGCAGAGTTTTGTTTTCTGTTACTCTACCCAAGTCATTTAGAGCGTTCTCATATATCTTGCATAATGACTCAAAGCTACAAGTTGGGTGGTTGAATTCCTAATAGTACAAACCAGCATAAGGCAAAAGGACTCTGTGAATGCATTAGCTAGCATGATTGATCACCGGACATCACAATAAGTGGAATAAATTGGGGCCTCATTTTTCCATGGACATGCTAAAACAATCATGCTGTAAATGTTAAACAAGGTGAAACCTCATTGAGCTGGCACCAAATTAAAAACATATAGTACATTGATATAAAGTTGGGTTGTTGTGTAAACTATTTCTCAAAAAAAGGCGAAACACCTGTGGAGCAAAGACATAGGCTAATGTTCCAAAAATTGCTCCACCTAAAAGGAAACCACCAAGAAAATCACCACCGCCACCTCTTGAACCATCACTGCAAATAAAATTAGAAGTATATTAATGTACCTACTTTTGAGAACTTGAGATGCAGATACTAGACGTGCAACTACTTATATCATAAATACCAGCATCAAATATTCCGGACAGCAATAGACACATGTCATACATGCATGAATGATGGTAAACTTCTGAATGAGGCACTATCCAGCACCATTCAATGAGGCAATCAAGTGTTATTTATCTCTGGAGCTGTAGCGCATGAATAGCATTCATATTTTTTTATCAATTTGTAGTTATAGGATAAAAGGGGAAAATGTAGAAATAGATTTGACAACGTGCTCTAAGTGGCAATTTGTTTGCTTAAAATTGAACCGCCAACAATTCGAATACAGGCTGCAATTGGAATTGTAGTTGCAAAACCTTTTTGGTTTCACTATCCATAACTGAAAATTGCAAATACAATCACATAAATTTGGTTGCATGTCGCTGAAAGATATATGGTAACCCTGCAGATGATCTAGTCAAGTTCCCTCCTTAGAAACACCGAACTGTTTACTTTCTATTATAGTTTAATAATCATCACATTATTTATAATTATAATAAAAATAATTACCCTAGTAATTATATCACTATAAAATAATTTGATGTCCCAATAATTAGATATGTTATTATAATCATAAATATATTTATAATATATGTTATCACAACAACTAATATTTATTACATAATAATTATTATAGAATAATTATGATAAATATTATAACTACTTACAGATTATAATAAAAATCATTATGGTACAATAACAACAATTAAATAAGTATATTATGATAATAATAATAATAATTGTTATGCTATTAAATTATTATAATAACATTATAATGGTAATTATTATAGTAGCATACTTTTCTATTATACCATAATTATGATCATCAGAAACTCCTTTCAAACGTAAAGGCCATAACAGTTGCAAAATGACTTCTGAAATTAAGTATTTATTAAATGTTGAAAAAAGTGTACCTGTACTCAGCATGAACAGACATCAACCGAGGGCGACTCGACTGCTTTGAATTCTGACAAAATGCCAATTGAGATTGAAAACCACCTGATAGTCTCAGCTGGTTGGACAGAGGGCTGAATTTCTCAGAGCAAACTCCACCTAACAAAACAGGGAAATGCACAAGAAAGAAACAATTTAAGCAGATATTGAAAATAACCAGAAAAACATGAAAGCTTGAGTTGACTATTAGCATATCGAATGCCATTATTACAGTCACAAAATTTCTTTTGAATCCATATGGAACTGTCCATCTCGATTTCCTAGTTTTTGTGCAACTTAAAAGTTCAAGGACATATCAAAGTCATTTATGACATAAGCAGAAATATTAAAACTTTATTAATATAGTTCTACTCTACATATTCGCATATCAATTTTCTTTTTGATATCTTTCCTCTCACATCCTTGTTTCTCTGAATCTGCTAGAATGTTATTCCAAGCTCTCAACTAAAATTTCTATCATTTTGAGATAGCATAGAATGTTCTGTCTCATGCAGAAAATGCTAACATAAAACAACCTTACACATGATACGGAAAAGTGTAGAGATGATCATTTAGATTACAAATTGTTGGTTGAGGAAGTGATATTTTGGGCTTTCATTAGAAATCAAGAGAAAGGCCCTTTTGAATGAATCTGGACTGCCAACATGTTTTCCAAGGCCAAAACCATTTTCATAATCTTTCACCGATGATGACGCGATTGGATAACATAGATATAGCTCCGTAGTATGTGAATAATGGAAAATTTGCTTAGCATCAGCTTCTTTTTTCTTGGACCACTTTCAAATTTACCTATATCTTGCACTTAAGTCATTCAGCAATTTTGTTTTTCTTTGGTGGGGGGCGGGGTTGAAGCAAATTCGGCACTTCAATTTAGGTCGTTTTTCTTACGAATTTCCACAACAATAAACAAATCCATATAAAAATTCAAGAACACCAAATTCCCAAGTTTCGGTGCTGAATAAGGTACAACATGAGCACCTTCTAATATAAACTACAATTTAAACTCAAAAGAAAAGGGAGAAAGCGAGCTGAAGGAATACAACTCTAGTGATTTAACAAACAGCGCAGCTCTCGAACGGAACTACCAAGCCTACGCCACGGTCCCAAAAACAATAACCTCCTTGCAAAAAAGATTACGCGACACAGATTCAATACTAAAGACCCCAAGGACTGTGAGATTAACAAATAAGCAGTACTAAATCTTCTGAGACAAATACCGACACGAGTAGAATTAGAGATTTATCGATCTCTAGATCAAGAAACAAAAGAACCCTGACCAGGAATAGAGGAGGAATCCGCACGGATTCGAGCACCGAAACCCTAGAAATCGACCTAGCAGCAATAGAAATCAAACGGATTTTCAATCAAACGAAGGAGGAGAAGCTCACCGGTGATGAAAATAGTAGCGGAAGACGCCGCCATGGCGATCGAAGTACGAGACACGTCACAGAGAACGAGAGATGGGATCCCTTCTCTCTCTATTTATCTTCTCTCTCTCTCTCTCGTTTCGGCTTCTTAGGAGGGTGGTTCTATATACACCCCCCCTATTGCTCAGGACACCCCCCAAAAATTAAAAAAAAATTAAATACTCTCTACACCCCCCATTTGCTAAGGACACCCCTAAAAAATTAAAAATTCCTAAATTACCCCCCACCTCCCCACCCCCTCACCTAAATTGCTCTCTACACCCCCCAAACCCCCCCCCACCCCGCTCTTCCCCTCCCCTAAATTCTACGTGAGTCATTGGACCTTTTGAGCATCGATGAGGTACGTATCATATTACTATTTGCTTGTGTTTGTCAGTACTTTTAATATGCGATATAGTATAAAACTGAAATGGACCTTTTGTTTTGCAGGTTATTTGGGATCCCCATCATCGGCTTCGGGGAGATCGCCCATATGTTGATATCGCATTTTTTAGTGGCTCCATCAAGTGCCTTGATATCGTAGAACCCTATCATCCAGAAAGGGTTCTTAGACAGTTTGGTCGTATTCAGACCATCCCTCGAGCGCCACTAGCCCCTACGCGAGCCAACAGAGGTTCCACAGCAGGCTCGTACCGGATACATGACTCCTATATGGATCAGCTTTGGGAGCGGTGGGAGGACCACGTGCTGAGCCAGGCGAGCAGGAGCCACCCAGTTACCCGGCCATCAGACAGCGTACCGGGATACATGGAGTGGTATCTCCGTATCACGCACGTTGCAGTTCAGCCTCCTCATCTGTGCTCGAGTACTCATTCTGGAGCTAGGGGAGGTCATGATGATGCTGACATGCACCGGCGGCGTATTGCAGATGCACTCGGTATCAGTACCGACATTGTACGGATGGGTCCCTCAGAGGCTACGTCACTAGGTGCCGGGCACCTATTTCATGCTATTTGTCAGATGCATCAGTTACTTCCAACTCATAATAAATTTATCCCATTTCTCCTTCAATTCGAAAAATTTTTTGCACTTGGCCAAAACATTCCTACTAATATGCCATCTACATAATAAATGTCTAGCAGTAGGAAATACTCTATGAATTGCATTCATCAAAGCCAAGTCTCTATCTGTAACAATCAACTCAGGCAAAACATCATCAGCTATGACACTGCGCAATCTCTCTAATGCCCAAGTATAGCTTTCTTCCCGCTCAGAATTTAAGTATACAAAAGCAATTGAAAATGTCATGTCAGTAGATGTCACCCCCACAATCTCTAAGAGCGGAAGACGATACCTATTCGTCTTGTACGTGCAATCCATTATCAACACACGGGGAAATGCACGGAACAAATCAATGCTGCCAGGGTGTGCCCAAAATAAGTCATGCACAACATCCGTATTAGTACAATTCCTATGCCACTCAATATATTTAGCCTCTGATAATTTACCTAATAGATGTTGCATTTCAGACCTCCCGGCTTTCTCTACAACCTTAAACCGTTGACGTACATTGTAGATAGTCTTGATAGTCGTAACATTGAGGGCATCTCTTTCCTTCAATGTGGATAATATGTCCTTTGGACGAACCAAACTCTTTGACATATCCACTAACAATTCCGTCTCCTGCTCAGATAATCTCCCTGCATATGAGTGCCCCTCCAGATTCTCTACAGCGGGATGATTGTGCACTCCACATACGACCAGTAATATCCAATCATCCGCAGTATCCAATTTCTTTCCTCTTAATGCAAAAGGGCATCCACACTTCTTTGTCCCACAGGCAGTCTTTATTCGCTTTTCTTTTTTGGTTCGGTACGTCCCACCCCTCTCACAACCTAACGTAATTCTGGGTTTCTTAGAAATGGTACCTGCATCGGATGATTTGATTACAACAACAAAACCATTTCGCCTCCCAGCTTCACGACACCAATTACACAAGTCCTCTCTACTCTTGAAGATCTATACATTAAACAATTTATGTAAGTACACAGTTGTAAAAATAGCTCGCTAAACTAATACAAAATTGCACAATACATTATAATACCTCGTAAGTTGTAAATTCGCTTGTGTAATCCAGTACAAATTCTGATCCAATTATACTCGATTCGGTTGTAGCATAGCCCTACATATAAAATAATTTATCACCAAGAATTAATGAATCAGAGGATCTGTTCGGCACAAAATTCAGCACGGCATGCGATTTGGCACCAGAAGCCTTCTGTTCGGCTGCACAGTGCCGAACAGAAGGCTTCTGTTCGGCTGCACAGAGCCGGACAGAACCCTTCTGTTCGGCTGCACAGTGCCGGACAGAAGCCTTCTGTTCGGCACTGTGCAGCCGAACAGAAGGCTTCTGTTCGGTTGAGGGTTGCCGAACAGAAGGCTTCTGTTCGGCACTGTTCAGCCGAACAGAAGCCTTTTGTTCGGCGATCCAGTGCCGAACGGAGCACGAACCGTGAAAAAAAAAAATTTCGAAACAAGGTGGAACACGTACCTTTGCGGCCGATTCTTCGTCCCAAATCACTAGTTGCTTGTCCATGCTTCGAATGGGGCTTAAATCTCCTTCAAAGATCGCCTAAACGATGTAAATGGATCGAGGGGTTTAAGGGGGGTTTGAGGGGTGTTTTTTTTTTCTTTTCAAAACGAAACGGAGGAGGAGGAAGGGGGGGTGTACTGAGAAAATTTCAAGGGCAATATGGTAATTACACTAAAGGTTAGTTTGGGTATTTTTTTTTGGTTTTTGGGGGTGTCCTTAGCAATAGGGGGGGTGTATATAGAACCCCCCTTCTTAGGATGGAAGCGAGGAGTTGATGTATTTCTTCGTTCCACTTATACCCTCAATATTTGCACGAAATTGCCGAACGTTGTAATGTGTACTATAGTCTTATCGAATTCGGACGGAGTTACACATGTAAGGGTGGGGTCCAGGACATTTATAGGGGTAAAATGGGAAGATAGTGATCATTTGTCTTCACGATGGAAGCCAAGTGATCGCCGGCTTCGTTTTGTCCGTCCATGGAGCATCGTACCACCTGTCAGCTCCCGCGTGGCTTTCGCTATCCGGGACCGTATCTTGCAGGTTCCCGCATATACTTATTATGCGAGCAAATAACAAAAGTTTAGTATTATTATTTTTACGAGACCCAAACTTGGTACCAAGAACTCTTTTGCTCCGCTACTAGCATATCACGTGGCACTCGGTATTGGTCCACGTAGCCCAAAGCACCAATCTTCTTGGCAACGTGGAGCAGCGAAATGTGATGTGTACCCAAACAATTGAGAAAGGGTGCAATTGAAATGTTGGGCAGTGGAGAGCAAAATTACTGTTTTGGTCTCAAAAAAATCACCACTTGTCAGTTACATTAAATTGGGTGTATATAGCTGTTTGATTGGAGGAAGTCGGCTGTCGAATGATGATGGGAATAAAAATCAGTGACTCTTGGTTCCAACTACTTTGGTTGGTTCCAAATGCGAAGGCAATTGGAGCACCATAAAAATGCTTTATTGTTTTACTGATCGATCATAAATAGGACATGGCCTATTAATATTCAAATTCTATTTCTATTCTAAATTCGGTTTTGGCCATAAACTATATACGTCGAAAGATATGGTCATTCTTATTTTCATTCTAATTTTAATTTTGGTTGCAAACCAAACGCTCCGTTAATTTTTTTTTCTAGAAAATTTTTTATATCCTTTGGTAACACTTTAAATATGCTAATAAAATGTGCTTTTATTTATTTGTTTGTTTTTAAATATGCTTTCAGACGCCTTTTATGTATGCATGACACCTTACTTGAGCACTCATAGCACTGCTCTCTTTTTTAATGAATATCCAAGAGAAAATACTTGTTCATGGAGAGCGGATGTTAAAGAATACGCTCCTGGTATGACTTTGCTAGGAAATGATTTTAGAGATCCAAATAGAATCAGTACTCAGAGGAGGAAGAGTTGACACAGAAGTAAAGTGAGGATTTAATGTGAAGTTAAGAAGAGAAATTATTCTTATTATTATTATTATTATTTGTATGAAGTATAATGTTCAAAGTCAAAATTTTGTTGGCTGCACTACTTGTATTCTCATTATGTTCGCTTGCTTCTAAGGATGGCATCCATGATCCAGAGGCAAGTATATTTTGTTAGAGTTTTACAGGTTCTTTTGTTATCTCATTCAGCAAGATAATATTCTCTCAAAGCATTCATGCAATGGCTACAGCAAGTTCTGCATTTTTAATGCTTGTTTGGATAATTGGAATGAAATATCTATAACCAGAAAAATAATATCATTACAGTCTTGGCTAAACCTATATTTATAAATATCCAGGAGTATCTTAAGAGTGGGCCAGTCCCAATTCGATGAGTAGAGAAAAAAGAGTTTATGAGAAAAGACTTTTTCTCTCTTTATAGGTTTTGGGTTAGCCTACTCCTAAGCTGCTCCCAAATATTTATTAGGCCTAGCTCACCCTATAAGTATATGATTTTGTTAGTTGTATTGGTCCAACTTATAAATTTTATAGAATTTTCTGTCCAATCATCCAAACAGACTCTTCAACTGTTGTCTTTCATAGAAATTAATTTAGTTGATCATGCGAAGCAAACTAAACTTGGCAAAACCACTAAATTATGATTTCATCATTTTTTAAAATAAAAAATACTATAATTCATAGGATATCAAACAAACGATATGTGATTGTGATTCATTAGTTCGCATTGATCAAGAAAAAAAAAGATTCCCTATCTTCTCGAAGAAGTACAGCCTTTCCACCATTTCTCTCTAACAAGTTAAATCAGTTGTATGTATAGCAGTTACTAGTGAATAAGCCAATGATTGTCCACACGCCATGAAGTACAAGCTTCCCCCTCTCCATGCGTGTTTCATTAACTTACATTAGCGCTTAGAATTAATGCATGGTATTCAACTTTCATCTACACTAACATGTAAACCCAATATCCCTAGAGATGCAAGTTTCCCTGCCAAGAGTTCGGATCCAAAATTGATTACTATAATCCAAGAGCTCTTTTCATCGTCATTTTTCATTGTCCATACTTTCTGTCTTTCTTTTTCCATGAACTAAACGAGTCTCTATATTCAGTGAAAGACTCTTCCTCAAGAGTTTGTTTTTCCTTTTCTTTATAAGTATCCCATTGCAGTTGAATGTAATGATATTTGTCGAGGGAAAGTTTAATATATTACTAGTTGTTTGTCTATGAAAGTTTATATTGAACCCGTGAAAATCATCTGATATAATGTCAGAGTATACAAGAGCTAAAAAAATTAGCAGTCTTCTTGTGATGGCTTGAGCTTAGGCCCAGGCAGGATCAAGGCCCGCCTATAAAAGTGGTGCCTTATCTGTTCGTGAAACGGGAGGGGGTGGGGTTGGCGGCACACGCCCTTCTGTTCGAAAAGCAGAGGAGACGTGCCCTGTTGAAAACAGAGCATGCATCGCTCTCTCCCTCTTTCTCTCGTTCTCTCATCGACCGAGCCACGCTGCTTTCCTCTGTCTCCCACGCCTTCTCCTCCTCTCGCGTGCCAAGTCATCTCTTTCTCTCTTCTTCGGTCGGTTAGACCCCTTAGGAGCTAGTCCATCCTAATTTTCTTATTGTAGTTCTTGCTTTATAGATATTGCATTTGAAAGGGGACAGGAAGGACTTGGAATTTGTGAAGACAAGGCTCGCAGCTGAGGGATTTGACGTCGTTTATGATATATTAATGGTAATTACTCATCTCAGTTCAGAATTTTCCTAAGCTCATAATTCAACCACAACTCGTATTTTTCTTATCGGGAAATGTCACTATTGCTGAATGAGTAATGGCAGTTGAAGTTACATGCAGAAATAGCTTCTGTGAGCACATACATATGGCAATTTTCATATGCTTTCAGCTGTAACATTTCTGTCTAATATAACCTTCATTCAGGGTGTGAGGTAGAGCTTATAACCTTCATTGCCAAAGCTAGAGCAGTAAGCATTTTTTTTCTCATAGATCTTGATATTGTTTGAACATTTAAAAGTGTATCCAATGGTTCAAGAAAACGCACTAGCTACATGGGTATTAATCATCAAGCTTAATATCATAATATGTAACTCAGCATATCAAGTATGAGTATTCCTGGTGTATGTGATATTTGAGTGCAGCGCTTTGTTGCCCTGAAGCCTTATGCAGCAAAATTGTGCCCTTATATCAAACACCAAACAGTCCATTCAAAGCGGTCATAGAACATATCAGTAACAAAATCAAATCTTTTTCATGTTTCTTAACTTGGTATTAATTACCCACAATTTGGATATAGCTCATATATTGTGCCTATCTAATTTATTATCAGGTTGTATTCAACTTGGTTTAATCTTTGCTTAATAGGTTTTAAGATGAGTAGCCCTCATAGGTGGTGAGGGTTAGGTTATCTAAGCAGCATTATGTGTGCTTCAGCACTTGGATGTAGCTATGAATGTGTCAGAACAAAATCCACTCTCTCTCTCTCTCTCTTTCCCTTCTCACTCTATGGCTTCAGCTGCTTAACCTGCTGGTTTACATTCTTAAATATGCTTCATGCGGAAAACTTGCAGGTATATTTATTGCTCGTTGGATCTGATCTGTGGAGACACTTTGAGGTGAGCTTTTGATTGTGGAATCTGGAAATCTTTTGTTCTTCTGGTGTTTAAATTATTGCTTTTCTCATATATTGTGAGGATGATTAATAGACTGAAGCAGTTGCTCCAAAGAGCAGACGCAAAGGAAAGCTTGAACTGCAACCCTGTGGAAGATTGGTTCTTCCATTGACTTGAAGCTGGACACCTGATTCCAATCCTAGACTCTGGAAAGCAGATCATGCAGCTTCGACATGTTAAGGTCAGTACAAACGTCGCATATCATAAATGCATGCCAAATGAGCTTGAGTGCAAATTCATCTGGTGCACCTCTGATGTCATGATGTGGTAGGCCAACCATGATGAGATCTAAGAGAACCATCTAAGTTTTCGTGGGAGCCGGTTGGTCTAAAAGGCCTCCATGCCTGCATGGTTCCTCTCCTGACTGTGAAATAAGATTTTGTATATCTTATGTGAATTTTTGTTGGAGCCATCTCTTGTGCAGTGGCTTTTTTTTTTTTTTTTTTTTTTTGGCTAAAAACAGAAGTATCATACATAAAGTGTACGGATACATTCAAAAAAGTCAAAAAACAGTATATCACGGAGTGCACTGGGCAAGGGCAACTCCGCTTCTCCTTCCTAGAGATAGTCCTCCGAATAGTTGGCAACAAAAGAGGCCACCCAATCCGCAGCTCCATTGGCCCCTCTAAATACGTGCTTCGTCTGGAGCACCATTCCACTACGGATCATGGTCTCGATATCTCTCACCAGTGGGTGATAATCATCGACCCCTCCGGAAATCTGCAGGATCCACCCAATGACCGTCGCCGAGTCACCCTCTAGAAGGACCTCTCTCCCCTGCAGGGCACGCCAAACGTAGCACAAACCAGCCCAGGCCGCTCTCAGCTCCGCTCCTGATACCGAGGTGTCAAACAAGTGGCAGCCCCCAGTAACAATCACCCTGGAGTCCGGACCCCTAACAACGAAATTGACCTTGAGGAAACACGGGGTGGGGGCTCCCAAATAAAAAACACCAAATGGGATGCTCCACAAGCAGATGAGGAGCTCCAGATATCCTGAGCTGTCAAAGATTTATCCGACCAGATCGCCTGAGAAGCCTCCACCGTCAGTAGTCGCGCCCTCTCCATCACTACCCCAGGTGATGGGTAGCTTTTCCCAAATGTCTAGGCATTTCTTGCAAGCCAGATCTGATAAGCAATATAGGTCGCCCGGACTGCCTCCGATCTGGATTGCAAGGCCCCGGCCAAACGTCAAAGGACCTGAAGAAAGGACGTCGCATGAGTCCAGAGCACCACGGGGAACTTGCATGCGTCCAGACCCTCCTTGCCCGGTGACTTTCATCAAGGCACGCTTTAGCAACATCAATTTCCACTCTCCTCTCTATCTTCTTCTTCTTCTTCTTCTTATAGTAATGATAATAATAATAAGATTTTGCCCATCTATTTTATGCGGGGTTTTCCAAATATTTCTAATTATGGCTCTTTGGAAATTCTTCAGACAATTTAAAGTTATTTCTGTTATGGGATTTGGCAAGGACTTTTATTATGGCACTTGGTAATTCAAAAGCAAGTAAACAAGTATACAACATTTCTGGATCCAGTGTAACTAATATTGAGGCTATAACAGTTTCAGTATATTTTGCATTTATGGATTTCCATCCTTCATGCTATTGCAGGCTGCTGGCTTTCCTGAGCAAGAAATCATTCACTATAATCCCAAGCAATTCGATTTTGGGACGAAGAAAGCCTTTCCTTTTCGAGATCAGGTATACTTGGTTGTGGGCCGGTTTCCAATCCAATTATTATGTAGTACTGCCTTGTAATTAAAGGTTTCCATTTAAGCTAGCCAAGGGTGAAATGTCATAAACAAGGCAAAATAAAGATGAAAACTCTGTGATCTCTACATAGTACAAATATCTAGTTCGGGCTTGAAAGATGATACTAAAAGAACCAAAGGAGTTATTCCCGTTGAAAATTTAATAGTAGATAGCAAACTTAGATAGTAACAAAGAAAATCAAATGCCCTCGAAGAAGTTATTGATATGTACGAGAAGGCTTTATAATGGAATATTTAAAATAACGTAGAAGGATTCATCAGAAAGTGTTTTTTGGCCCTCCAAAAGCTTTTCAACCTGGGTCTAAATTCGAAAAGTTTTAACAAAGATTAGCCCAAGTACAACTCCAAATAGGTCTGAAGCCCAAACTAGGCCTGGTCCAAAAGGGCCATCCATAGTGTAGGGAGAGGACCTGATAGGGGAGAAGTGAAGAGGAAGAAATTATTACCTACACTGCATGCATCATATGGCCCTCCATGCAGCCAATAATAGCCGTTGGTTCCTGTGGGTTCCATTCATGAAGCATGCATCTTGATCCACCATCATATGAACTAGCGGCTGTGATTGGCTACATACATGGCCATGCTGGTGTATGCAGTGTAGACAATAATTTCTCATGAAGAGAAGGTTTGGGCATCTATGGTGTGTAACCTTAACTTGATGCAAAACCAAATTTGTCTGGGCTCATTTTCTGCTCTTGTCAGAGAATATGTATTACTCAATAAGAAAGTCAAACCCCACAATTTTGGTAAACTAACATGCACTTGGAACCAAAAAAATATCATCTCCATCTATCTAGAAACTGCACTCTAGATGAAACTTGGAATTGTATCCAACCGTGACTATAAATATTTTTAGGTTGTGCCCAATGCAAGAAAGTACCTACACCAAGCCTAATTTGCATCCAACTATGTCCAGAGCGTATTTACGCAATTCCCATACATGTTATAACTACTACAAGCCATCCAAAAATAGATGTTGAATCATTCCATATCATCCCTAACTATGGCTTGTGAGATTGACCTACTCAAAACATTAAGAAACCCTGCAATGATTTTGCAGCAAATTTCTTCTATTGGGCTTTTGACCTACTAGCTTCTTGAAGAGCAGAAATAACTCACGTATCATGATTGTTACCAATTGATTATACTGGACACCAACAAGTCATTCAGGCCTACTTTGAAAAGAGGATGAAGAATTCTAGGAAAACTATCTTAATCCTTTTCTGGCTAATTAATTTCATGGTTGTATTTTTGAATTTATTTTTGTACACCTTCATGGTTAAGTAAGTCATTTAAGGGTTTGAAAAGAGGATGAAGAATTCTAAAAAAGCTTTTATAATCTTTTTTGAATAATTAATTTCGTGGGTGTATTTTTGAATTCATTTTTGTACATGTACATGTCTTTTCTTTTAACCCCATATCTTTAGTGCTTGTACCCCATATCTTTTAACCCCATATTTTTTTTTGGAATATGCATTGATTAGATCTTTATAATCCAGATTGATATGCCTTTATGCATATAAAGATTAAATTCGCATTTAAAAATAAAAATTGTGAAATTCATACAACTATATTTATCGCAATTAGAGGCCTTATGCGTATGCTTAACAAAAAAAATAAAAAGAGTTTTCATAAATTGGTCGATTTCTTCGTTTCCATCAGATGCTGATCAATTTCGAGGGTGCATCAATCAAATGGTTACGGTCACTCGGCAATATCAAACGGTTCTGCCGCACGTTGACAACGTAACGCCCACCCAGTGGCCGCCCAATACCTTCTATTTAAACCAACCGAGGGGTCCTTTCTTTTTCATCGTCGCTTCCGTTCTTCCTCTCTCCCGCCCAACACCAGCCACCTTCTTTCTTTTCTTCACTTGCTCATCGCCGCCGTCGCCATTGCCATCGCCGCCGTCGCCATTGCCGTCGCCGCCGTCGCCATTGCCGTCTCTTCCGTCCCCATTGCCGTCTCCGCCGTCGCCCTCGTCGCCATTGCGGGCGCCGCCACCACCTCCGCGGCCGCCTTCAGGGAGGAGATCACAGACGCGGCGAACAACCTCAGCATCGGCGAATCTTGCAAGAAGAACCAAATCCAAGGTGAGCCTGCCCTCTGTCCTTTTTGTGTACGTGTTTAAAGATCAACTGGCTCTTTGTCCCCAGTCTCGTCTTGTCTCTCTCTGTCTATCTCAAATTTGAATAAATTCGAGTAGGGTACGGTTCTTTCTGATCATTCGAAGCTCCGTTTCTTGGGAGAAACCCTTTCTTGCAATTAGGGTACGGACGTACGGTCTCTTGTTTTAATTCTTAAATTCTTGATTCGAATCCCGACGTCTCTATCTCAGCGTGCTTGTTGCTTTAAACGAAATCCTTTTCTTTCTATATTTGGATTTGAGCTATTGGCTACTGCTTTAATTGGAGTTAGTTTACGATTCTTTCTTTTGGTTCTTGAATTCTTGATTCCGATCCAATGAGAGATCTATATCTCAGTGTGTTTGTTTTTTTCCTTAAAAAACCCCCTTCGTTCTACCTTTGGACTTTATCTCTTGGCTATAGCTTTAGTTCTTGTTTGAATTCCTTGCTCGGAAAAGAAAGAATACTTTCATTGGACTTAGGCTTTTTTGTTCCTATTTGATTCTTGAATTGATTCGGATCCTGTTTCTTGGAAGAGAGGTAGTGCAGGAATTTTCAGCGTTCTTTAGGTGATTCTTGAAGCTACTTTATTTTTTGTTCTAGGTTCTTTGGTTCACGATCTGATAACTGAAACCTGGAGCTCCTTGTATTGATATTTTGAATGATTTACCCTTTTTGCACTTTCTGTCAAGTGTATTTCTTTTTCTTTCCCCTGTTTTTATCATATTATATGTTCTCTTTGATTGCATTCTCAGAGTACAGCATATTAAAGCTGAGCTTCTGTCTTTGAGAATGGGTACATTGCTATTTCTCTCTACTAGTTTTTAATAACTTATGGCATTTTTAGATCGTTACTTAAGTCATATGTTGCTAGTTCCTGGTTTTGATATTTTCATTTCACATGAATCAGAATACATTATTTAGAGTTATTGGATATCAACACAATGGTGAAAAGATCTGCTTTAGATTTTTCTTTTATTAAATGTATCCACCCCCACCCAGTTGCACGAGGGGATGGAGCCCAGAGAGGAGCATCAGATAGTAGCAGCGCAGGAGGGGATGGAGCCCAGAGAGGAGGATCAGATAGTACCAGCGCAGGAAGTAGCAGCGCAGGAGGGGATGGAGCCCAGAGAGGAGCATCAGATAGTACCAGTGCAGGAGGTAGCAGCGCAGGAGGGGATGGAGCCCAGAGAGGAGCATCAGATAGTAGCAGCGCAGGAGGGGATGGAGCCCAGAGAGGAGCATCAGATAGTACCAGTGCAGGAGGTAGCAGCGCAGGAGGGGATGGAGCCCAGAGAGGAGCATCAGATAGTACCAGTGCAGGAGGTAGCAGCGCAGGAGGGGATGGAGCCCAGAGAGGAGCATCAGATGATAGCAGCGCCGGAGGGGTTGGAGCCCAGAGAGGAGCATCAGATGATAGCAGCGCCGGAGGGGTTGGAGCCCAGAGAGGAGCATCAGATGATAGCAGCGCCGGAGGGGATGGAGCCCAGAGAGGAGCATCAGATGGTAGCAGCGCAGGAGCGGATGGAGCCCAGAGAGGAGCATCAGATACCTATTCTGACCTCTTCTAGTTCGGATCCGAAGTATAAACGGAGGCACTGTAAGAAGTTTTACTGTAAGAAGTTTTACACTGAGGAGGGCTGCCCGTATGGAGACACGTGTACTTTTCTGCATGATGAGCAGTCAAAGGCTCGGGAGAGTGTGGCGATTAGTCTGTCGCCTACAGTTGGAGGTGGTGGATATGACGGTGGACCGAATGCGTCGAATCAGAGGCCTTCGAGTTGGAAAACTAGGATCTGCAACAAGTGGGAGGTAGCTGGGTATTGTCCGTATGGCAGCAAGTGTCATTTTGCTCATGGGGCCGCAGGTATGTTTAAGTACTTATTTTTGCTCTTAAACTGCAGTTTGGTGCGAATTTCATTGTGAATGTGATGAAAAGTACAAATACTACGATGTGGCTTCTTGTTATTTCCTTGAATGAGATGGATGCAATGTTGGGCCTTGTGTTATTATTTTTATGGTTGTTAATCTTGCACCATCACAAGGATTTTCTTTGAGAGATTCTTATTCTTAACTAGAATGACTTGCTTGCATGATAAAACATCATAATCATCAACCTTTGAGTGCTATGTTTGAGTGCTTCATAAACACATGTCCATATACTTCCTAATTTGCCTATCATATATACAGAAAGACCTGATATGCGTTGTTTTGGGTATATGTGGTTTCTGTCTGACGTCGATGCAAAAGCCAAGTAATTCTGATGCTCATACAGAATGCTATGTTTTGAGCTCTGTATTATGGTGTGGTCTATGCATTTTGATTGGTTGCTGCCTTCTTTGCCCTTTTAACGAGCAATTCACATTTGTTACAACAAAAATAGCATCTGGTCGGCATTCTCTTACCAAAGAGCCGATGCACATTCTTTACAACAAAATAGCATCTGGTGTTCATTCTCTTAAAAAAGGGGAGGTAATCTGGGAAGTGGTTCGTTGCCTAATGGAACTCGGGGAATGCATGCCAACTGATTGTAAATTCTGTACACATGCTGCACTCCATGATGCACCACTTTTTTCTTGTTCTTTGGGTGTCTTACTTCATTTATTTCTGTGGCAATAATGCTAATTATCGGTTCAGCATTAATCCACTGCGAGTCAGAGTTCTATTCTCGCACTGATATGTAAATGCCTCGCTGCAGAACTTCACAGATATGGTGGGGGGCTTGTGGAGATGGAAGGCAGAGATGCTTCTTCAGTAGCCACAGATTCGAACCAGGCTGGGGCATCAACAAGGGCTCCTGCAGACACTGTTGTTGCATCCATGACATCAGTTCCTCATGCAGATGTTTATCACCGGAGAGGTCCTTCACAGAGGTCAACTGTTGTCGGTCAGAGGCAGGGGCTTGGTCAGGGTCAGAGAGTTCGGAAATCGAAATGGCCAGACAAGATCAAAGGGATATATGGCGACTGGATTGATGAAAGTGAATAGACCCATACGTGCCGATATAGCAGGGCATCTGGATGGAAAAATAATAAGTGTAGTCATCTCTACTAATTGCATGCGGGAACGTATTGTGTAGTCTTTATATCATAATTGCAGTGATACTGGTAAGCAATAGAAGGGAAGTGCCTTCACAAGGACTTCAGCGCAAACAAGGGGAACCCATAATCTGTCATCATTGATGGACTATGGTCGGCTTGTAGTAGACAACGAGGACCTTCTCTACTGCACGGACTCCTTTGTAAGTTCTACACGGGCCGGGTGAGGAAGGTACTCAGCTATGCCTTCCACACTTTCGAAAGTTGATTCGAAGACATGGGTAAATCCTTGATGCCTGTTCTCCATACTCGCTTTCCCCTGTACACAGAAAACAGCAATATCAAAAAACGACAGTGAGTTTATTTGTTGCTACGAGTAAAGAGAGTGGCCATAACCTTCATCGTCAGGCATGTCAGGTTCATGCGCTTCATATCTAATTTCTAACATCTCATGGTAACATGAATTGAAATCATTCAAGGTCTACTTGCATATTTAATTTCAGACAGTTCACAAATATCCCATATATTCCAGAGTTTGATGCTGCATTTCATGCAGAGGATGCTAAAATAAAAACATTAGAAGTTAAAGGGTAAGGATAAGGGGCTTGGGTTTAACTCGGCCATGGTAAGTGGAATTCATAATACTGTTAATTGCCACACCACTCTTATTGACCAAGTCAATTAATGCAGGAAATGGGCTTGGCCCAGGCTAAGAGCTAGGCCCGAAAGAATTTGGATCGAGTTTGGGCTTAAATGTAGAGCCCATTTATTTTTCGGGCTAGACTCGGATATGCCATTGGCCTTGCTGGAGCCCGAGCACAAACAAGGCCCGAAATGGAGCCCAAATTAATTTGTTTTTATATGTTGTTATTTAGAGAGAATGATGAAGAAGTAAAGGACAAATTAAAATGGGTTTAGTGAAAAATAATGTATCATATATCATTTACTTATGTTATAGAAGAAATTCTAATTTTTAACTACCTCATTTACCTATGAAACAATATTATGAAATATTAAACTTCAATTGTATTCAGGCAGGACTTATTTTGGCCCAAATGGGTAATCGGGCCAGCCTAATCCGACTCGGGTTGGGCTCGAGCCTTGATTATCCAAAAATTTTCAAGCCGAATCCCGATTCGAAGCCCGAAAGAAATCAGATTTGGTTCAGATAGGAACATGGCCCGGCCTATCCGGCCCACTTCCAGACCTAGGGTAATTGGTCAGATGCATATATTTTTTTTTATAATAAATATCCAAACCCAGCTCGCTTCCAGACTTCCAGTCCTAGGATCAATGGGCCAAATGCATATACTTTTTGTACTAAATATATTTATAAAATCTTATCTTTTAGAAACTTTTTATGTATTCTTGTGTTCTCTTTGGGCCTTCTTTTCTCTTTTTATTTTTTATTTTTTTTACTCAATTATAGGTTTGCAAGAAAGTTAATGCCATGATACGCTGATGTAGCAGTGGCCCCAAATCATGTACTTTGACTTCAGGCACTAATAAAGATGGTTCACTTTGTTGGATTAGAACATGCCTTTTCTTGTGCGGATTTGATATGTGATGTTGAAATAAACGCTAGCAATCCTTAGGATAGTTATCACTTTGGACTCCGTTCCTGAACATTTACCATGAAGACACCACCTTGGACTTATATCATGTACCATTCTGGTAGTTGCATCGTGGCACAATTTTAAGCACATAGTTTAACTCTGCTGCGTGGTCCAAAAAAAAAAAAGCATTGGCTTTGAAGTGATTAAACACCTAGTTATTATTCAATTACAACCTCTGGAACCCCACTGCTGTGTATAGTTTGCTAAGAATATCCTCTGCGTCCCATGTTAAGGATTAGAAACTAGCCAAAGGGAAAAGACTGTCAATGATTATAATCTCTCTTCTTTTTTTTGGTATGAGTTTATTTGCTTTCTTAGAATAACTCTTTAAGCCAGGTCTTACAGGGGCACTAGAAGAAGTGCGGTGGCAGGCCATCTTTTGGGATGAAAGAGTCAAAAGACTGTAGGAGATTGGTGAAGTAAGAAACGACACTCTTAATAGTCCGAGGCATCTAAAACTCTATTTTTGCTTCTATAGCATCTCAGACGATATTCATCACCCAGGAGCCCCGAGTCCCCTCAAGATGAATTTTGATCGATATGTGTTAGATAGTGGCAAGACAGAAAGAGTGTGCTTTATCATTAGAGGTCTGGATATCAAACTGATTGCTGTGGATGGGTGTCAGATCTTCACCTGCTCAATGCCTGTAATGGAATTGAGGGCCGCTAAGGCCGGCCCCAACTATGTGCAGCGCACTTTGAGGGCCCACAAGATCTTGGTGGAGGGTAACTCAACGACGGTAATTGGTTGGATTCAGAATCAAGTTAGCGAGGTGGGGTCGCATCCCTTGATTTAGGACATCTGACGCTTGGCAAGAAGTTGTATTTCCTTTGGGGTGAAGCACATTTACCAGAAAGCGAATAGAGCTACTAACTGGATGGCCTTCTTTATGGCTGATTATTTCGGTGGACTATCTTGAATTTATGAGGCATGCGTACTTAGAGCTTTTAGAAACATTTTATTTTTATGATTTTCTTGGATGTATTCACACTAGAGTAGCGTGAAAGGCTAGTCTTAGCAAAACCACCAAAAAAAAAAAAAAAAGCTCAAAGGCATTACTAAGACTTTTTCAAATTGATTCTTTGGCATGTATGAACTTCCATGTGACCAGCGCATGCAAAAGAAGGAAGACTCCAATGTATATTCTTTCTTGAAAGATAAGATACTTGATAGAATCATAAATCATTAAAATTTATTTATTTCAAGAGAATGTGGGGGGGGGGGGGGGGGGGGGGGGGGGGGGGGTGTAGTTATAGTATAGGTCTTACTCTTCCTATTTATTTTGTTTTTCCATCTATTTTCAGATTTAATTCATTAATATTTCTTAGGTTCAAAATATTTTTATACATTATTAGATGCTCTCTTAGTTTTGATTTATAACTTGACCATGCAAGTGATCCATATTTTATTACTTAGCATTTTAAATAAACCCCAAACTCTATGCCAATATTTTCTGTTAGTGGCTAGTAAAATTTCAGTTATCGATCTTGGTTGTATTGCCAAATCTTCAGATGAATTGGTATTTCCATTAAGCTCTTTATTATTTTAATCATCTAGCTCCAAAATCTATTTCACATCTTGTCTCTTTCTCTAATTACATATAAAAATAAGTCACCCTTATAACAAGGCCCCTTTTTTTCTTAAAAGTAAAGATGACCTTTATTTGCATCCAGTGAAGTGTTATAGCTTCTTTATTTATTGCAAAGCACAAGTCTAATTATACTTTTGTGCATTTTAAAAAGATGTTGATAATTTTAAAATTCTCCATGGGCCCCCCAGGGAAATAATCTTGCCTCCACCCCCCAGCAAAAAGCAAGGCTTCTCACACGGAAGATGGGAACCATCAGTTCAAGACTTGACAAAAGGGGTTAATAATATCTATTTTCCTATTCATATAGAGGCATAGCTTTTTTAAATGTGCCAAATAAAAATTGAAAAGCTTGATTGCCATATTAGACAACACATTAGACAAGATATTTACATACTGCCCCTGTCCGTAATTTTCCTGTGGTTCATGTTATTTTGGCTGTTCATCATGAGATTGAAAAATTTTATAAAAAAATTAAAGACTAATTTATAAAAAAACTGCAAACTATATTTAGATTTAGAATTGTTATTTTTAATATAGTAGAGATGACCGCAGCTTCCCTGTTGCCGAGACCTGTTACCATGTCCATTACCCACTTTTGATTGAACTACGCAATCACAAATTAGCGTCCACGGCCTCTAATACTAGAAGTAGAGCTTTACTGTCTCTAGCATACACTTTTGGTTAGGCGTGTGCAAAAAATCAGCCGAATCATGGACCTAATCTGAATCGGATGTTTTGGTTTGATTTATGTAGGTGTTTTTTTTTGTTAAATTAGGTTTGGTTTTGATTTCAGACAATCTTGAACTGAAAAAAAATTGATTCACTTTTGGTTCGAATTTTGAGAAAACTAATTCAAACCGATTTAACCTGACCTAATCCAATCCATGCGTATATATACAAATATGTATTTTTAAACCGACCCAATCTTGACCTAACTCGACCCTAATATATATATATATATATAAACATCAATTTTTTATTTTTTTTATATATAAAGAAGAATATCACCTCAATAAATCAAACTCAACTGAACCTAACCGATTTTTTTGAATTGATTTTAAGAGGTTTTAGTAGATGGCCGGTTCGATTTTGGTTTCGATTTTAGAAAACCAATTTAAATCGGTTTGATTCTAGATTTAGCTCTAAGCCGACTCAATCCCATGCACAACCCTACTTCTGGTTGGGCCAACGCAACTGATTTTATTCCTTCTTGGTACGACTCTGGTTGTGCAATGGTGCTACAAAATAGTTGAAAACATTTTAATGTCATATTACCCAGATTCTATTGCATATTAACTATAATTGATAAGCGATTGGTGCTACTGTAAAAATGCGCATAGCACATGCACGACCGTGATTGGTTGGTTCTAGCCTTTTTAGTCTTAGCTTGATTCAAACCCGGGCTTGCCTGGCCTCATTTTCCGCTCTTGTCTTGATAGAGAATATGTATCACTCAATAAGAAAGTTAAACTACACAATTTTGGTAAACTAACCTGCACTTGGCACCAAAATAATATCATCTCCATCTATCTAGAAACTAGGCTCTAGATGAAACTTGGAATTGCATCCAACCGTGACTTAAAATATTTTTAGAAGAATTGCTCTACACCAAGCCTAATTTGCATCCAACTATGTCCGGAACGTCTTTACGCAATTCCCATACATGTTATAACTACTACAAGCCATCCCAAAATAGATGTTGAATCATTCCATATCATCCCTAACTATGGCTTGTCAGATTGACCCACTCAAAACATTAAGAAACCCTGCAATATTTTTGTAGCAAATTTCTTTTGTTGGGCTTTTGACCTTCTAACTTCTTGAAGAGCAGAAATAACTCACGTATCATGATTGTTACCGATTGATTATAGTATACATCAACAAGTCACTTAGGCCTAGTTTGAAAAGAGGACGAAGAATTCTAGAAAAACTATCTTAATCCTTTTCTGGTTAATTAATTTCATGGTTGTATTTTTGAATTTATTTTTGTACACCAACATGGTTAAGTAAGTCATTTTAGGCCAGAGGATGAAGAATTCTAGGAAAACTTTTATAATCCTTTTTTTATTAATTAATTTCGTGGGTGTACTTTTGAATTCATTTTTGTACATGTGCATGATTATAATCTCTCTTTTTTTTTTGGTAAGAGTTTTACGAGCACACGTTTCCCAAAGCTCAAGAGATTGTGAAATCAATTGTTGCAAAAGAAGCACGAATGGTTGCTTCTTTCCTTGGACTTGACCATGCAGTCAAGTGATAGCCCATATAGGGTTGTCATTGTTGTCTTTTTGGCTTGTTCTGCTTTCGTACGTGGTGATCCTTGCTGTTGTTGTTTGGTAGTTCTCTTCTTATGTTGACGGATTTTGCTATTCTTGTTGGTTCTCTTCCCATGGAGGCATAATTTCATTGATGTGTAGCTTTGTAAACGACATACGGATTTGGATTTTAGAATGTGTTATTTTTGGGTCCATTCCTTTTGTTCATTATCCTGAATTTTGCTACAAAGTTACTTGTAGGGTTGGAAATGGACTGGACCAAGTCAGACCAACCCCTTGACCGAGCCAGATTCCATAAAGACACTTGAGGTCTTAGACTTAGTCTAAGTTCGAATAGGGTTAACAAAGGTTAGCCCAAGAACAACTCAAAACAGGTTCTGAAGCCCAAACTAGGCCTGGTCCAATCAAAATGCATGCTTCATGAATGGAGCCCGCAGGAACCAAAAGCTATTATTGGCTGCATGGAGGGCCATAGGATGCATGTAGTGTGGGTGATAATTTCTTTCTTCTTCACTCCTCCCCTGTCAGGTCCTCTCCCTAAACTATGGATGGGCCGTTTGGACCAGGCCTAGTTTGGGCTTCAGAACCACTGTTGTTTTTTGATATTGCTGTTTTCTGTGTACAGGGGAAAGAATGCGAGTATGGAGAACAGGCATCAAGGATTTACCCATGTCTTTGAATCAACTTTCGAGAGTGTGGAAGGCATAGCTGAGTACCTTCCAAGACAAATAAGTTGAGTGGATAATGCAAAAAGTCTAAGAGATCTATTCAAGATTTTTTTGCATCAGCTAATTGAGAAAAAATAATATCTTTCATCAGTCGTAGAATCAGTCCATGTTCTGTCTTGTGTATCCCAACAACACTTATAAAAAAGTAATGACATGCGGCCGAACAATTCTTTTGCTAGGTGGCAAGAGGGGATTGGAGTAACTCATTAATTTATTTCCAAACATGGTGGTTTTTTACTCAATTATTTGCTGTCAGCTTTATCCTCGTTCACCCAGCATTCCTATTCAGGGTTACCTCTAATTTTGTTCCAATTTCAACAGTTTTATTTATATTATGTCTCAAAGCTAATAACACAATTTTAAGCTGTTGATGCATGGAAATGGGAAGAACAATACACGTAGCATGTTGATTCATCATGAAAACCCTTTGGATAATTCATTAACTAGCTTACACATCGACACCGACACAAGAATTGCTGTAAGAACAACAGGTACACTAATGTTACTGCATCAAGTTGCAAAATCAAGCCAGATACCTTCCATAGACTCCATAAGCATGAAGTAGGCAAGCCTTATTCAGCTGATCACCATCACTTGTTGACAAAGAAACATGTTAGGGAACCAGCTGATGATACCATGTTAGTGAACCAGCTGATGATACTGAGCAACTTAGCCATCACGTATGGGCTTGCCTTAGCAGCGAGCTCCTAATCAGTCATCAAAGCACAAAATTTAATGAACACACGGTTCTGCTTCAGGGAAACTTCGTAGGCACCATGAAAATTCAATGACCTTCCACTCATGATATGGAAGGACAATAGAAAATAGCAAGGCTATGACAGAACACACACTCTCCCATCAAGCTTCACAAGCTCAACTCATAAGAACTAGTGACTGTCTTTCTAATGAAACCTTCAGGTTATTTAAGATTCAGCTACTCAAAAAAAAGGGGTAGCACTTCTCTTCTATTGCTTCAGATATAAGAACCCACCAGTTTCATTGCAATTACGACATAAAGACTAAACAATACGTTCCAGCATGCAATTAGTAGAGATGACTACACTTATTATTTTTCCATCCAGATGCCCTGCTATATCAGCACGTATGGGTCTACTCACTTTCATCAATCCAGTCGCCATATATCCTACTGATCTTGTCTGGCCCTTTCCATTTCTGAAGTCTCTGACCCTGACCTAGCCCCTGCCTCTGACCGACAACGCTTGACCTCTGTGAAGGACCTCCCATGTGATAAACATCAGCATGAGGAACTGATTGCATGGATGCAACAACAGTGTCTGCAGGAGCCCTTGTTGATGCCCCAACCTGCTTCGAATCTGTAGCTACTGAAGAAGCATCTCTGCCTTCCATCTCCACAAGCCCCCCACCATATCTGTGAAGTTCTGTAGCGTGGCATTTACATATCAGTGCGAGAATAGAACTTTGACACACAATGGATTAATGCTGAACCGATAATTAGCATTATTGCCACAGAAATAATTGAAGTAAGACACCCAAAAAACAAGAAAAAATTGATGCATCATGGAGTGCAGCATGTGTACAGAATTTACAATCAGTTGGCATGCATTCACCTAGTTCCATTAGGCAATGAACCACTTCCTAGATTACCTCCCCTTTTTTAAGAAAATGAAAACCAAATGCTATTTTGTTGTAAAGAATGTGCATCGGCTCTTTTATTCCCATAGTTCCATTAGGCAGTGAACCACCTCCCAGATGGTCCCTTTCTTTGGTAAGGGAATGCCGACCAGATGCTATTTTTGTTGTAACAAATGTGCATTGCTCGTTAAAAGGGCAAAGAAGGCAGCAACTAATCAAAATGCATAGACCACACCATAGTACAGAGCTCAAAACATAGCATTCTGCATGAGCATCAGAATTACTTGTCTTTTGCATCGACGTCAGACAGAAACCACATATACCCAAAACAATGCATATCAGGTCTTTTTGTATATATGATAGGCGAATTAGAAAGTATATGGACATGTGCCTATGAAGCACTCAAACATAGCACTCAAGGGTTGATGATTATGATGCTTTACCATGCAAGCAAGTCATTCTAGTTAAGAATAAGAATCTCTCAAAGAAAATCCTTGTGATGGTGCAAGATTAACAACCATAAAAATAATAACACAAGGCCCAACATTGCATCCATCTCATTCAAGGAAATAACAAGAAGCCACATCGTAGTATTTCTACTTTTCATCACATTCACAATGAAATTCGCACCGAACTGCAGTTTAAGAGCAAAAATAAGTACTTAAACATACCTGCGGCCCCATGAGCAAAATGACACTTGCTACCAAATGGACAATACCCAGTCATCTCCCACTTGTTGCAGATCCTAGTTTTCCAATTCGAAGGCTTCTGATTCGACGCATTCTGTCCACCACCATATCCACCACCTCCAACTGTAGGCGACAGACTAATCGCCACACTCTCTCGAGCCTTCGACTGCTCATCATGCAGAAAAGTACACGTATCTCCATACGGGCAGCCCTCCTCAGTGTAAAACTTCTTACAGTGCCTCCCTTTATAAGACCTCTGCCCATCCGCACCCAAATTAGAAGAGGTCAGAATAGGTATCTGGTGCTCCTCTCTGGGCTCCATCCCCTCCTGCGATGCTACTATCTCCTGCCAATTGGGCGGGGGCTTCCGGAGCTCCTCCATCCCATGCGCAAAATTGCAGTTTGTGATATAGGGGCACGTCCCAGCCCGGAACTTGCAGCAGAGCTTGGTCTTGAAGAACATTTTCCCAATTGCCCTGGACTTGCTCGTCGACCCATTCCCTTCCAAAGAATTCCGGGGCTTCTTGCTGGGGGGCTGCTCGCTTCCAGCCCGGGATTGCGACTGAGACTGGCGATCACCATAGGCGGGGTTCGATACAGTATCAGCAGAGGGTTCTCCATTCCAACTCCGGTAGTCGTCCTCGGTCGCCCATATAGCCTGATCATTGGAAGCCTGCGCCCAGGGTTCGGGGCCAGTAGCCTCCGGAATAATCTCAATGGCGTTGCTGCTATAATCCATGTATTGCACCCAAAAAAAAATAAAAGCACCGGAGATCAAAACCCTAATCCGCCAACACCAACGATGCCCAAGACTATGAAACACCCTACCGGCGATTCTAATTAAACTCAAATCCCTATCACAGATCAGACACGTGCTAATGTTGTCATTCAGAAGAGGGGGAAAAAAAAAGGCTGCGATTCTTACAATCACGGAATCGTCACAAACATGAGATCGGCTGAAATTTTCCAAAGCCTAGCTCGTGGAAGGAAAAATTATAACTTAAAAATCAAATTTTGAGATCAAAGGAAGCCCTCCAGTCAGAAGATAAGAGAAGAAAAAGGGTGCAGAAGAACCCAGCAAGACGGACACGGATTGAATCCCTTAGGAAGCCATTTGAGGCCGGAAGAGCCCTGTGTCCGCGATCGAAGGGCAAAGAAGGGAGTCGAGAGCTCACCTTAGAGAGATCGGAAGCCAGGAACGAGAGAGAGAGGAAGAGATCAGCGGATCTTATCTAGGGCAGGCGGGGAGGGAGGAGGGTGGCATGAGGATATCTAACCGAGGGGAAGGGTTGCTATTTTCGTCATGGCCGTTTCAGTCCTCCAGCGGAACTAGAATTTACCAAAACCAGACAGATCATTCATTACCGACAGCTGCCACATTTTCCCCTCTTCTAGATTACCTTCTCTCAAGGGCAAGACTTACTGCTCCCTCTTTTAGGTTACCTTGCCAATCATATCATATTTGAGAAATTGAATTGAAATTAAATTTTATATTATTTTTCCTTTGATTTTTTTTTTTTTTTTTGCGCAGAAAAAGGTATGAAATAGTAAATTTCATCAAACGAATATTCTGTTGGAATAATCGGCACTCAAATAATCTATAAATGATTTAATTTTAGTGAAAAAATTCACAAATAATTTAATTTTACTGAAACAACCGGTTCTGATGCGCAACTCTTCAATGCAATTTTCTTTCGATCCACAATAAAATAAATAGTATCTATAGGTTGGTCTGAGGCGTGTAGTCATTGTTTTTGAAAAAGATTCGCTTCCTTACGTGCATCGGATTCTTGTGATTCATTTTCAAGATACAACAGACCGTTGAATTTGCAGACGTGCACAGTATGATAAATTATCTTGGACAACTCGACAAGGTGTTTTCTGTATGCTTATAGGCGATGAAGAGAGGATAGAAAAAAAAAAACAGATCCTGAAAGGCTCTTTTGTCGCGTGAACCCGTGAAGAAATAAAGAAGATACGAAGAGTAGGAAATGAGAAATGATAGGACCTTCCTACATATCCCGCCATTTTGAGTGTAATATGATTGATTAATCTTTTATAGAGTTTCACAAGAAGTTAACAAAAACTCTCTCCAATTAACCAGACTCGGTTCCGGTGCTTTACTAGTTGATTAGTAGGCATGCAATCAGCTAAGTAGTAGTTTTCACTGCATAACTCATGTAAATAGCAAGATAGATAAAAAAAAAATGCGAACCATATAAAATAAACACAAGCTACTGAGCATATAGCAGATCAAAAGGCACTTCATTTAGCATGGCACTGTGCTGATTTGAAAGTAGACGTGCCATAATATCTTTTAGATGTGTGATTATGAGAACGATACAGCGGACCAGACTGAACAATACACTAACTGGACTCCATAGACAAATAACCAAGCAGCCATGATCTCCCCAATTGCTAACTTTATCCAGGACCTGCACAAATTTGCATGAAGTTTTCCACCAAAATCTTTGCAGTTACCATTCGTATCCTAAGAACTCAGGTCGTATACTGGTGATGATGGTGGCCATAATTGCTATTACCCCCATACTAAAGACCTCATGTGATATAAGTGGTTTTAAACAATGGAACGGTGTTATTTTGCTTATTATGAAGAATTAGTTTCTTGTATTGTATTCAGCATATGAGTGAAAAATTAAAGCTTATATGATCTATCCCAAGATGAAAACAGTTTCTGATAAATTTGGCGGTAGACGAGACTCTTTCCAAGATCGAGACAAGATCAAACTTTGAAACGTCTCTCATCCATCCATTATTCCTTTTTGTTTTCTAGCCTCGTGATATTGAGAAATTTTAGACATAATGCGTTGACACCATCCATCCTCTTTCGAAACAATGGTTTTTTTTTTTTTTTTATAAAAAAAAGAACAGTCATGAATCAACTAAGCAGAACATATCAGGTCAAATATTTAAAATAGCAAAGATAAAATAGGTTGAAAGCCATGTACCTGTTTTGAGTTTTGGAGCAGACTGTGAATAGTTCAGTAGTTAGTGCTACTCTGATGTTTTTTATCTTTTAGCAGACCAAATGGTTAATATGAATGAAAACATCAGTTATGATTTGCAACTTCTTTCGATGAGAATTTATTTAACTGACTGGTTAGCCTATAGAGGCAAACATCAACAAAGGGAACGAACTATTTTTAACTTCTATTTTCTTCTGCTCTTAAGGTCATCCTTGAAGAGGAAAACTTCTTTAGGTCAAACTCGTGCCAGGGTTCCTTTTCCCTTGGCATCTGGTTTCATAATCAAAAAAGAAAAGTTTATTCCGTAGGACACTTTTGCATCCTGATTAGTAGTGAAATTATTTGACATATGAGTAAGGTGAATCAATTCAGGCGCGTATGAATAAATAGATTGATGGCATATTGTGATAACTTATCCCTGCTGATGAATTCTCTTTTTTATTTAGTCGGTCTAAGCAAATGATTGCTTTTTTATTTAGTAGCCCACCATGCCAGAAGGAAAATAAAATTGCTCGTTCTGTTTGGGCGATCTCAAGAAATATCCCTTTGAGCTGAACAGAGACCACAATCCTTTCCATCAAACAAGGCATTGTTCATCATATAAGCATTCCCTGGTACAAATGAATATCTGGCCAAATGCAATAAGAATGATCGAGATTTGAGCTTATGATGCATTTGAACCCTCGTATAGCACAAAGCCTATGATATATATTTCACGCACCTTCAGTATACTAATTTCACAACTGCATATGATGAATACTTGCCATCTCTACCTATGAAACTCTAATAAAAAACCACTAGCCGAGAACCAACAAAGAAGCCGAGCTTTCTTTTGTTAAGCTTTCAAACAAACCCAATTCCATGCAACATACCAAGCTTCACTTTAGAAAACATAGAAAATTCTTAAAATCAGTAACAGGTGCTCTAATAAAAACTTCAACGCTAAAACTGAAATGGAAAATTTCTATTATCCTTGTTTATTTAACAGCAGGATTTTTCTGCAGTACAACCTGAACTGCAAACCATCTGAACCTCTTTACAGAATGGCGCTCAGACATTGGATGCCTTACTGGGTGCTCAAGTGAAAAACTCAGAATGCTATACAAACTCAGAACAGCTATATATACATATATATGTGATCAAATATACAAACTCAGAATGCGAAGATCTCACTTTATAATAAACAGCCAACATACAGCAACTAGTGAAGCTTGATTTCTATGAACGAATATTATAAGATGAGATTAAATAGCATGGCAAGCAGCCTTGATCTTGAAACAATCCCAAGCTGAAACAGTTATCTGTTCTTGAAGATTGAAGGATTCTGTCTTGAATATCATTAAGACTGGAAGCTCCAGGCGTCAGCTTTTTTCCAGTTTCCCCAGCAATGTCCTTGAGGGCGGATATGTCCTGTGATGCCTGAAAAGCAAAAGGCAAGCACTGAACTAAGTGCTGTAGCAAAATCACAGTAGTAATACTTACTAGAATGTAATTGGAAATTAGATTTCCATGCCAAAAAACACCAGCAAATTGGAGGATGAGTCCACTCTTGGGAATTTTAAAAATATTAGGTCATCCTCTCGACACTATTCTCAGATGTTGGGCACTGAAGTTCCAATAAATGACAACAAAAGATGCTTCAATAAAACTTTTATGTTAATTTAATCAATGGTGATCATCTGTGTCCCTCTTCCTATACATGTTCTCTTTGCTATCAAGAATGGGAGTATTTGATGATCTGATCAATCAGGTATGTCAAAAAAGCAAGAGTTTAGCAATTACCTGGAAAGAGATTTGGATAATAAGCTCAGCGGCGGTAAGGTCAAGACCAATGCCATCCATATGATGACCAAAAAGATCAGCACCTGATATCGATGTTGACCCTACAAGAGGGAACTTTAGAAAATCAGCATCCCTTTTTTTTTTTTTGCTAAAATCAGCATCCCTTTAAAGTAATCAAACTTTATCAACTGATCAAAAAGTTCAAATTTCAATATTTCAGAAGCTACAATGTGAAGAATAGTAGCCATAATATGATGGGTGATTGTGCCATTCTTCCTAGAAGAGAATGTAATAATGCCACAAAAGTGTGGAGTTTCAGAGATATAGAATATCTGTCATAACAGATCATGGAATGGGAAGATAATTGCCTGAATCACAGCTAAGAATATGAAGTGATTTTTCTTTGAAAATTATTTGGATCAGTGGAACACATACAGTAAATCTTTGCAAGTCACTTGCTTTGTTCCGATCACCAAAAAAATTGGCTGATGAGATGGATTTTGCATTCGAAAACTTCTGTCTTGCTTCATTACTTTCCTCTACCTAAGTGAACAGAGAAACAGTTAAAAATAAGGCACAAGGACTAGATGGTATGTCTAACAAAAATAAATCTGCATCCAAACTGGACCGAAGGTGGCCTACAGATATATAAACGAATGGTTTAAAAATATATGTAACATAACTGATGCATGTCATCTATGGCTTCTGTCAAAAGATGATTGCAAGACAAGTTTCCAGTCATGATTGAAACATATGACTCATCCAGAGAAATATCAAGGATCATTTGATAATGTCTTGCAGAGGTGGATCATTTACATAGGTGAGATAAAGTATTTCACAACTTACCCAAAAAAATTCAATTAGTTGTTTATGTAATGCTGAATAAAGCTGTCTCATGTAGTTGGGACGAGGCTTGGTAATAATGGTTATGTGAGTGATGCTGCAATTCAAGTATTGGATTTAGTCATTCAGAACAGGGTTTCAAGTGCCAATCCATGCCAAGCCAGTTAGCAGCATGGTTCTTCAATAGTAAAGTGAGACATCTAATTTCGGTCATGTTTCTTAGAAGTTAAAAATCCTTGACAGACCAAACACATAACATGCTTGAATGAGTATTAACAGATTTAGGTCACATTTATATATCATGTGGAACATTAGAAATACTGTTGTATATCTTGCTGAATTATATATCTTCATACATGTTGTCTACTACATATTATTGTAATATGTATGCGAATACATCGGATGTACCACAAAATGGACAAATTCCATTCAATTATGTTCTAGTGAACCATTTCTCCAAAGTTCAATCATTTGATTGTTATAACCCATGCAAAACTAGCTCCCCAAGTTTCAAGGGATCAAAGACCTAATTTCATCTTCTCTGACTGCCAATGTAATTCTAATCCCAAACATTTTCACCAGTAAATGTCAATATTACCATCCATCAAATACTCCTTCCTTTTGAATCAGTCACATTTATTACTAATGATTGATTAAACTTTATACCAATATCAGTAGTTTCCAATAAAGAAGGCTTATTAATAGAGATAAACCAGATCGAAATCAGGCCAGAAGGGAATACTAGTGATGAAAATAGCAGTGATTTAAAATGTCATTTAAAGTGGAAGACAATAATTTTTAAGCAACAGAAGTAAAATGTGGAGCGGCCATTCCAACGGTTTGTAAAAGTTAATTGAACTAGTTACTCACCTGCTATACTTCAAATGTACTAGTTTATGACTGGACCAGAGCAATGGAACTCTGTCACTAAATGTCGGGCCCAACGTGCCAATTTATTGAGCATTTCCTCTGAAAGATAAGAGAGCAAAAGGCTCTGCTCTTACCTTAATTTTTGTAGTTGAAGCTGATTTCTTAGAAGATCCATTATCCATTCCAGACTCCGCAAGCAAGTTTGTAGATTTTGGAGGGGCAACATCACCAATCACTTGAGTACCTCACAAAATGTTTTCAGCTGATCGTATGCTCTCCACATATTCCAAACGAGAAGGAAAAGATGAGCCAAATGCCGTCATGGAATTAGCCATGGAAGTCACAGCTGATGCTGGTTCTACAGGCTTCTGATCATAGAGACTTTATCAATTGGCTGCAATTATGAACTTTTTTTAAAGTAAACAGGATATTAATTAATTCTAAAATGCACGAGTTAAAATCATTATTCTTATGAGAATGTTGCAGTGGACTTGTGGAAGCCTCATGACCAAATGATCCAAGTATGCGATCGAAGAAAGTGATAGAATTAGGTGGGTTGCCAGCTTCCAGGTACTATTTTAACATCCTCTTGTCAAAACCAGCCATAACACAAGAATCAACCATGAAACAAGGACTTCAGAAGGTATCCTTCCTTGACATCTAAGAAGCAACTCAGATGTATCAACTTCTGCTGACAGGAGATATTCTTTTATTTATTATTGCAATGTAATATTATGAGTTTGAACGAAAAGCACAGATCCACCTTTGTGGCAAGCTTCCGAGAATGAAGGCCCCCAGATTTACTTCCAATCTTCTTTCCACCAATGGACCTTTTAACAGGATTGATAACTGGTGATTGAATCGGAGCTTTTGGTGAACGGGTTGTCTCAACAATCTCCAGTCTTTCATATAAATTATCCTTCATTGTATGTAGAGGCTTCAGATTGGGAAGGCCATCAGCTGTATGTGACGACTGAGATGCAACAGGTGATGAAAGATTGCTGGAATTTTCTGCAAAACGTTTTGCAAGTTCTTTGCAAAACTTAGAATAGCAAAATGCATATCTTCCAAGAACTTCCACAAGATCTTCGAGCTGTTAAGTTAAAACAGAAAACATGCATACAAATATTGACAATAATAAACCAGAAATTTAGAATAATAAGCCAAAAATATTAATTTTGCACAAAGCAAACTTATTTTATTGAAAGAGTAGTGGTATCATTTAGGAGAATGATCTGAAAATCCCAAAAAATAAGTTTGGACAGAGTTAGATGAAGTGAGACACTTGAATAAACTGATATCAGATTTTTGTGAATTTTTGCACGATTTAACGAGACCAAGAACATGAGGAATTGAAACATGTCATTGCTAGCAATTGCTGATTAGAGCTCATGGCATTTAAGACAGACTCTAACAACATTTATCTTCAGTGGAAATAAAAAAATTTAAAGCTTTATTTCGAAGTTCTATGACCCTAGCAAAAAAATACCTTAAATACAATAGAAGAAATAGCAAAAGAAAAGATATAAGAACCTGAAACAGTTGGCCCAGAATTAAACAGATTCGACTTGGTAAAACTGAATACAAACAGTGTGTATAGAAAACGACAGGGTGATATGTGCATCACAATGAGATAAAACCAGAAAAGCACCAAGACCTACCAAGCTGAGAATACTTTGTCCATTGTCATGTGAATTCCATCTATAAAGAAGCTAATAAAGATGAACTAGTAACCATGACAGGGAAGAGAGCATAAATTATTTAAATTTTGATAGAAAAGTTTGACATCTGACTGTATGAAAATATATAGAGGTGTTTGGCCAGGTATATATGTTAGTACCATAATCGGCTACTGGGAAAAAAGAAAAATCTTACAAAAGGTTGAATAAAGCATAAGATAACAGAGTTACACAAGCTTGATTATCAAATCTTTGGGGTATTGAATGTAAATTTACCTTCATAATAGAACTCTCAAAATACCTACATCTAAATCCAATGTTCATTCTTCCAAATGCCAAACCATTCTTATATAAATATATAAATGTAAATCCTAACAACTATATACAAGCATTAATATTTCTTCCATATGAAAACTTTCATGTTAGAATATACTTATCGAGTTTTGGCTTATTTATGCCCAAAATGCACTTATAAGTTTTGGCTTGTTATGCCCAACACAGAACCTTGAGCAACCTAAGCCCCAAGTGACCTACGAATTGCCAACTCTAAAAGATGCCCTATGCTTATAGATCACTTGCAAAAGTCTCAAAACCCATTTTATGCATAAAGTTTCTATTGTGTGCAAAATATGGTTTTGAATTTGTGTTGAGGTTGAGAAAAGTTGCCAAAATCCAGCATTCATATGTCTTCTTCTGCCTCTTCTTTTAATTTCCTATGTATTATCCCCTCTGTCAATATGATTTGGCAAACATCCCTTCTGCCACCTTCAACTTTAAAAGCAGACGAGAGATGACATTTACTTTTACTGAGCTTGCTAATCTGTTGATAAAACAAGCCTATCAAACATATCCTTCGCATCCTCATTACCAGAGGTCTTCTATGATAATTGTAGCATGTAGACCAAGAAGTATGTGCGACAATCTAAACTACGGTCCGCCGTACTAGTACCGATCGGCGTACCGGTGGCGGTCCGGACCAGTGCCGTACCGGTCCCATACCGGTTCTCCAATGATAAGCTACCGGTACCGGATTCCACGCTGATCCGGTATCGGTTCCAGGCCGAACCAGTACGTATCGGTCCATACCGGCCGGTACGGATCGGTATGGCAGACCATGATCTAAACACTCTTGACATATATATGAATAACCAATAATATATTACAAACATATATTTGTACACCATGTAGATATATTTATGCATGATATCTCTATGCATGCATATCACAAACAGACACAAGTCATGCCACCATAAGTTTGACCAGTTTTGAGGTCAAATCCAGTCAGGTCAAATTTGAAGATCAGGATTTCAAAATGAAGATCTTAAACTTTTTAAGTATCTGCTGTGTCTGAACTATTTAAAATCCAAAAAACATATTTTTTGGATATCCCTTGAGTATGCATCAAGCAGTCCCAAAATGGACGATACAAATAGAACTAATGCGACAAAATGCAAAGTAGGCTATATATATATATATATATATATATATATATATATATATATATATATACATAGATATAGATATAGATATAGATATAGATATATATCAGGTACAATGTCTATCTAGAACATCAACCTACTAGTTCTCCTCCCTGTTCGTCCCTTTTTCTAAAACTTATTTCTTATAATCATCTTTTAGAGCTCATCAATAGTCTCGATAGCCGCTCTCCCCACAAGGCCTTGTTCATGCAGTTTAACCCACTTGAGCCATGATCCTTCTAATCCTTAAAAAGGGAAAAAAAAGTGTGCCATTGTTCATCACTAATTGATTCCTCTTTGACACTGAAAGGAGTACCATGCCTCTCAAAAAACAAAATCATAAATTCAAGCTTTTAAACTAGATTGGTCATCTTTAAAAAATGGAAAGAGTTGATGATATACATTGGCACATTAAATATCTGATTTCCTATCACTGGTCACTTCCATTTCTATGGGAACTCTTATGGCTAAATTTGTCGTAAGACAAACTAATGCAGCTAGAAAGTTTTAGAGACATCTTTATAATAGATTTAATTCCTAATAAGGAGAGTGGTTGATGCAGACATAATTAATACTGCTTTAATAATACAAGCAAATATAATTACACTTATCATTTTGCGAACATGGAATTTTATCTTACAGCAACTACAAATCTACTGAACCAAACACAGAAAATATGGTTGCAGATGCAGCAACTACAACCACATGTAACCCAATTACATACACTTCCCAACTACAAAATCCAGAAGCACACATCTACTAGTGTTGCAACTTGAGTTTGGTTAACCCGACACAACCCTACCCGAACTGGTCCATTTGCTATATGCTTAGTGTCAACATGCACCATGTTAACATCAAGAAAGCATAAAATCTCCTATTAGGATTGCAACCCCTGATTCAAATTAGTTTCTGTCAAGTTGCACTTCTAAGTTCCTATAGTGGTGGGCCGGGCTTCAGTCCAACTACAAATTTTGTTAAAGGGCTTGATAACTCAAGTCCATCTCAATTTTTAAATAAAAGGGGTCCCCACTGATCCCCATTTTATCTAAGGAATAGTTTTTTGCTCTCTACTTGATCCAACTCACATGCGACCCCAAAACTAATTTTGTGCCGGAACCAACATGACTCAAGCGGGTTCAGGTTTAGTGGCCCGTTTAGCTGTTGGGTTGGGCTGACCTTGTATACATGATTTCTCACACCATATGATTAGCAGACCAAGCCCATGGACTGACCACTAATGTGGACTATGATCACCAAAGAAAGAGGGTAGAACTTGCTCAATTTGCCCTTCATGTCGCCATTCTCCTCACTATTATTTTACACTAGTATCAAGCACATGTAATGCACCTATCTATGAAAGGGAAAAATAATCAAAGTGTTTAGTCACTCTAGTGGTGTGAAATATCAAATATGTTTGGAATTGTTGGAGAAAATTTAACAGTATAGATATAATGGATGGAACGGAAACTATGGATAGCAAGGTTATATATGGTAAAGAATCAAATTCAAATGGGCATGCTCATAAAATTCAAATTCAAATTCAAATTCAAGTGGATTGGTTGCAAAATTTTGAATTCAAGTTGAGTGCAAAATCCATCAAGATTTTTTGTGTCATATAAATCATAGACAAAATGATTGTGTAATCTTTCCTTTTTTTTACTTTTATTGGTTGAAAACTATCCAAAAAAAGTACAAAATTATATACTTGTACAATTTCAAATAAATACAAATATAGCAAACCTCTCTCCAGAGGGACTACTGCACCATTACCCAATACAACTTAGAGTCCAGAAAGAGTTGCATAATAGTTTGGTAATTATTGCGAAAGTGAAAAAAAAATGGTGGATAAGTGATATTTGTTTGATATATTCTTCTTTCTTGAAGAAAAAGGAAAGAGATGTGTGTGTGTGAGTGAGAGTGAGAGAGAGAGCTGGAGCTTTTAACTTAAATGGATGTTATACCTCACATATTTATTATAAAGAGATCAAATGGATGATTGTGAAATCATATGATACCACTACCAAATATCCTATGAGAAACCTGCATGCCTTCCAACTTGCCTACAAGCCTTTAAGCCCATTCTTGGATAGGCCCACATGGCCCACTAATTTGGACCACAAATTTAATTACAAGGAAAAGGTAACGACGGTAGTTAGTTCAGCGGCTGCTGTTGATGGGATGAGGGTGCCAATTTATTTGTTTCATTGTTTAGTAGGGACATTAGGTAATCCAAATAGCTGTTGTTAGAAAAGATACATCCCACCCCTAAGTAGTACCACAGGGCCCCATTAATCATTCACTTGCATGCGAAGAAACTTTGCAACAAATTTCATCAAGCTTCATCAACTTTAATTCATTTGGGCCACCATTTATAGCCTAAACTAGCCTTCAAATGGGGTGCTACATCACCATACCATCAACCAAACCTTCCAATGGAAAAGCAACCTAATAGGATTGCCTTCTGCCTGCTCCCCTTCCAAAAGCAAAGCAAACATTTCAAACCGCCAATTATTGTCATATTATTCCTTAATATCCAATTGTAATTCTGCAATGTTTTGAATTATGCAGGCAAATGTGATTAGAATATCATTATATTGTTGTATTAAAGAGGGACCTCGGTAGTTGAGATCTCACATTCGTTTGAGCTATGTTTAGCCATGGCTAACAACACAATCAATTCCTCTAGAACCCTGATCTATGAATTCTCAAACAAGAGTGCTCTCGTAAGCCCCGTCTTTAAATTAATGTAGGTTACATATAAATTAATCATTATGCGCTTCAATTTGCAGTCTAGGTTAAGGAGAATCGAAAGCTATCCTCAAGTTTAAGGGTTATATCAGTTCATGTTGGACCGCTTGAGTTTAACGATAGTAATGCAAATAGGCTGACCTAGTCATGCATATTGAAGGGTCACTAAAACACACCAGTCAAGTGATGGCTCAAACACCCTTGACCGATTCTATGGAAGGGAATCCCACATGAATAGGATCTCAAACAACTTAACCTCCCTTCATGATTGTAGAACGGCATGACTCTATCCTTCTGGTGTTATTGTTACGTTCTTGTTACTATCATTCACACTGTACAGAACTGATATAAATATCAGAGACTGCTGTAAACATTTTTAACACAGAAAAGAATACATTCAATTTATTCTTCCAATAATGCAGGGTTGGAGGCTGGGCTGGTTGGACCATTGAACATTTTTTGCACAAGTTTACTGTTACAATGGTTATAGCAATTAGTATTTATCCAAATTGCATAGATTGAGATGATCAAGTTTTAGGATAATAATTTATAACATCTGCCATTGATTGGTATGGAAGGATAATGGTACCTTGCAGAAATTATATTACCAAATTTTAGTTAACACAGAATTTTAGTGCTCCTTTGGTATTGTTCTTATTTTTATTTTTTTTAAATAAAAAAATGATGAACTATGCCAGAAAATAAGTATGATGAATTTTTTTTATTTTTTAAATTATTTGCAAAATCTTTGGAGCTTTTGGAAGAAAAGCTATTGCTTTGTGAAAAAAAAATGAAATTAGAAGCGAGGGATGCTATAAGTTTGTGCCAATGCTTTCTTCAGCATCGATCTCTATGTGATGATTCTTTATTTTGTATGGAAACAAAAACATAAAAACAACAGCATGCTAAATAGGTCTTTAAATTTAAAAAAATAATTTATTGTAGTGTAAATGAGAAATAATGGTTGTTACTTCCATTACGCAACATCTTTTGTAATAAAATAATAATTAAAACAAAGAAATAATAATGCAGCATAATGAACCTAGCAAGGTTGTATTTCTAGCCTACTAAAGTATTGCATGTGCCCTATATGTATTGTTTTTGAAAAAATAAATTGATAAATGCTATAAGTATAAAGAATTACAATAATATTTTTAAAATTTTTAATAAAAAAATATTTATTTAGATTAAAAATGATGATAAACGTTATAGGAAGGATTTGCATTTTAGATCTTGTGATTAAAAGTCTAAATACCAGATTTTGACGGGATAGAATAAAGTCATAAAGGAATGCTGAGAGATAACGACGAGACGAAATTGATGAATATGGGAGCAAATGTAGTCAACGCGCACCGGCCACTGCATCGATATTTTTGCTCTACGGCCCAAGCCAATTACCAACAGGGTTTCCAGTAGCCAACAGTGTCGCAGAGCTTAACCATTGATGTGGCGCCACATCGGATGGTGACAGTTTTGGGAAGCGATTTCGGCTTCACCGTCTTCCCACTAAACTTCAGTCGTTCAGTTCGCTGCAAAGTCGTGATTGCCGACACCGAATTTTGACCGAAGAGTCGATTATTTGTCTATTGTGCGCGTTGAACACGTGTGGGTTAAAGGATGGCGTGGTTCACGTGGTTGAACACGTGTGGGTCAAAGGATTGCGTGGTTCACGTGGTCCAGCCGCCCACGAGAATCACACCAGGGCCCCTTTTTGTTTCCTGCCTTAATTTGCAAAGCAAAAAAAAAGATAATATAAATTTTTATAACAGTTGTTATCTATATAAAATAGTTTATATAATGAATTTTACTATGATTAGTTTATTGTGTAACAATTATCGTAATTTACATTCTTAATATTTTAAATACCAATTTTTTCCTAAGACCATAGCATCTTTAATACAAAGATAAATACTATTATTTTCCAATCTTAAATAGTCATGTTCCATTATAACTCTACTAGAATAACCACTAATAATGATTGTTATGATCTGTTATTTAGTATTATAACTGTCCATTATAATGTAAATTATGGCCATTATTTTTTGTATGTGCCTTACTTCAAATAAAAATATTATTTTTAAAATTAATTTTTTTATCAAATTATCTTCATTAGTAATTGTACATTCAAAACATAATCTTTTTTATCCAAATGAATGGAAAGATAGCATTGTTATTTTTCAGTTACCTTCTCAAAAATGTAGATGTCACTTTCTTATAATCAACCAAATATGCTAAAACCATTTTCTAGAGGCATCATATTCTCAAGAATAATCTTTTCCGAAAAAACATTCCAGTGTGAATTTTTTTTTCGCAAACCAAACGAGTCTATAGAGGTAATAAATGAGGACATTGGGAGATAGTAGATCTCACCATACATTCACATTTAAGTTGTTCAGAAATGATAATTATTTTATTATATGGGCAATGATCTAGAAGGTTGGTATAGACTTTCATTATATGGTAGATAGGGACATATTGACATAACTAGGTGCAGATATTTCATTATTATGTTTGTAGCATCCTACACTCATGTTTGCCAGAGAGTAGAATCCAAAAGGTCCAATTTACGAAAGGGTGGCTTGAAGTTCAACGTGCAAAAAAATCATTTGGTATGAGTTGACTTGAGTGGTTTACTTTGGATGAACTTGGATTAGCAAGTTTTGGGTAAAAAGTGATGGTTTGATCTGAATCATTCATTGTTCGCTATAATAAGGTTGCAATTTAGCATGATGGCATGGTTTACCAATGTATAATACTTCAACGGCAATTGGTGTGAACTTTTCTTTTCCATATTATAAAACCAATAAAGATTAATTTTGTCTCGCCATTGCATCTTTAGAAGGTTAAGGGATTTTGTGTATTATATTGCAGAACGGAAGAAAATGCAAAAAAGTTGGTTCACAAACTTTTGAATGCAAAACTTGATAATTATCTAGGTTCTTCCTTAGGAACTTGTGGATGAATGGCTATTAAATTATTGATTTGGTGCACAAGCTTTCTTAAATTTTAGAGAACAAAATCTAGAACGCTTTTATTTATAGAAAAAAAGGGAGGGAGAAACCTAGGAAGATATTTATTGCACTCCTTGATAGATATATATATTCCAAGCTTCAAACTCTAGGGATGCACGTTCCCCAACTTGGGTAGCAAAAAACATAACTTTATACTCCCAATTTTCTACTATATCATAGCATGAAAGACTTTGAGCACTACACATATAGCTAGAGTTTGAAGGCTTCATATATTATTTGTCTATAATTTAAAAACAAGTTTCTTGATGTTCATCCCCTCTCATGGGCCTACACTCTTTTTAACAAGACAGTAGTATGAACTAATGACTCACCACACTTCTAATGTCAACAAGGCAAGTACTCCAAGGAAAGAGAAAAAATAACAAAGTAAAGACCTCCTAACAACTATATGTACTTTCTTTCACAAGCATTGCGTAAGCCTAAAACTAGTTTGTCCACAAACTAACCATGGATACAAACCTGTGAAAATGTAAGTAGTTGCTCCACTTCACCTTCCCTTTTCATGAACTTGCGCCTCTATAACTAATGCATTTAAAATCTAAATTCCTTATATATTTCAATAGCCATGTCTACATCTTTTCATACCGAATGAATTACTTTTCGTTATTGACAGCACATTCAAGTTTAGCTAAATGTTTTGGTATTGTACACGAAGTACAGTAGATCTCATTGTCGAACACCTCAAGTTCTTTACTCATGGAGTGATGCATTATGGTCTGATGTAGATTTATAAGCTGCGATGATCTATGTAATTACAAATGTCAATACACTTAACACAAGACAAGGCTTCTTCCTCACCGGTCTCTAGTTCGAAATACAAGCAGGAGCGGATTGGCAGCACCCCCTCAATCTAACTACAAATCTAGTCATTGAGTCACACTCGATCATTAAGTGGTCAGCCCTCAAAATCTACCTCAAATAAATGATTCCGGCCCAAGTCGCCCTCAGCTTATATAGTATCTTAATAGACCAATTTATTCACATATAATTTAAATTTTTTAAATCTTTTTATAAGAATTAGAATTAGAGAAAATCTAACTAAAATCAGGATGAGCTTAATATCTAATATCCTATCACTTTACCAACTTAGCCGGTTAACAACTTTAAAAATTTCTCGAAGCATATATCAAAAAGAAAATTTAGCTAAAATCAAAATGAGTGCAATACCTCGCATTTGATGACTTTACCAACTTAATTGGTTAATATTTTAAATTTTTTGAATTATATACAAAAGATATTTATTATAACAAATTTTTAAGGCAATTCACCAGAATTCAAATGTGTTGTATTTTGAATCAAAAGCTTTTTTTTTTTCAATACAACAGCTACTCACTTTATTTTAGTATAGGTACAATCAGCAGAATCAAAATCTGATAAAACTACGAAGGTAGCTGTGCTGTGCTGCATAGGATGCAATCCAATCGATAGCTCTATTCGTCAAAAAAAATTTGTATTCACTCCATGTGAAGACAAAGCAATCAGAAACCGTCCATTCCTCTTTTGTTTGTATCTCCTGCTTTTCCGGAGATACGACAAATGCATCTTGCCACGTGCTAGTGCGCTAGAAATGTGAGTCTCTATAAAATAATAAAGTGGCTTTCCGCGTGGGATAAGTGAAAGGGAAATGCTCGATTCGTTTCGGCCCACTAAAAACGTGGGCAGAGTCTCCCCATGTGGCCATGTCTGAATTGAATAATGTTCTCTCCCTAAGGGGACCTAAAAGAGGATTGTACTTAATTAAGGGCCACGATTTGAATCTATAGACTCGATAGAATGGATGGACAGTCGAGATGTCTCCACTTCTCATAATTAGTTTAATGGATTTTATTGTAAAAATACGGTAGTTCTTCATTGGTAAAGCCTGCGAGGCCCCACAATGAATGTGAGGTGAGAGATGCAAAATTAACGCCCTTGTGGATAATTCTTTTCTTCTTTTTTTTTTTTTTGGTACAAGTGGATAATTCTTTCAAGGGCGTGGTATCTGCTACATTTGGATGTCATTCCTAAATTATTTCAGGATCCGTGCTTCCCCTGCCATGAGCCTTACAATAGAGGCAGCAATTGAAATGAGTCGGACTAAATACAGACCAGGTCGAATGCAAGATAGATAAAAAGTCTGTCAATCCGAATGTGATTTGCTTATCAAATGAGTCAAAAATTCAGATGTAAATTTGATTGTTTTATTAAACACGTAACCTAATCCAATCTATAAGAAGTTGAATCAAGTTAACCAAATTAAATGGTTAAACATCGCCACATCTACTTACATGCTATATATAAATTGTGCAACAAGAGTATGGTACTTCTATTATGTCATAGATCTGAACCATGTCCATCTCTTTTTTTTTTTGTGGATATATTGGTTGTTCACACTAATCTCATATGAGCACAGCCAACTAAATCACTATAAAGTAGACTGCATAGTGGCAGAGAAACATAAGCATGTCTAGTTTAGAGTATCTTCCTTGAATGATGGGCAACAAAAGAGGCGACCTAATCAGCAGCTCTATTCGTCTCACGAAGCACGTGTATGGTCTGGAAGGCACAACACTTCCTTAGCAATCACCGAATGTCATTCAACAGCGAATGCTCAGCCTCGCGCCCCGCCTTCTGGATATGCTCAATCACCTTGGCTGAGTCTCCCGCGAGGATGATGCACCCCGCCTCAAGCACCTGTCTCCCATAGGAGAGCTTTTCCCATGCTATCCTAAGATCCGCCCCAAGAGCTGACACCTCGAAGAATCGACGTCTTTCGGTAGCGATCAACCTAGAATCCTGGTCCCTGATCACAAATGCCACTCTAACTTTATCTCCACCAATAGGCACACTACCGTCGAAATTCATCTTGAGATAGCCAGAAGGTAGAGGCTCTCAAGAAACAAGAACATACCTGGGTGCTGCTATAGCAGAGAAGGAATCCTAGATGTCCCTAGCCATGCCCTTCTCTTAAAATGATCGTTAGCAAGCAATTAATTGGCGTTATCAGTATATAGTCCGCAGCTTCTGGGTCCCTACGTGGATATTTCTGATGGTTGGCGTCAGTTTAGGATAACCCTGTCTCCATGCTTCAGTTGCATTGTCTTTGCATGTCATTTCTGCCCTCATCTAGTGTCACATATTTACGTCTAACCGCAAGTCTAGGTTTAGAAAGCTTGCTATCATCTCAAAAATTATACAGATACATAACTTTCATCACTCAATGGCTCTGGTAGTTAATAGAGTTCTCCTGATAGCGAAACAGAAGGAAACAAAAATATAATAATTTTAATTTTATTTTATTTTCAATTTGGGCACTATATCCTAATCATTTTATACTTCAAATGGCCAGATCTCTCTCTTCATACAGCCAGGCAGCCATGCCTATTCTTTTCCAGATAAATGGAAAGAAAGCTGGGACTCATTACACTTGTATTAAAGTATGTTAATCTCCACTTCATTTAACTTAGGTCAACATGTTGTTAACCAAGATCTAGAGGTGAAAATGAGTCCGGCTAAGTTAATTTAAGTTGGTTAAGTAAGATCGAAAACATACAAAATTTTAACTCATAGTTGGCTAGACTCAAGATCGGCTCAGTATCTTCTGAGCGCGAATCATTGTGTCATCCATATGATCCTATTCCAATCAGTTTGCCAGACTCGATCTTTACTGAGCTTAGCCTAATCTGTTAAAGCTAATTTTTATGATTTTTACCAACTATTTTTTGCAAATAATTTAAATAACAAGCACTTAAAATAAAAATAATTATTAAAAAATTCTCATCCAGAATGGAGACTCAATCAAATTGAAATTGTTTTGACTCAAATAGAAGCTCCATCCCTATGATCCATATCAGGCCAGTGTTTTGATCTATACCCGCGCTATTTAAAATTTGGATCAGAAAATCTGATCCATCCCAACTCTAATTAATTTTTATTAACCCAAATTTTATTCAAAAATATATTGGATTTGATCGAGTTGTCAAATTGGGTCGTTTTTTGGTCTCAAGCTGACTCAACTATCACATGCGCAGACCGATGAGAAGTTTCGATTACGGTCCACTCACTCGCACCGGGGAACTCCAGCCACCAACTGCCGCCGGTGGCATTCTCGTAAAACAAAGTAAGTCCCACCGAAATCTAAGACGAGGGGAGGGCATCGCGGTCGTACGGCCGTCCATCTTCGGACGAACCGCAGGATTTCAGCCCCCCGCTTAAATTTAACTTCCGCTGCCAAGTCCCAACCCACAACCCGGCTCTCAACCTCCTCTCCCTGCCGAGCTTACCGCCGCCCCGATCCCCGGATTCCCGTTTGTGCGCCGGAGTCGGAGCACCGCCCCGGGCCGCCGATGAACATGTGGACCGACGAGAACGCCTCGATGATGGAGGCGTTCATTGCCTCTTCCTCCGACCTACCGCCCTTCCACTGGCCGCCGCCGACTGCGCCGCCGTACGCGGCGGCCACGGCGGCCCACGTTCCCTCCTCCTCCTCCTCCCAGTCCACCGTCACCTCGGATGCCTCCCACCTCAGCCAGGAGAGCCTCCAGCATAGGCTTCAAACCTTGATCGAGGGGCCGCGGGAGAACTGGACCTATGCCATCTTCTGGCAGTCCTCCGGCGACGCGGCCTCCAGCGCCACCGTCCTCGGCTGGGGCGACGGCTACTACAAGGGCTGCGAGGAGGACAAGCGGAAGCGCAGGCGCGGCGGTCCGGCGGCGGATCAGGAGCACCGTAAGCGCGTGCTCCGGGAGCTCAATTCGCTCATCTCCGGCGGCTCCGGGGTTGCCGCGCCCGACGACACGGTGGAGGAGGAGGTCACGGACACGGAGTGGTTCTTCTTGGTGTCAATGACGGAATCTTTTGTCGGCGGAACCCGGCTCCCTGGCCAGGCCCTTCTCACCGGAGCGCCGGCGTGGCTCGCCGGAAGGGAGCAGATGGCCGCCTCGCCGTGCGAGCGGGCGCGGCAGGCCCAGGCGTTCGGGCTCCAGACCATGGCCTGCTTCCCCGTAGGCTCCGGCGTCGTCGAGCTCGGATCGACGGAGCGGATCTTGCAGAGCTCCGAGATCCTGACCAAGGTCCGGGCCCTATTCAGGTTTGGAGGCCGCGAGGCGGCAGCCACCGGATCCTGGCCGCCGCCGCCGCCGTGCCAGTCCGAGGGCGAGACCGATCCGTCCGTCCTCTGGGTCCCCGGTCCGATCGTCCACGCCTCTGCCGCTCCCGGGAGCTCGGTCTCGAAGCCCTCTTTCCCGTTCGAAAACCCTATCTCCATCGGTCTCAATGAAAATCCTAGCTCGATCCCGGCCCCCCATCGCTCGCCGCCGCCGCCGCCTCAGAGCAGCAGTACCAATCCCCAGACCCAATCCTTCCTCACGAGAGACTTCAGCTTCTCCGAATTCGGATTGAACGCCTACCCTTCGCCCCCGATCTGCAAGCCAGAATCCGGCGACTTCTCGAATTATGGCGATAGCAAGCGGAATCCTTCCACCCCCGCCGCCAACGGCGGCCTCTTCTTCCACCACGAGATCTCCGCCGAGGGCAAGAACAAGAAATCCGCAGTGGCCACATCGAGGGGGAGCAACGAGGAGGGGATTCTCTCCTTCTCATCAGCCGCCATAGCGACGGCAGCCTCGGCCCGCCCCTCCCCCTCCTCCGGCGGCGCCGGGCTGTTTACGGGCGACTCAGACCATTCCGACCTCGAAGCATCAGTTCGGGAGGTGGAGAGCAGCAGGGTGGCGGAGCCGGAAAAGCGGCCAAGGAAGCGCGGTCGGAAGCCGGCCAACGGCCGGGAGGAGCCGCTCAACCACGTTGAGGCCGAGCGGCAGCGCCGGGAGAAGCTCAATCAGCGATTCTACGCCCTCCGTGCCGTAGTCCCGAATGTGTCCAAGATGGACAAAGCCTCCCTCCTCGCCGACGCGGTCTCCTACATCAGTGAGCTCCGGTCCAAGCTCCAATCTCTAGAGCTGGACAAAGAACGCCTCCAATGCCAAGTTGATGCCCTCAAGGAGGAGAGGGACTCTGCATCGGCCCGCCCGCAGCCGCTGCTCGATCTTGACCCCAAGGCCATGATGAACGGCTGCGGGAGGTGCCACGGGGTGGAGGTGGAGGCGAAGATACTCGGGTCGGAGGCCATGATTCGAGTACAGAGCGACAAGAGGTTCCATCCGGCCGCGAGGCTGATGATGGCTCTCAGGGAGCTTGATCTTGAAGTCAATTATGCCAGTGTCTCAGTGGTCAAGGACCTCATGATCCAACAGGCCACAGTCAAGATGCTGAGCCGGAGCTACACTCAGGAGCAGCTCGCCGCCGCACTCCTCGCCCGAGTTGCCGAGCCACCCCCCCTCCATTGATAAATTGTGAACTTAATGACCACCATGACCACCTCAAGGTTGTTTATGTGTTGGTGATATGTATCTATGGATAGTTTCAGCTAGTCTGCAGTCTCTTTAGCATTGTATGATGAGATGGTAATCTTCTTCTATTAGAGAGAAAGGAGGAGCTGCTGCCCCTGAGAATTTACAGTGAGTGGTGCTTCTTAAGTGATCTGCTGTTGTAGAGGATATAGTGTTTTATAGGTATTGATCTCCATGAAGAAGTGTATAGATATTCCTGCATGCCATTGCAGAGAATCTGTTGTTCTATCCGGTAAACATGCGTGTATGAGTGTAAATCATCTATATTTGAATGAAGTTAGTGGCCTCTGAGATCAAAACGAGTCCTCCTGTTGCCTTCTTTTATGTTCATATCTCTGAGGTGGAAACTTCATTAATCTGGATTCTCGTGTGTCTCTTTTATGGAGAAAAGATTGGATCGACGCCAGCAACAAACCCAAGGGAGTGAGGAGCTGTACTCAGTTCTAGTTTATAGTCATATAGTTTGGTTGTTGTCCTGTGCAGTGGAAACTTGTTATATCTAACTGGTTATTCTTATCTCGTATCTTATCTGGCTTCCTGCATGGGCTGGAACACCCCATCTTAGCTGCAATCCATTACAGCTTCTCAGTAGTTGCTATTAACTGCGAGTTTGCTTCTGTTATGGTTGGCAATTCACAGGTCAAACATGGATTCCACCCAGCTTGGTAGGACGAAACCGATTAAAAGATCCCGCTTTGGTGGACTTTGGTGAAGGGTACTGGATTAGGTGTCTTAGATCTTGGAATGTCGAGCATGCTTCCTTCGAATGCGGCTCGATATGCTTATAACTGGTACTTGATTGTGAACTTATAGAGTATACAGTGTTTCGAGTGATGCCAACTGTTTGGTCTTGTTGGTTCATGCATGGAGGTGAAGCATGGCACAGTGTGCGTGGGTGACCATGCCTCAGAGGAATGGTAGTGGGAGGTGGTTAAGGAAGGAGAATTTGGTATCTAGATGCATCAATTTACTGCAAACCATTAGGAAGTACTCGGTAAGAGAATGACAGGCATGGATGCGAAATTATTGAAGGAATTGAGACGGGAGCAAGGGGATACACCCAAAAACACCCGAAAATAGTTGGAAAGATTGTTGGAAGTCTATTGCTTATCCTTTTGTACTAGAATTCTATTCCTAATTTATCTTTATGTCTTATCCCAATTCATTCTAGTCAGAATAGTTTGGCTTTTAGTGCTAGTTCATTTTAGTTAGATGTATAAGTTTGTTTTTTAGTTGAAGCGAAATATTGATGTTTTTATCTTTTAGTGGTAGAGAGTATGGTTTTATAAATAAGAGGAAAGAGTTACGTGAAGAGTTAGAAAGAATTCTTTTTGATGAAGAAATGTGTCGTAGGAGAAACCAATCTTATTATTTCGGCTTTTATTTTCTTTTAAATAAATTTATTTTTTCTTTCAATTTTTTTCTTTATTTTTATTTGATTTAACTGATGTTTGTTCTGGATCCTGAGTTGATATGGTCGATCTACTTTGGATAGCATGCCGTTCTACAAAAGATTGATTTGATAAAGCAATAAAAAAAGTAAAAAACAATAATTTAAGGGGAAAACCATGATGTTCTTACCTTGTTCCAATTTGGTTAGATCAAATGTAAGTAATAGAATGAATACATTTCCTACATAATATAGAAATGAATGGTAGGGAAAGAAACTGGGACGAGAATCCAACTGAAGTTTTATGACTTGTGAGACTTCATAAAGAATCATGAATGTCAGCCGGATTACTTCCGTAAACAGTCAGCTCACTGAGGTTTTAAATGCTTTGTGGTGTTGTTCGAGAGCTAACTTACAGACACTCCCATTAGGGTCTTTTCTCATCAATGGAGGTGATGCCGTGTGGTTGTGGGATTTTAATGGTGACATGGATTATTTCTGCCCAAAGTCAGCAGAAGTAGTCCTCATGAAACTGGTGATTAACAATAAAAGGCCTCGAGGAAACGAATAGAATTAAAAATGGGCCATTGAGTTGGCTAGGAGACGTTTCCTCCCTCAAACAAAGAAAGTTGCCCCATTAAGTAGAACTAGAACAGTAGTATTACTGTTAAGGAGTAGAGAATGCAGCCATTCTTCTCTCCATTTTTTTCCTTTCATTTGATTATTTATTTTTGGATGGCAATAAGTTGGCTGAGCAAGCCGTAATTATAAGTCCTCTCTTGCATCATAGAGATAATATATGCTAGAATCTGGTGAAACCCCCAAGGAACATGGTTCAACCCAATCTAAGCAGATGGACCCTAGTTATCTAGTGCAATTAGTAAAGCCAATCAGCTGCTTAGTTGTTCTTGTGAACAAAAAATATGGGTGAACAGAAAACTAGCATCCCCCCCTCTCCCAACCCAACCAAATAAAAATAATAAAAAACAGATAGAAAGAAAGAAAATAGGAAAAAAAAAAAGAAGACGAACTTGATTTTCTCGAGTCCTTCTGGAGCCTTGTGTTATAGTATTCAAGTAGGAATTCCTCGGAGAGGTGGATTCATCTCAAGCAACTATTACTAGCAAGACCGGGCAATCACTCTCAACAATCATTCCCACTCCACAATTCTATCACTATTGTCTATTAAGAGTTGATCTAGTCGTACTAGTTTTTATAATTGACTTCTTCTGTGTAATACTAATTGATAGGACCTCATTAAAAAGTACGACAACACCTCATGCATCGAAACCCATGGTTATGGATCCAGATATGTTAATATATATGGAATATTTTTTTTCCAAGTGAAATTTCTTAGTATATGAAAAAAAGAGAAAATGCTTTCGTTATTGTGAAATAATAAAAGTCATGACCAAAATTCATGGAGGTCCAAGCTTCGGACCTCAAAGGTGAATCTATACTGATAGCCATGGCTACCATGGCCTTGGCTGTCATTGAAGTAGCAATAACATCATGGCATCTAATTCCAGCTTTAGCCCAACTTACGGCAAGAACAGTAGAACCTTCAGTATTCTACTTTACCTGCCCTTGGAGAGGTGGCTTCAACCGCACCCAGACTGAAGGTTTAGGTGTTCTATGATAAGCGATATTTAAGGTTTGAACCATGCCCTGTGGGCTTGCTCAAATGCTTCATCCATCCAATAAGAAGCAAAATACTTGATCTACTGAGGTAATTCAGGTCTGCAAATCGACCAAGCTGTTCATGAACAGCTCCAGTCTGGATCTATAACCAGCTTGTTTGAAGTCGGTTCAGCTAAGAAAAAAAATGAGCTTGAATATATATTTTTTTTTAAAGCTTGACTTCCAAATGTGCCGAGCTTGAACACCCATTGGCTTGTAAAAATAAGAGATTATCTTAGCTTGACAAGAGTCTTATTCAAGCTTGGTGTCCCACGACAAAAGTAGCCTTTTCTTTCTTTCATTCATTCTTTCTTCTTTTTTTTTTTATAAGACAGATGGATCATATATTTTTAGTATGAATACATTCAACAAAATCAAAAAATAAAATATTATAAAGTGTGATCAAAATAGCCGACAGGTCAATCACTAGTAGGCTGACTAATTGATTGATATCAAAAGACAAATAATTAATATTCAAAAAGGTTTACCACACACCATGGTACGGTTGGGCGCCACTGAGGCCTGGAATGGAATTGAGTTGCTTCAATAGATAGCATTATTCTTATTCCATTCATCATGAATGGCATGTGAGATGAAAGCACGGGCTCCAGGAGCGGTTGAGCTCCAAAAGATGTTTTGAACTTTAACATTAAAGATAGACTTTTGATTCCTTTTATGATCCAAGTATATAAACGGGCACAAAATTAATCATTGACCTTTTGATCTAATATAACTTGATCAGCTGTCCAATTCATCCGATTTTTTTTTTTCTTGAGAAAAAGGAGGAGCAAGATTCCACCCGCTTCATTCATCTGTCTCCATGCCATGATTGTGGATCACGCTGAGAAGAACAAGGAAATATTCATGTGAATAAAAAGAAAGCATAATATCTTTTGGATTTTTTTGAGAAAAGTGAAAGATAATATCTTTTGGATTTATTTTGTCTTTATTATATATATATATATACATACTTGATAAATAGTCTCCTCGCCGAGCTATTATAAAAATTATATCCTACACTACATGTACCATACCAGTGCATGATGTAGGATATTTTTTTTTTTCTTTGTTGGACTACAAGATGACCTTATGGTTATGGATCATTGGATTCAACTCCAGTGAGACCAAAGCTTTTGATATATTTTTAAAATCAAACCTTCATGTCGGTTTGGAAAACACAGATAAAATTTATTCTGCACTTCTGATCCCAAGGAAGCTCAATAAAAAAAAACAGTCTATCTACCTCTTAACATCAAGACTTAAGAGCGCACTCAATAACTCTTTTCATAAGCGAGTGTATTGTATTTAATAAGAAGCAAAATACTTTATTGGAATATGATTTTCCTTTGTTTAAAATTCCGATAAACCCAATGAAAACAAATATCTTGTAGAACATATAATTATTCATGTCTGCACGCCAATGGGTGTGAAGGGATTGATCTTAAAGGATAATAATTTGGCCGCATTTTTTTCTACTCATCATTGATAAAAAGAATGCGAAGCTGTGATGCTTCTACTTGCTCCCAGATAATTGGACTGATTTCTTTAGAATCGCATGGAGAGTGCGAATCCTGATAACAATACACCATATAAACTGGAACGATACTTTCAAGCACCACGGGGTGGTGGCGCAGTTGGCTAGCGCGTAGGTCTCATAGCATTCTGAGTGATCCTGAGGTCGAGAGTTCGAGCCTCTCTCACCCCATAGTCTTTTTTAAATTCTAAATGTTTAGTATTTTACGAATCTCTATGAACGAAGTTTCTCATTTTTTTGGATTTGACCCTTTTTGGTTCCTTTTTTTTTTTTTTTGTGTACCATTTCTTTTTCCTAAATCTCAGTGAGTATTTGCACGCTTTTAAATAATTCAAGCTAGTTTTCAAAAAGTAACATCTTCTCAAATGTTAGATATTTTATGAATATATGAGTCCTTCAAGTATATAAATTATTTTTATTATTTTATTCTAACTTTTCAAGTTTAAGTAATTTTTTCATTCAAAAAAAAAGTTGAAGTATTCTTTTAAGCAACATATGCTTAGGGTTTTATGGAGACAAATTAGATAATATTTCTTGGATTTTCTATTAAAAAACAGATAAATTGTTAAAATTAATTTTTTAAAGAAAGGCAACTTGAAATATTCAAGTTGACGCAACTAATTGAAGTCTTTTATCTATGCATATTATAGAATCTCTGATCAGCCAGTAGACCCAAAAGATTAGAAGTATCCCTCTTAGTAAGAAAAATTCTAAATGATGTTTTTATTAGCGGCATATTTAAAAAAGATTCTCCCTATACTTTCTTATTCTCCTATTTTATGCTTTGACGGGGCACGGTCTCTCTTCCATTTCTATCTCCCACCACCCATCCCAGCCAAATCCATCCTTTTACTTCTAGGAACCTAAATCTAATTACCAAAGCACTCAACCGATCATAGCTAAAGCTGTCAATGAGTTTGGTTAGGATTCGATTTGACCTAAAATCTAACCCAATCTGACCTGATCCGACCCAATAATCTTCTCTCTCTCTCTCTCTACTGTCATTTCTCGGAGCTTTCTCATGAGCTGCCTCTATGATCTTCATGAATGAGATGCCCTCCTCCTCCCTCATCTCCTCGCTGCCTAGGGCTTGGCTTTGGGTCCCTGCCTCTCCTCCCTCTGGAGCCCAATGCCTCTTGATCCATGCTCCATCCCCTTCAATCTTCGCTGGGTGTTGAAAGATCTTTTGATCTCATCTCCATCGATTCTTTCCTCTCTTCTTTTTTTTTTTTTTTGATTTTTTTGGTTGATTTTATAAGTAGAGATGAATCTGCTCTGCTACATTGCACCAGTGTCACTTGATCAGGGGAGTGGGAGAACCTGCTGATGGAGATGTTGAAGGTGAAGTAGCTATTGCTCCTAAAGCTATGGTGGCAGATGCTCCATCCCCTCCAATGGTTCCTAAATCGATGATCATGGAGCTCGAATCGATTGCTCTAGTAGATAGACGATGGCAACAGAAGCATAGGGCTATAGACGCCTGAAAGCCCACATGAATATGGGGCTTGGGCCTAGAAAATAGGCCCAAAGGCCGAGCAAATCAAGGCCACTTCTCACCCTTAGGTCTCAGCTCCTAGGTGGTCAAGCCACATTGCCTTGACTCACCGAATAGGGTTCACCAAAGGCACAGAGGGTCAAGCCAACTCACACCATAGAGAATTCAATCAACATGATTCAATTCTAGCCATTGATGCCATAAAAAGAGTAACTCTAGCTGCCGAGACTCCTTATGGGCTGCGCTCCCATCAATCCAAAGGTAAATTCGGACGAAGGAGTGTGAATCGTTCTTTCTATCCTCTGCTTCACCGTTTTCATGCTGTGTTGGTGGAACATTCTGCCCGCAATGCTGACAGAAGATCTTAAAACTCCACCGTAACTTCTCTAACTTGTTACAAACTCTGTTGTTATTTAGGGATTAAACCTTGGATCACAAATCTATGTGGATAAGAAGGCAAGCCGAGCATACGAATTAGGTGATCCATGCACCAAAACATTAACGTCAAGCGTTTTGATGACAGGCATCCATCACTTGGCTCTGTCATGGAGCCCAATAACACCTAGTTGGACACATGTCACTTGTTTATTGCTATAGGAGAGCCAGCAAGCTCTCCATGGTTTTAAGGGGGTTTATGTTAATGGCACGACGTGTTAAGGGTCACATAGACGTCCCTGGATCATAACTCATCTCTCTCTCTCTCTCTCTCTCTCTCTCTCTCTCTCTCTCTATCTATCTATCTATATATATGTATATATGTATGTATGTATGTATGTATAAATGCCGATGGTTTTTCATGTCAAGTATAGAATATTTGTTAATCTATGACATCCTCCATCCCCTGTATCCTTTGTTTTCTAGTTTCTATTTCCTTGGTACCATCAAAGGGATTAAAAGAACGGCAAAGTGTGATTATTATACTAAAAGCAGGGTCTGTTAGGGTGCTGAAAATAATTAAGGTGGGATGAAATTTTTGCAGTGGAGGTTTCAGGTTCAAAATTAAGGTGGGACAGGGATGTTTCAAAAGGTAGTCTTAACTTTGGAAAATAATTTATTAGTTTGTAGAGGTGGTTTATCTTACCCCCTGCTCTTTTAGGTTAGCTGTCGTCCCGGCTTCCCATCTATTTTAGCACCCATGCTTTTTTTAGCTATCATGACGTCTGAACAGAAGCTTTGATCATTAACTTGCTGGTAAAACCTTACCGCATCAATAAGATATTCCAAAATTCGAAAAGAGCCTTCGATCAACTCATAAAAAGCTCAGAATTTGATCTTATTGTCTGTTGTGGTCCCTCCTCATACCTCATTTGAATTTTATAGAGACAGTAGAGCGTGGGGTTCTTAGAAAACCGAAAAGAGAGAGAAAAAAATGCTGCTTTGTCGGATGATCAGATGGTTAATTATATTCAAATTTAGCTGAAATTTCGGTATGTTATTTCTGGCATTGAGCGACGGTTTGGATCGTTGAAAATCATTCCCTATTGATTATTTTAAGTATAAATATTTGATGAGATCTATTTTCTATTTTGTTATTTATTATTAAAATAAATTTTATTTGTGATGAATGTTCTTATTGTGGAAACCAAGATTAAATCTTGTTGATGCTTGTGTAGCCTTCTGTTGAACTAGAGAAAATCTAATATAATTCTATTATTTTAAATGGTGAAAGTTTTTGACTGGACTAAGTCTCGTAATTTTTTTTCACATAGAAGAGTTTTTCATGTTAAAAATTATGCTTTGATTATTTTGCTTGTTAATTGCTTGAGTAGATTATTATTGCCTCATGAATGGTATCCTATTTAATTGCACAAAGAGGAAAAAAAGTTTGTGGCATCATTATTTCTTGATTGCATTTTTTGTTTCAATATTATCGAATATGATATTCATATTGAATCCATAGTTAATCTGAGTTGAACAAATGTGACATGAAGTATACCGATGGTTGCAGGGGAGACTTGGGATTAAAGTCGCATTTGTAGGTAGTCTCTGATTTTATTTACTTGCTATGGATACATAGTTTAGCTTAAACTAACATTTTTTATGGAAAGCTTGCAACATGACCTTGCACCAGTAGGAGTGCTACTTGAATTGTTCAGGCCTTGAGATGCCGGCAGTCAGTAGACTTGACCTTCACACTTCTTATGGTCATCAAAGGAACTAAGAAGTCAGAAAGGCTGGTTTCTATGAATTGTGTCCTAATTTCGAAGGTCACATAAAGTATCATCTTGTGTCCTAAGCAAGCTCACTAATCAGGTACCTAACTTTATTAACAAGTTTAAAAGCAAACCTTTTGATGGATATAACCATAAGTATCAACTCTTGTCCCGACTATTTAATCTCTTTGTTTACCATCTAATCCGAGTTTAGCGGAACTCAATATCGGGCACTAATTTGAGAATCCAAGAGTGATGGAAACATTTCAACTAATTGAGAGATTTCTCTGTTTTTTAAAAACACATCATCCTCTCAATTTTTAGGTTTTCATTTTTTTTTTTATCCCCCTCCTGCAACCTCAAACCAATCGACATGAAAGGCGGGTTCTACTTACTTGTAAAAGATGTGGTGTAGCTGTTCCAAAAGCATGATTACCAGCCAATTCCCTCTTAGAAACTACTTCGAAGGGCGTAATTATCAGTTGGCTTTTGTCTTCGTGTCTGTACTCTTGCTATGTGCTTGGAGATTCAAGTAGATTGTAATATAAATTATTTAAATTTTCCATACTGAAACACAGATAATTCTTTATATATGGGTAGTTTAGACACAGTAGATTGTAATATAAATGAAGTTACTTTAAAACAAAATTATACAATGAATTCATCTGATACAACCCCTTGATAGTAGCAATGAAGCTTTTTTTTTTTCTTTCTATAAATCTATCTATAATGCGAACTGGAGCAGAAGCAAAAAGAAAAAATAATGTTTAAAATCTAAACTAGAGAAAGCACATAAAGACCAATTAGCGAGCTATTAGAATTTTGATTTACGAGTAGTTCAAACATGGTAGATTGTATCGATGGGTTGGATTTTCATTTCAAAGCCTTTTATATTCACATCTTATCTAATTGAATTTGAGATAAAAAAAAATTACCAGCCCAACATGATCCAGTTATATATGCCTGTTTACACAGTGTAATGGTGAACTCATCATGTTCTGTCTGGGTGTTGTAGGTGTGTCTTCACTTTCCCCTTGGGTTGTACAAGACTTAGATTCTGATCAATAAAATTTTGCCTGGCTACATATGTTATTAAGTGTAACCTAGGGGATGTATGATTGATAGATTTGCGACGGCTACCAATAGATTTTATCTCAAAGCCTCGTGGTGTCTAAAACGTCCAAGAGGGCCAAAAGAAGTTTCCAATCATTTGGACTGTTGCACGTGCAGCCAGGTGCACTAGAATGAATTCATGTCACGTGCGTCAAGTTACTTCGTAAATGGCCATCGTTATCCACAAAAGAAAACAAAAATTCTATTAATATTAAATTATTTTACTATTACAAAAATGAGATAATAGATTAATTTTTCTTTTTGGTATAATAGATAAATTAACCTATTAGAGTCTGAATTCATCCGTAAAAATAAAAAATAAAATATCTAATAATTGAATAGAAAGAATTATCGAAGAATACTGTAATGTAGTCTCAATATATTTGGCATATAAAATACCATCCAATCAGCTATACTAATAATTATATATATATATATAATTTTAATAAAAAGTAATATATGTACAGTAATACTGTAGAAGAAGATGATAGAGTTCAGCACCAGTAAACAATAAATTTGAAAGCCATTGGCTAATTGAGTCTCTCTTCGTATACTCAAAGCCAGTAATTTTAGTAATCCAACTTTGTGGTATCAAAATCTTTGTTGTATCATGGACAAGCCACCCCACAAGATTCGCGCCGCCAACATCATGTTTTGCCATGTTGTAATTTTCAATTAAAAATTAGACACCGTCCGCCAGCCATTTTCTTCATAAAAAATTTGAAGTAAAAAAATCCACCAGCTATATGGATTTGATGTTTTAACTCCATTCATCCATGGGTGAGTTCTTGGGACCAAATGAGGGTCCGATTTTACCCCCTTTCGCGTAGACACCAACTGCAATAATAATTAGCTCCTCTCTCTCTCTCTCTCTCTCTCTCTCTCTCTCTCTCTTCTGTTGTGTGATAAACCCCAGCATTTCCATCCTCCAAACTCTAGAGCTCCCACCTTGTGGGCTCTGCTCTTCTCTTCTCTTTCTCTGGTGACAATGCTTCCATCCAAATCTAAGTGAGTACCAGATCTACACAAATAATCTTTTTGTCCGTCTTCGGTTCTTGTTCAAGCTGCTATTTTTGTGGTTTTTTCGAGGTCTTTATGTTCTTTTAGCTTCTGGATTTTGTTTCATCTTGGATTTCTTGAAAGTTCGTTTTTTTTTTCTTCTTTTGTTTTTATGGATTGATCTGTTTGGGGGATTTGGGACGTTTCCTTGTTGATTTGGCTGTCAAGATGCTTCTTTCATCGTTCAAGTTTCGGGTTATGCATCAATGGCGCATGGATTCTTGCTCATTTGGATCTCCCCTGGTTCATTGAGCTTGATCTGGTAGTAAAAATTCCAAATTGGGATCTTGGGTTTGCTGGGGCTTAGATTGATTCTCAATTTGAGCCCTTGGATTCAGTGGATCTCGAATTGTTTCATGTCTGCGACCCTAGCTTTCTTCTTCTCTCTCATGGGTTTTGGTCTGGATTTGATGTTTCGATTTGCTTTTACTTGCTATGTAGTGGAATCTCTGTTTGGGATCTCTTGCATTATTGTTACATTATGTCATGTATTAGAAATCTGGATCTCTAAAATCTTCAAGTTTTGGATTTTGAACAGATCTGGCTTATCTGACACTCCAATTAACAAAACCACACCAGCTACCCCTCGGGTTAGCAAACTAAGCAGGACCGGATCCACCAGGTCGGACTCTGCGTTGCCATCCCCTGTGCAGAAGCGATGCTTATCAGTTGATCGGTCACCGAAATCAGTTGATCGGTCGCCGAAATCAGTTGATCGGCCCCCGAAATCAGTTGATCGGTCGCCGAAATCAGTTGATCGGCCCCCGAATTCAGTTGATCGGTCGCCGAAATCAGTTGATCGGTTGCCGAAATCAGTTGATCGGACACCGAAATCAGTTGAGTCGAAGCCTGCCACTAAGACCAGTAGTACTGATGTAAGAAAATCAAGATCTTTTACATTTGCTTCAAGACCTTTTAATTGCCTATCTTCACTATATGCCTTTTCTAATTGTTTGCAATTTGGTTTTCTATCGTAGAAACAACCGCGGACATTGAAGGGATCGGAGCTTCAGGCACAATTGGCTGTTGCTCAGGAAGACCTGAGGAAGGCAAAGCAGCAGTTTGCTTCAGTAGAGCAAGAGAAGATCCGGGTTCTTGAGGAATTGGAGGATGCAAAGAGATTGGCTGACGATGCAAATGAGAAGCTCAAGGAAGCTATTGTTGCTCAGAAGAGAGCCGAGGAGAACTTGGAGATCGAGAAGTTCCGGGCAGATGAATTGGAACAGGTGGGCATTGATGCTGCCCAGGAAAAGGAGGAAGAATGGAAGAAAGAGCTTGAGAACATCCGGAACCAACATGCCGTGGATGTCTCAAAATTGCTTTCCATAACTCAGGAACTTCAGAGAGTGAAACATGATCTAGAAATGGCCACTGAAGCAAAGAACTCTGCCCTAAGCCATGCTGATGGTGCCATGAAAATCGCCGAGATCAATGCAGAAAAGTTGGAGTTTTTGTCTGGGGAACTTGACCGTTTAAAATCCTTGCTGGATTCAAAGCTGGAGAGTGTGAATAATGAAGCAGCAGAAATGGTTAAGAAGTTGGATTCTGAAGTTGACGCTTTGAAGCAAGAACTTGAGAGAACAAAGGCAGCTGAGGAGAAGTTGATTGAGATGGAATCATTGGCTGAAGGGCTTCAGATTGAACTGACTGGTGCCAAGAAAGCTGAATCAGATTTAACTAAGCTCGCTGATGAGTGGAAGAAGGCGGCAGAGTTGTTAGAGGTTCAGTTAGAGGAATCAAAGCAGTCTGAAAAAGCCTTTTCGGATTCCTTGGCACCTGCAATGAAACAGCTGGAGGAAAGCAATGCTTTGTTGGAACATGCCAAATCTGAGATCGGTACTCTTAAAGGAAAGATGGAATCCTTGGATATTGAGGTCGCTAGGCACAAAACTGATCTTGATGAATCACATAGGCGTCTTTATTTAGCCCAGCAGGAGGCATTGGACATGGGGAAGACAGTTGAAGTATTAAAATCCAAACTTCAGATGGTGGAGGAGGAAAAGTTGCAGGCACTGAACAACGAGAAGGATGCGGCATCAAACATTGAAGGCCTGACGGAGGAAAGGAACAAACTGATTGATGAGGTTAATATTGCTAGAGATGAAGGGGAAAAGGTCAAGAAAGCAATGGAAGGTTTAGCTTCAGCTTTGCATGAGGTGTCTACCGAAGCTAGGGAAACACAAGAAAGACTTTTAACAAAGCAAGCTGAAATTGAAGATGCCCATGCTCAGATAGAGCGACTGAAATCAGCTCTCAAGAACACTGAAGAGAGGTATGAGGTCATGCTTGATGAAGCGAGATATGAGATCGTTTGCCTCAAGAAAACTGTGGAAAGACTTGAAACAGAAGCTCAAAGCTTCAGCGGTGAGTGGGAAGAAAAAGAGCTTAATTTTATGACTGCTATTAAAGAGTCAGATGAAGAACTTGCTTCTCTCAAGGTTGAAATGGCAAAGGTGGTGGATGCACTCACAGGAGCAGAGCGTGAAGCAAAAGCTGCAAAGGATGATGCAGTCCAGATGACAACTAAGCTAAGAGAAGCTGATTCCAAGGGAACTGCTGCTAATGAAGCAGCAGAAGAAGCAAAGGCTGAGAGTTTGCAGATGAAGGAAAGTTTATTGGACAAGGAGAATGAGCTGCAGAGCATCACTCAGGAGAATGATGACCTTCGGATCCGGGAAGCAGCAGCCCTAGAGAAAGTCAAAGAGCTGTCTGCATTGCTCGCAGAGGCCACTGCCAAGAAAACTGAGGAAAATGGCGAGCTATCAAACAGGGAGAAAGATTTTGACCTGCTGCCAAACACTTCTGAGTCTCCCGACGTAAATGCCAATGAGAGTGAAGCAGAAAAAATGAAGTCAGAAACACCCTCAGGAAAGCTCGAAGGTTGTTGGACAGAAGAACCAAAACCCAGAGAAGCTAATGACAATGTAGATCAAAATGATGAGGAGGAACCTCTGGAAGTGAAAATGTGGGAAAGTTGCAAGGTCGTGGACAAGATTCTTGCATCAGAGAGGGAGCCTGAGGCAGAATCACTAGATGATGATCAAGACTCAAAGATAGATAGTGGTAGCTTTGATCAGATAAATGGATTATCTGAAAACATGGATAATGGGGCTACTTCGCCTACCAAGCAGCAGCGGCAAAAGAAAAAGAAGGCTTTGCTCCACAAATTTGGGAGCCTACTGAAGAAGAAGGGAAACCATAAGTAGCAGAGAAGCTCCACCACAGGTATCTCATTATCTTGTTTTAACTTCTGCATTGTTGTGCTTTGAGGCTTCGCGTTTTACGGTTCTGATGCTTGTGTTGATCTTTCAAGGCTTGTCTGAAAATTTGTAACAATATAGAAAGTCTATTTGAGATCATCTACTGCTTCTTTGCCACTTTGTTATGCGTAATGAGCATTGTAAAATTTTTACCATCACATGCATTACTTTATAGATCGGAGAGGAAAGATTGCTGTTATATTTGTATAATAAACCATGCACTCACTGTACTCATTGAAGGCATCATATTGATATTTACATTTAAAGATGAGATCTTTTTATATGTATTGCAAGGCTGTTTGCAATTGGCTTCAGTAATTCCTCATTTCGTTTCTTTTCTGTTAATACCCTAGCCCTGCTAGCTTTTCCAGATACTTTCTCATAACCACCACCTATAGTAGCTTAGTTTTTCTGCTGTTGTAAGTTAACCCTTCAGTACAAATCTGAGCTGCCTGCAAACTGGAATGTTGTTTTTGGTTGGTTGGCATTCTCAAATTTTGTAGAGAACTAGCTGGATAAGATCAGCCAATTGAGGTATCATAGTGCATGATAATGTCGAGTTAAATATGAGTCAGAATAACAGTTGAAAATTCATTTGCAAAGCCTGGTGGCATCGAATTTTCTTCATTCGGTGAATTGAAGTGTGTATCTGGCCATATCTGGTTTTGTTCTAGTTTACAGAGAAGCTTTTCATGTTTCCAATCGGTTCTAATCACTGCTAGCATTTTTCTTCATGATTCAAGCAATAGATGACCACTCTGCAGACTCAGTTATGATTAGTATCATAGATCTCTCCCAGTTTACTTCTTCCTGCACCAGAATAGCTAGTGGTGAATGTTCTTCATTCTTTTGTACCAATTAAAAGATTGCTAGATTATGAACAGGAAATTCCTCTTCCATAGCTTGCATTTAAATTTTCTATTCTTTTATTTATTCAGAGGAAGCCATGTTCATATTCTCTCTTTCTCTGTGTGCGCGTCTCAGATGCTTAACTGGGTTTGAGGAGCTCTAGCTCTCGAGGTATGGTCCATGTGAGAAAACCCCCCTTCTGACATCCTCGCAGATCTCTGGCATGGCATGCCTTGCTTGGCATGGTCCAAGTTCTTCATCCCTGTTGTTTCCTTTGAATGACCAAATCTAAGAGGATGAATACAAGTCATGCAGCTCTCTTCAAGACTCTATACCCTCTGCAGCCACTTCTTTGTAGTTTGTACTCTTGGCTTTCTAGGGGTATTCCAGGCCAGCCTGCATACTACTATAACTTGACATTAGACTCCAGGAATCTTCCTAGTTTCTACTTTAGGTCAATGAAACCATGTAATGGTGGTATGTTCAAAGTAATTCCCTTTTGTTTTCGGCCCTTCTTGACCCTGGGTGTTTCCTAGTCTAACCCCATTCTCCACTCCAGTAACCAGTTTGCCCCACTGCAACAGACTTGTGAGATTCTGAGTCCATCTTGCCTGAACCATGATTCATTATGTGGATGAATGAGTGATTTCTTTAACATATTTGCACTCATCAGTGATCCAGGATGCAATGTACAGATGAACTAAAATTTTAGATTTTAAAGCCTGTCAAAGGATTTGGATGAAATGGAATGGTCATTAGAGAGGCTCGATTGTCGGGCATGGAGCAGCTGGAAAGACCATCTTTCCTTCTAAACTCATTTAGTTAACCTTAATCATTCCCCCCAAAATAAACTCATGAGAATTGAACCAATTAATGTTGGAACCGACCCATCCTGATCCAATCAAGATTGGGTTGGTCTTGCTTGGTTCTCGGGTTAGTCTATTTTTTTTATTTTAAAAAGAAATCAGTAAATAAATAATTGATTTTGTTTGAGAAATAAATCAATAATGGAAACTGGAATGGATTTAAAATAATATATAATATATTCAGAGGCATCTACAGGAAAATTAGAAATATCTATAAACCTGGAATATAATATGTTGCAGGTAAAAATCGCAATAAACCAATATTTCATTCAAACAAGCAATACTTAACCAGGATCATGAATGAAAAATCTATAAAAATTAAATCAATACATATATATGTGCATGTATAGGGAGTGGGCTGGTTCAGGTTTGGGTCACCTGATCCATTGATCCGAACCGAATCGATCTGATTATGCTTCTAAAAACTGAAGCCTGGTTCCATTCGATTCCCTCCCTCCCTCCCCCGCCCTGTCTCCTCGAGCACGGCATCCATGCCGCTGGTCATCGAGGAAGAGCAAGAGCCGAGGTTGCTGGATGGAGCACGGAGGGGGCAACAAATCTGCAAACCTAGATCTGTACACTCTGAAATTGGTCACAAAAGCTCGGGTAAATACCTAGGATTTATTTTTGGTTGGGGACCAAACATGCAGGAACTTAACCACTAAAATAAGTTCCATTCAATTCCATTCAACTCGTTCCACAAGAAGCATCATGTAGGTCGTGTAGGGACTCAAGACCCTCATTCCTTCCCAGAAAATTAAAAAAAATAAAAGAAGTCTCAATGCCGTATCCTCTCATGAACTCCATGGCTCGTGAGATCATTATGAAAGTGGCAAGAAATCCTCCAACATAGGAAAGGATAATGTTTTTCCCGATGTTTTATGTTTGAGTTCAGAGCCGTTTTACTTTGCCGTTAATCTGGAGAGATCTAGTTCAATATGGGAAGTTGTCCATCTGTTAACCAAATGGCTGGTGTTTTTTTTTTATATATTTCCGGTAACAGAGAGTGAAAATTCAGTACAATCTTATGAAGGAAACACCACCTGCATCCGCCATTATTAAGGTAGCAAGATGAGAGGAAAAGCTCTCAAGTCCGAACCACTTCTGAACGCTCTATACTTGCATGATTGACGAGGAGATCTGTTTCGTGATTAGCTTCCCACATGATATGGCGACAGGAATGGCTGGTGATTAACGAGACTGACACAGTAGCGGGCATGTATTATCCAATCATAATTAACTGTTCCCTTTTTTTTAATGGATTTCAGGTTGACGTGGTCATAATACCAACAACTCGGCAAAAAATGGGGGTTTTGCCTGGGCATGCTGCAACCATTCCAGCGCTCAAGCCTGCATTGCCACTGTGCACGAAGGGAGAGAAGTGACCGAGTACTTTTTGTCAGCAGTGGGTTGCAAACAGTACTCATGCAGAGCTATTGTGGCCATTGAGGCTGTTCCTGTGGACCGCATTGATCCATGCTCGGTTCAGAAGGGTTTTCTTTTTCTTTTTTTTTTCTTTTTTGGAAACTAGTATTTCATACATTGTGAGTATGAATACATCCAATGAAATCAGTAAACAACAGGTTCCGAAGTGCTTTATGTAACTCCCTCTTTTCAGCCCATAGGGTATCTTCTGAATGACTTGCCACATATGCAACCATCCAGTTCGCCGCCTCATTGGAATGGGTATATGGACTTTACCCAAAAGCTTAGCTCAGTTTCCAAGAACTTGGAAAAGGCTGAAGCAGAGATTGGGTGGATGTTCATAATGTTCTAAATGCTGCACTCTCGGGATGGGTTTTTTTATTTTTCCTAAAAGAAAGTCTCCATGTTGAAATAAAAAGCCTCTTGCCCCTCATTATCAGGATGGTCACCAAGATCGTTGGCAACTCGCAAAGGTGAAAAAAATGGTGGAAGGGAAACATAATAAATTCAAATATTTCAGTTGGAAGATTTATTTTGACATTGCTGATACCTTTATTTCTTCCTCGTTTCATGGTGGGCAGTTTGTGGAATTGGAGGCAATATACAAAATGGAAGCTACCCTATCTATTATTGGAGAAGGGTCTGATATGGGATTGGATCAGAATTAGATGATCATTATGTTAAAATCCCAATAGCGGTAACAATTTGGAAAGCCCCTAGGTATTCGAAGCTCAATTCAAGTAATTAGTAAGTCCCTCTGATTAATGATTAAGAAAAAGAACAAAAAAAATAAAAAATTGAAGTTACGATAAAGATCAATCGATTCTCTTCTCCACATTATCTCTCTCTCTCTCTCTCTCTCTCTCTCTCTCTCTCTCGTTCGTTCATGCGTGGGCGTGTTTGCGCACGCACTCTTTTTAAAGTTTGTAAAAGGCGCAAACAAGAGTACGGGCTAAGACCTTGAGGGATTTGAACCTTCCCAAAATATGACCCACTGCTGCCCCCTACTTATAGAGTTAATTTTAATTCGCTTGCCAAAAATAAAATATAGACCGATATATTCCAAATTACCTCGTAAAATTTGTGATAGATTAGTGTACATTCAGTAATTAAATTTTATAAGGTACACAAGCTTGTATTACCAGTTTGATTAAATAGAAAAACTGGAAAAGCCACTGCTTTCATGCTCCCCTTTTGAGACATACACTTCAGTAGTCGCATCGACTAGCCTTCATTTATACTGATGAGCTTGGCTATAGATCATCGACAACAGTTTCCTCGGAACCTTGCTTGATGGCCGAGGAGGAAATTTAATAATGTTCAATCACCATTCACCATGATGCGGCTCCGCAAGCCTAAATGCAGGTTTGAGCCAACAAGTCCGATATCATGCACTCTTTTGAAGAGGTGGAGAATGCTATAACTTTGAGTGTTGTCTCCAAGGGCATCCACCTTCTAAAGCTTGTTCCAGTACATCGTCGATGCGCTTCACAAGCAAAATCTGTTGAAAGAAAATTCAGAACAAATGACGCCAGCAATGAGCTCTCTCCTTCCAGCTAAAAAGAGTTCTATGCAAACCAGCTATTCTGGAACATAAGCATGATTTAATCAATCAATTCAATGTTTGTAACTGCAAGAAAGAATGAGAAAAAACTGCATATTAAACAGCCTTGTAATGGTGGCCTAGGCAATATGATGATCAAGGTTCGACAGTGCATTAGCCATCTCCGGGGCAGATTCGTGCCCAATGACAGCATTTTCAAGTTAACCCTATCATTCATTTTTCATAGAAATGACCCTAGATCCAATATCTGCAATATGCACCTATAATTAGCTTTACTTCGTGGCACTAAAAGGATAGGAGCTTGAGTACCAAACAAGCCCATAGACATGATGATTTTGATGTACAAGGATATGCATGGTAGGGCATCAAATGAGCACAAATTACATCTAACATATGATTCCTACATAGCCAGTTATATCAAACAAATGATTTAAAGTTGTTGATTGCACAGGGCATACTTCTCAGCCACACAAACATCTGAGGCAGTTTATGAATTAGGTCATAAAAAATTGTGGCAATAGAGGGGAAACAAGGGAAATATTAGAAAATGGAATGTTATTAGAGGTATGTGATCCAAGTTCCAACAAGGGCTCCTGCAGATTGCAAAGCGTCCAGAGAATGTGATCCAGATTTCAGCACACCTCCTTGCACCAGCATGATGCAAATAAGTTTTGCAGGACCAGCCTATTATTGAGTCCATAACTAGGTCACAACAACTCCACCAACCAACCGCAAGTAATCAATTATGTCTCTACTAAAATAAGATGAAGATGAAGAAAGGACTTTTTCTAACAACCCCCAGAGTCACTTGCCAAAGAAAGAAGCAACCATACTTCAGCTCCTCTCAGGTTGCCCTCACCTCTGACCTTCAAAATATCCAACATCAAGATAGAAGAGAGGTGATCGAACTATAGCATCAGCATGGAACAGGAGAATTTCTGATAGCATAAAAAATAGTAAATGTTCACTACCAAAATTGGGCCAAATCAAAAGTGAATTTGTATCATTTAAAGTTTCCCTACGTCTCACATCCACTAAGCTCCCAAATGGCTGTCCCCATAAAAGCCAGTTCACCGCACTCTACAAGATAACCACTCCCTCCTAAAACCATTGAAATTTTCATACAATTATTCTTAGGGTTGAAGGGAGATATTCAATGTACTTATACATGCTGGCAGTATTCTAGATACATGACTATTTACTTCCACTCTTTGTAATAAAATCATCCCACATAAAAAAAATTATATAATTACTCGACTTTATTTTGATTAGCTTGTTCCTGATAATTTATCCAGACTAAATGGAAAATTTTATGAAACCTCGTTAATTTCAATGGAATAGTTTTTTTTTTTTTTGTTGTATGTGTTTGATGAACTATTCTAGAAGTATCGTAAACTTAATTGGAATTTACTTTTCCTCTGCTCTTTAATTTTCTAATTTCAACATTTCCCAAAATTCCTCTTTAAAAGTTTGGCAAAACTGCAAATTTTTGCCCTTGGCATATTAATTTTCAATCCCACGTTTGTGATCATGATTTCACATGTCATGTCAATACAAGTTCAAAAATGCAGAGATAGTGTGCCTCACAAATTCAGCAGAGATATATGTGGCACGTAATGTGCAAATCAAATTTCCCCTATTAGTGACAGAATTTTTCAAGGATTATTTTGGAGAACCACAATCTTGATGAAGACGCAACTATTTCCCAAAGGAGTTATGCTATAGACAGCAGCAAAAGCAACAATATGATGGAGTATGGTTAGCCTTACTATACAAGAGCAAATAGGTTGCAAATGTCGGAGAGAGTAGAAGAGGATGGGAGGACAAGTTGAAGATTTAAACACCTTATGAAGAGCTGCAGGCAAAAAGAATGAGCGGGGATCAAATTTGGGTGGATCAGTAGAGTTGGAGTACGATAATGGAGATGACTGTTTAGCTTCACTATTCCATCATTATGGCCCCCATTTATCCCTCACTATTTAATTGAACATAAATGATAATAACCAAAGCTAGCAAAAAGTAAAATCTGCGAACCAGTCTAGCCATTAAAAGACACAAAATCTATTGAAACAAAATCTAACATAATGCCACATTCTAAATATTAAAATGGTGGATTGTCCCTTCCAAGGTATTCTATTTGCATCAGGCTGGGCTTCTTTTGAGAGAGTTAACCCCCACCCCTACCACCACCAACTCTGCATCACTATTCCCCAACCCAAACCATGACCAGCCGAGAAGGATGCAGAAGCATGCAGAGCGAGCAGGATTAGGCAAACAAGGACAAAGAGGTTAGGGTGGTCGACGTCCAAGTGCCAGGTGGCGGCGGCGGTCCAGTGCAAGGGGAGCAAAGACTAAAAAGAGGGCCACGACTGATGTGCAATTGGGGTGGGCGGCAGTCCAATACCCTGGTTTGTGGGTGCATGTGAACAGGTATCGCTGAAATTTAAGAAAAGAAAAAAGCGTGCCTCTTTATCTTCTTCATTGTCAATATGCAATAAGAATTGTCCATAATTGAAATTGATAGGCAGAAAATGGTTGGTACCTAGGCTGAACACTCTTGAGCCTTGCCCACTTCAACTCTCAATCTCTGTATCACTGTATGTGTGACCAAAGAAGACTAATGACAGTAAAGAAGAAACTTAAAAAACTTTTAGCTGACTGTATGGCCATAGAAAGGAACCTATGATACTGTAGGAACTAGGAAGCAAATACAACTTGGATTATACAAGGTCCAGAAATAGTTAAGATATCATAATACTTTGTTTATGTTCTAGAGATTTAATGTTTAAAACAATTTGCAAGGGGAGGCACCACACGACTTTCTTATGAGAAAAATCCGAAGTAGATATAGTTTAAACTTTAAACTCTAAAGGAAATCCAATACATTACATGTCTCCTACGAATTGGAAATGAACATCACTTTTCCCCTCTAAGATTCTTGTGAAAACTATATTCTGAAAATGTCCTTAAAGACATTGCAAATCTGACCACATTATATGGACGTGCATATTCTTCGAATATAAATTAGCTAATCACATAGGGACGTGGATACAGGTATGTGCATGGGATTCAATGATGTGAATAAATATTCTATAAAATTGAGGGTGTCTACTTAATGATGTGAAAATACCACGGACTAATTTGTTAAGGGTGTCTACTTAATTATCAGAAAGTCAAGATTCGTATGTATATCAATGATAGGTAGGGGGTTATATGTGAAAATTCTTTTAACGACTCTGTTCAATCACTTGTTACTTTGCAATCCACCTGATAATACATCTATCTTCATGCATTAACATGTACTTTCATAATGAAAACTGTGTCCAACACCTTAATCAACAAAAGCCCAATGCAGGATATTCCATTACGACTTCTTTCCACCAACACGGCTTACGGTAGGTCCTACACTTCTCATTTCGCATAAGACTCAAGTATGATAAGCACATAGTTTAATAGTTCATGGGATTCCTCCATAATATGCCACCTTAATCAGAATTCACTGATAAAAACAGGAAACTAAGAGAATATAATCTAATATTCAAGCACTTATGATAATATACAATAACCAAGATGAGAAAAATTATCGCTATGGAAACCACCTCTAGTAGCCTCCAAACATTTTCAAATAATAAGCTTCTAACTTCTGCCATGAGAAAAAGAATCCTGTGCGATTGCACCTCCACCCATCTTTTTTCCAGCACATCTCCTTCTAAGTCACCGAAGTTCTATTATGAATTTCTACCTCTTCTCCTGACCCTTTTCTTAAATAAGTCTTTTGATGAGCTCATCAACAACCTTAATAAACATCATGCTGATACACCACTTCAAGATATTTCTGCCTCTTTGTGGATAATATGTGATATGAAGTAACATATTTAAATGAGAAAGTAACTTCCAGCCAAAGATAACTTTCAAGGTTCGATAACTACCTCCATGCCAGCAAGAATGGCTGATGGTACCTCAGCTAAGTCTTTCAAATTGCGTTCCGGCAAAATTACTCTCTTGATTCCATACCGATGTGCTGCCAAGACCTTAAGATTCAAATAAATTACAATTAGAAGACTCATTTCTATACAAAATGCCATCAAATCCAACAAATAGTACATCAGAAACAAATGTTTGGAGACTCTTTATACCAGTACAATTATATAAGTTAATAGAAAAATAAAAAAGTAGACAGATAAAAGGGCTAGCAGTTACCTTGTCTTTGATACCACCAACAGGTAACACAAGACCCCTCAGAGTCATCTCTCCAGTCATTGCAGTATCTGCTCTGACTTTTCTTTGACCGAATAATGATACTAGTGATGTTACCAAAGTAACTCCTGCTGATGGTCCATCCTTCGGAACCGCGCCAGCAGGAAAATGTATATGAATATCTCGATTTTCCAGCAAACTGATTTCCCCAGCAGCTGACAGCTTCAGATCTGCTGCTCTTGCTCTTACCTGAGGAAATCAAGAATGAGCTATAGAGCTTAAGATGAAATTTTCGCATATCAATTACCACTCTTACAGAATCAAAGAATTTATTTTCAAAAGAAATTGATGCACGACACAAGAAATTAATAGAAGTGAAGTCTTGATTTGAAAGGAAAAGGTTAAGTTAGTCCCCTTCCATCCTTTGCAAGTAAATGTCCAAAATGTCACACGTGTCAAAATATTATCCCAATATGCTGATCAACAGATATGTACAAGATTATTGGTAACAATGCAGCTGGATGATATCAAAATATTAATTTTTTTTTTCTCAGCATGCAAAAGCTTACATGTTTGATTGGCCTTATTACCAAACAAAAAAAAAGGAGAAGAGGGGGAAAGGGGAGCAAGGAAAACAAATCTACAACATATATCCCCCAGCTGTGGCGCTGGCTGAAAATAGAATTGGTATTTATTAACTGCCTAGGCAGAATGGATAAATACATTAATCAAAATTAGATTTCATTGACTTTCGAGTATTAAAATAAAACTTTTGAAAGGCTTGCCAGTGATATATGGTGTGGTCATGTAGTCTCTTTCTATTCACATGCTGCCCCGGTCATGTAGTCTCTTTCTATTCACATGCTGCCCCACTAGATAATTAAAGAATAACAATTTACTTAACCTAGCTTCTCTATTCTAAGATAAGACCAAAAGTTCTTGAAGGTTCACTAATCACATATGGCGCAACCAATTTGCTTTCATCCCTTTACACTATGCCCTCCTAGACAGTTTGAATAGAGATGTTTTAGCAGAACCTTCTCCCCTCAACAAATGATAGACAAGATCACAACTGTTATTTACTAGATTTTCAGTGATAACCCTTGCACCAAAAACAAGCTGCAGATACACATTTTTGGTAGGTCTGTACCAAATATATTACCCCTGTTATACATGTACTCAAATTCTTTGTCAGAGTTCCACCTGAAACAAGCCATTCCACCAGCACTTGATGTGGTCAACATGGAAAATTAAGTGAGGGATGATTATAATTATGATAAAATCTATTGAAACCAAGCTAGGACTCTCTTATGTCTCATTCTTCAACCTATACCCCACATGTATCATATCTGGCGATTAATTTCGGTGGAAGAAAGGGAGAGACCTTATATTAGAGGCATCAATCATACAGTACATGAGTAGAATGAACAAAAAAATGATTTTTAAATATGCATAATTTTGTGAGAGAAGTAGAATTTTGTAAGTTCAAGAAGACACTCAGCAAGGGAAACAAGAAAGGATGTTTACAAATCTGATCATTTCTTTTCATGTGTATAATCCAAATGAGAAAACCAAACATGTAATGTATTGCTAGATCATGTGCTGACATTCTAATATAACATAAGTCAGCAAAATAGGAATGCTTTTCTCAGGAAATTATTTTTATTTATTCATTTTATGATCACACATCTGCTTATTAGTTTTAGAGGGAGAAAAGGTACATTAATTAACCGTCAATCATGCAGTTAATAATGTAGATCTCAAGTTAAATAACTTTTAAAATTTTTATGTAGAACGCGCAAGAATCTGCTTGAAGACACTCAGCTAGAAACAAGAAAAAAAGTTTACAAAACTATCATCATTTTGTGTGTTTGGTTAAGTATTTCTACGATAAATTATGATCAGCACAATGAGGATGCTGTTTTCATGACCTCCTTTTTGTTCATACATGTTAAGAAGCAGCATCTTAATCTGTTTGTCATGTATTCGTGGGACCTTGGTCTTTTTGACGTTAAGCTAATCATAACAGACTGGATACATAACAGCCAAATTGCCACATTGAACAAGGCATCATCATACATCTTTGAGAGGTACTGCTAAAGGAATAAGATACAAAAAGTACCCATGTAAGAGCTATTTGTGCTGATTCTTTAATAACATCTCCTAGTTGTCCAGTGAGATGCAAATCTCCCTTCCCCGCCATTGCTGTGGCTTCAACAAATTGAACCTCTCCACCGAATGATGTCCAGACAAGTCCAACTGATACACCAGGAGTTGCTACACGTTCTGCAGCTTCTCTATCATCAAACCTAGGAGGCTGAAATTCCCAGATCAACAATGCACATAAATACTTAACAAAATTGAAAACTTCAGATAAGAAACATAAAATTCCAAAAAGTGGCCCCAAACTTTAAAAATATAACTACCCCAAGAACTTTTTCCAGCATAGCCTCATCTACAACCAGGACAGAGGTACTTGAGAAAGTATTTGATATCTCCTGGCCATTGACACCCAGAGGAATAACTTCCATCTCAACTTCAGCACCACCAGCAAGTCTTTCATCCAGTAGTGAACTTGTCATTGGGTGGACATCTTTGCTAAGTTGAACCATGCAGTCTTGCTCAGCAACCTTGACAGCTGCTGCACGAGCTAGGGCAGCTAATTTTCTTTCAAGATTCCGCACACCAGCTTCCCTAGTATATCTCTGAATTATAATTTTCACAATCACCTACTCAAAGAGATTGTTAGGACAAATGAATCATGATACTGACACAGATGAAATAGAGGATAGTAAAATTGCCACAACAGAAATTGAAATTATTTACCTATACACATACAAAGAATGACATAATTGCAGAACTATCAAGCGCAGTAACTATCTTAGGAAAATCAAAACAATGAGGAATAAGAAAAAATGCTTAAACATTCCAACATTGGTTATGCTAATGATTCATAAAACAGATGACATCTCTGTATTAAGGAATTAGTGGACAAGAAATGATTCATAAAACCTGTCACTAGTAACAGGATATAGGATATTTGTTGATGGTTAATGGTGATCTAAGATATGCCTGTTTTCAGCCATCATGGATGTTCAGAAGCAATTGATTCACAAATCTAATTGTGAGCCCAGCATATAAGATCTAACTAGCAGACAACATAAAGAAACAAGCAGTCTATTCTACAGAAGAAAGTGTCTTACAAATTTGAAGCATACAGCCCCTTGAACCCCAAAAAAATATGACTTTCCTTTTAAATAATTTAAATTTCCTAGCCACAAGATGAATTTTTCTTACTATGCCCTAGTGTCTCATTTACAAAGTTAAGAAACAAGCTGTATATTGTAAAACCCATTTCATTATAGAAGAAAGACTACAGCCAGCTAAAACTATCCACTAAACTTCCCAACCTTTTTTCTTCAGCTGTCTTCCACATTCCAAAACATATAGAAAAATTTCTTTGCAACTTTCTTTGAAAAGTCTTTGCAGACTGGGTAAGCTTGAAGGGGTTCACAAACAGAAGGCAGAAGTAGGTCTCGGAGCACACATAGGCTGGAAGATTATTACAATCCCCATGCAATGAACTTGTATGACATTTGGAAAGGGGAAAAAACACAAGCTTTTTTTATCTTCTGTCCTTTATGAAAAACTCTTCTCAATTAACTAAGTATTACTAATTTAAGTTCTATGAGAAATATGAAAATGACATTAGACAGGAGTTTTGCTTATAAACCTTGTCAACAGCATGGTATAAGAAAATTTATTATATTAGAAAAGAACTAGCAAAAGAAATTTGAAAAACATTCATAATGTAATATCTTAACGACAAAAGGATTTCCGCATATGCAGGCTGTCTAATAAGAAAGTTTATTTAGTAACAGGATCATACCTCAGGGATCTGAAGGGATTCAGAGCTCAATCCATGCTGATCTAGAACTCGCGGTATAAGATGCTTCATTGCTATTTTTACCTTTTCTTCAGGTGTATAACCAGGAAGTTCAATGACTTCCATTCTATCTAATAGTGCCGGAGGAACAGGCTGAACCCTATTTGCAGTTGCAACAAAAATTACCTTTGACAGGTCAAATGGAACATTCAAATAGCTGGTGATCACAATTTAAGGAAAACTTGCATAATAAGATGAGGTTCTTATCATTTTTCTTGACTTGATAAAAAAAAATTCAATTTCTTCAAACAATACTGTTACCTCGCATAAACACCAATCCTATATAACAACTATTAGCAATTTCCTAAAACATAATGTGACATTTGATGGAAAATCCATCTACAAGATGAAAACAAATGGTGGATATAATATCTTCCAACAACCACTGAGCTCAAACTATACAGAGTTGCAGTATCCATACATGAAACTTGCAAAAAACTATTCAGTTTAGGACACGAGCCTAAACACAAAACAGCAGAACAAAAAATTGTTCAAGCATATGTCCATGTTTAATGCACCCTATATGTCTTGCTTGGTACTCAAGAGGGCAATTTTGTGCATTTGGTGTTCTGAATAGTTTGGTGCAAAACAAGTCCTGACCACAATTTCTGTGCACGATAAGAACTATACAATCCTGAATAACAAATAAATGTGTTTAGATAGAATCATTAACTATGAGAATTAACAAGCATGTTTTAGTCATATAAGCATAAAGATCATCATATGAAGAATTTCCCATATCAGAAAGGATACTGATCATTGAACGTTTTGTTCTGTTCTGGGTCAAGAACTTCCAATAATGCTGATGCTGGATCTCCACGAACATCAGAACCTGTCTTGTCAATTTCATCAAGCAGTATAACTGGATTGTTAACAGCCACCCTCTGCAATTAGAGACAAGAAAAATGTACATGTCAATAGAAGCAGTCAGCAAATGGTTTCAAAACAAAGGAGGTGTAGCTAATAAAGAATACAAAAGAATACCATGACTATTATGTCTATGCACAAGAAATTTCCCGGCAAAATAAAATTAAACCATGACTGCTCAACCTTGGGAAATGAAGGAGTTTGCTTTAGATGGAACCTTGAATGCCAATCAATCATGTGTCAAGTATGAGATGTCAGTCTCTGGATCTCTGTGGCAGGACCGAGTATTTTAGCACCCTTTAAATTTTTAAGATAGAATTAGTTTTAGGAGTCTTTATGTTCAACATTTCCCTTACAGTTAACATATGTTTTAAAGGGTTAAGAACATGGTCTGCCGTACCGGTCCATACCGGCCGGTACGGGCCGGTACGTACCGGTCCGGCCTGGGACCGGTACCGGATCAGCGTGAAATCCGGTACCGGTAGTTTATTGTTGAAAAACATGTACGGAACCGGTACGGACCGGTACGGACCGGTACGCCATCGGTTTCGTACCGATCCGGGCCGCCACCGGTACGCCGACCGGTACCGGTACGGCGGACCTTGGTTAAGAATATGTCTATAACACAGAAAGAATTTTTTAGATTTGATTATCCTTAAAATAATTTGAAGTTACATTTTGTCTATTCATGTTTTTGTACATCTATATACATTTATTCTACAGTATAACCCAAATACCAGAAGAGTGCATTCACAATGCTCCACACTCCACATCTCCATTTCTCCCAGGTCACGTGCATATGCCAAAGTTTCTGATTTATTAAAGTAATAGAGGTAGATTAAATGTCAATATGTTTCTGTATATAGTAATAGTCAAGCTATAAAATGTACAAAACATCTACCATCAATAACGCCAAAACACCTGCATCGATAATCCATAGGAAAAGCATATCTCATAGACATTTTTGGTCCACCGAAATATAGATCCATAAGGACCTTGAACTAACATTAAGTCTCATAACAATATTCCTGGAAACTCTTTCTGTTATATATCTCTGTGTTGAACATGTGGCTCAGAGGCAGGAAAAGTATATGAGCAATCAGATTCTTTGACCCTTGTAAGATTCTATGATCCAATTTGTAAGAATAGGGTTCATTCAGAAAAATGCTTGAAGTGTTCATAGCTACATAATGCCCATAGGTGTGCAACACCAAAACCAGTACTAGTTGGGCTTTTGTTGTTGTTGTCGTCGTCGTCGTCATCCTCATTCTTATCTCCTTTATCCCCATCATCAAAATCACTATCAACATTATAATTATGATTACAATATCATCAATGCGCACATATGAGAATGCAAGTTCAAACAAAATAAATTAGGTTTTAATTATAATCTTAAAAAATGGTGCTATACCCTGCAAGGAAGGCAAGCGGCATCGTATGGCGTTTTGACCATATTAATTGGCTGGAAAATTTAATCATGAATGTAATCATATATTGAAATAGCCAAGTAATAGGACAGTACTATAAAACCTCACATTCACAAATTTTAGATTGCACCATTATTCAATTATGCAACACAATATTGTAAGATTACATCTGTATTACAAATTCTGAGGAATTTTTAACAATTAACAGAATCCAGTTTAAAATAAAAAACATATCTGGAACAACTGAATTGAAATACAGATGTCATTTCTCCTTAGCAAGTAATTGCATTTAGAATGTTTTTTTAAAAAAAAGACCATAACTAGGTGGAAGTTGATGTGATTAGTTAGCAAGATGACTTTTGATAAACTAATTATTTAGCAGTGCTCCAGGGCGAACCTTTAATCCGTCAATAAGACGTCCTGGCATGCTTCCCACATATGTCCTTCGATGACCTCTGATATCAGCCTCATCCTTGACACCACCAAGAGATATCCGAACAAACTTTCTGTTTAAAGCAGCTGCAATTGATGATGCCAATGATGTCTTTCCAACACCTGGAGGGCCAACAAAACAAAGCACTGGGCCTCGGGCGTCAGGTTTAAGCTGCAGTACATTTGATTAAAATCAGTCACAATAACAGATGCAATAACTACTTAAAACATGCAAAAATGATGCCATAGAAAAGGTTACAGAATCAACCTTCCAAACAGCTAAATATTCAATAATCCGCTGCTTAACTTTGACCAGACCATAATGATCACAGTCAAGACGCTCCTTGGCAGTTCTGAGATCAATTTCACGTTCTTCACTGCCCTTCTGCCAAGGAAGATCGGCAAGAAGTTCGAGGTATACACGTGAACTACTATATCCAGGTTGCTGAGGTTGCATTTTTCTGAGTCGCCTACAAGCAGAAACTTAAGGTTAGAACCTTACAAGATCAGTAATACAATTAGTGTATCCTTTTGTTATTATGATAGAATACATTATGCATTGAGCATCCAGTTCAGGAAATCCAAGATTCAAGGTGTAGCAATAGCCACTACAAAATTTTCTAGAGTAAGAAGAGGTTCAAGCGCAATGCAAATCTGGAGAATTTTTTTATGTACAAACCACAAGCAATATAACTGATGCACCCATTACTCCATGTTATAAAAATTTGAATCTTATCTTAAAATCATAACAAGTTTGGCTTAGGTGAAACATAGGAGCAGATTACTAAGCATAGCAATTATGACAACTTTTTTAGAAGCTATAAAACAAATCAACTTTACTGATAATGGTTTTAAGACTCCAGAAATCAAATCCAAACCCTGACCAGATAAGAACCAACCAGCTCATCAATTTGACCCAGTGTTTAAATCTCGGAGTTTAGAACCAAGAAAGTCCCAACAATTGTATGATACACTATACAATTTTCATGTAAGTTGGAAAGAATCTCAGAATTTAGGTTGTTTCTTCTACTGTGCTTTTTATCTGTCTTCATAGTAACAAAAAGATTAAGGTGTTCCTTGCGCAACATTCTAACATGTCAGGCTATCAGTTTATAGACGTAAAATAGATGGAATGGGGTTATATAAGATGGGGAAGGATAACAACATTATGCATAATGGAGCTCACAAAAGCCCTAATATTTGGGATACCTTATATTACAAAGTTACAATATCCTATACCCTCATCAACTAATTCCTGCATCACATGAAAAACTCCAGCAAAGCTAGCCCCAGATAGCATAGTATGACATCCAAAACATCCATGAGAGAAGGAAGGGGGAGAGGTTTACAAAGAATTCTATTCATCAAATGAGTCTTTAATGTTGGTTAAGGAAATTGCACAAGAGAGTTTTCCAGTACTCCCAATGTGTTGTTTTCCCCCCAAGTTGAACAGGAACTCAGATGTGACAACATATGATTGTTTAAACATGATATGAAAAGCATTTTACGAGCAATCTACATAGCTTACCGCAATTCTCTTTGAGCATGCTTCCAGATATTAGGAGGCATCCCTGCACTCTGCATTTTCCTTTCCAAGGAAGCTATATCATCCTCATCATCATCATTATCCCCAAGTTCCTCTTTTATTGCCCTCATCTGGAGGAGTTTCAAGATTGAGCAAATAAATCAAGGGAACAAGAAATCTGAACAATAACCGCTAAAGGGAATAAAAAGTAGTGCACAAAATTTCCAATATGTTGTAAGCCTAAAAGATATGAATAGAAGGAATTCTAAAGTTTAACAATTATATCTAGTACGAGTCAAGAGTGCACTTCTGAAAAATAGTTTCTTGCAAACATATCCCGAAAATGGTCAGAAAGGGTGACATTTAGAACTTTTTTTTATATTTTTTATGACTAAATGAAATTAATTAGAGTTATCTGCTAGCATAATGAACCACCCTCTGCCACCTTCACCAATTCTGAATATCAGCTGTTCGATTCTTTGCTCTCCATTTGGTATGCTTATGACAAATGTGTTCAACTAGTCTATAATCATAGTGAGGTACCCTCTCTCTTGATCTCGACCCTTGACCCTAAGTTGGTTGCTTCTTTGTTCTCATTTTGAATGTTCATTTAAAACAGTTCATGCAAGCAGTATCTATCATCCTATCCAACAAAAATGTTGAGGTGAAGTGATGGTGGTGGTTTCTGTTTCTACAGATTTAATCAAGTATGACAAGGAATTAAAATGGAAAATCATGTAACTCTCGGTTTTGCATTATCTCACATAAAGACTTACCCCTTAGTAACATCACACTTCCAAAGCTTTTACACATTTAGTTCACTCTAGCTAGATGCCTCCCTTTGCTTGTGAACACTCTTTATCATTCAGCTCTTGTTTTGGTTTCAGCAGCCCACCCACCATTTGTCCAAATATTCTCATAAGATCCTACCTTTCCAAACACTATATTTTTCCAATGCACTATCTGCAATACTACCCTTCCAACACACTGATTTTCACGCTATATTTTCCCAATCCATATTGTGGGTCATAAGATCCTGCCCACCATTCTTATATGTTTCTTGGAGGGAAACAGGAAAAGAAAATCTTATACAATTTTTTTCGTATATTGAATCATCTTAGGAGCCAATATCTGCCAAAATTCTTTACCATAGTGTATCATTTACAATAATATTTGCCTTGACCATCTTAACCAATATGGTATTCTTTATTCTCCCCCTAAAAAAACAAGAAAAAAAACAAACAAATCGTCTCATTTGCATGAATGAGCTTCACCGAAGATATGATAATTAATAAGTTGGAAAGAGAAATAAACAGAAGCGACTGTTTTTGCACAGACATACTAATTTAATCTATGATAAAACGCTAAGCAGAATTCCTTCGGGCAGTCCAGTAAACATGTAGAAGGTGTTAAAAGTCCAATCCACTATGGTAAATGTCAACAAATTTCCCGTCAAATAAGAAGTGTTGTTTCATGCTCCATTAATGGCAAAGCCCTAAATCTGAAAAAAATGCACTATGAAACCATCAGTAGCTATTTTAGGAAACAAACCTGTTGACGCAGGAGAAACTCTTTCTGTGATTTTGACAATTGTCCCTCAACCTTCTGAGTTATTTTTTCTGCTACACGAATCGACTGTTCCGCAAATAAACATATGTTAAATGCATAATGTGCATATTTGAGAAACAAGGAACAATAGATTTAAAAAAAAAGTCCCATATTGTATAATCTAGAATATACCAGTCCACTGATTAAAACTCAAAGGTATTGTATCAGTAATAAGAATACAGTATGATAAGAAATCATATACAGGAAAGCAAGTTTATCCATCTTCACCTGCAAGTGCCTATCCACTAATTCAGTTGCCTTTGAGAGCCTCACTTTTAAGTCAACCGAATCCAACATGGATAACTGCTCCTCAAAGCTTATTTCAAAACTAGCAACAAATATGTCTGCCAGCCTATGCACAGGAACTGACTCAAGAAGAACTTTTGTCCGACCAACAGTTTTTTGCTTCTGTAACCAGTAATTAGACAGCACATGTCACAATGTAAACGATAATGGACAACATAACTGAAAAGTGTCATAAACGTATTTTCACAAGGCAGACTGCAACCTTTGAATACTTGAGAAGGTAGAAACATCTAAAGACTCAAATATATTGTTGTTATATTTTCAATAACTCAAATAGGAACAATATCAAAACTGGGAGCATTGTATATATTACTGGTACGTATAACTGAAAACAATGTGAAATAAGATGCAGAACAAACTGTTAATTTACCAATGGACACGAAAGCTTAAGCTATTAAGAATGGGGTCAACAATGTATATCAGGTCTCAACGCCACCCCCCGCCTCCTCCAGCCCCAATATGTGCAAGCTCAGACCATGCACGTGAAGGCATAAATGAGTCAAGAGTGTCTAAACAGGGAACCAGTCAAGAGAAGAAAAGATTCAAGAAAAATAAAAAGATAAAATTGGCTGGCTTTGATACCATATTAACTTACCATTAGACCCCAAAAGCTCCATATCATGTCAAACAATGTATATCGGGACTTAACAAACACTAGGCACAACTACAACTCTAGTTTTCCAAAATTATTAACTACATTATTTTAGCAACTAAACAATGTGTTCAAATTAAGTCCTTGTTAATCATCTACATAAGTTAATTATTAACCTCAATTTGCCCCACTCTGACAATGTTTTAACATTTAGCATACAAAGCTGTTAAAGAAAACTGAATGATATTGAGAAAGAATATATTTAAAATTCAAACTTCTACCTGCTCAAGAATAGAAATTAGCTCCATAGCACTAGCTTTAAATTGGCGAGATAACAAAATAAGATCTGGGTCCTGTTCTGCTTGCTCCAACTCTAATCAAAGCAGAAAAGACGAAGTGCATCATTCAGAACTTGGTTTGTGAAAGAGATTAAGAGCAGATAGCAAAGAAATACCAACATCATACAACGTCATTCAAGAGTTTTTCAAAGTTTGCATCAAGTTTTCATTTCTCCAGATTATATGGACTAGCTCAATTGATACACCAATGAGTTAAAAACATCAACTAGGAACTATGTTCATATAAGAAGGATAACAGGACACTTCACTAAGTTAAAAAGTACACAAGTTCTGAGATAGATCCCAAAATCAGTATGGCTTAATTGAGATATTTGGACTACACAAAGCTAGAGACGGCCCGAAGTTTTACTAGTAATTATCTATAAATGTACCCACCATGGAGGTTTGGAATCAAACTCTATTTTAGATATAACAGAATTAATTACTATTGCCAAGCAAGTGCCCCCAAACCATTGCAAAGATCAAAACCATCCTTCTACATCCACCAGCAAAATTCCATTCCCAGATTTTCCTCTAATTGTATTATGCAGCGAGTGATTGAATTATGGTGAGGATTAATCAAATCACAAAAAAAGAAAAGCTCTAGCTGTGTTGCAGCAAGCACCCCTCCCCCCACCCCCAACAGACACGCAAGAAGAAGAAAAGTTGTTCTGGAGACAACTTGGCCGAAATACGTAAGTCTGTGGGCAATCGCGCTTCCAACCATAAATCCTTCGATATCAAATATTTTCTTACAGATCTAACATATTATTGTCTAGATCTTATTTTATTTATGATGATCATCTAGATTTAGTGCTACCATAACGTGAATATATGTTTGTGTTTAACCCCTCATGCATGAGGAACAGGTGATATTACCCATTAATCTGGCACAGAAAACAATAGTGTGATGTTCATTGCTTGATCTGAATTTTCTTTCTTGCGAACCTTCTCAATAGAAGGTTAAAAATTCAAAAATAGTAAAGGGAATTAGGCAATCCCACATCATCCTTTGCAATCTCTTAGCATGAAAAATTCTTTGCACATCTTCTTTTAGGTGTCCATTAAATGGAATAGCTCTGCAGTATGTACAAAATTATAGAAAATAAAACTTAAATACACTCTGGTGGAGTTATAACATTAATTTCCATCTGTCTACTAGCAAGTCCTTCAATACAGAACTAGGTTTCCATATGACAACCAATAGAAGTAATCTTCGTAGCTATTAATCCATATACTATTATAACAACCAAAATAAGTATGTATTTGTCCATATTTACAACTTTATTTTCTTTCTCTTACTGCTACTGATGATCCATTATTCCAAGAGTGCTTCATATATTTAAGCTGGAATCACTCGAATATATAAGTCTAAAAAGCAAAGTTCTTATTTAGTTGTATTCATGTTTGGCAAGAGTTGACTGCTTATTCGATGCCACTCAAAAAAATTTAAATTATTTAACAAACGGCTTTAAAAAAATCTGGAAAATGCTGTAACCTTCAGTTTATGAATTTAGAGAACCTGGATGAAATATAATTAGAGAAAAGAAAAACAGTATATCAAAAAGTACCAAAAAAAGTCTTACCAGCTTTTGTCATGTCAAGACGTGAGACACGTGCCATACGATAAGTTCCTCTTGCACTGAGTTCTTGAACACTGAACCTACACAAGCCTTCAAGAACAACTATGTATGTAACCCTTCCGCTTGGTTTTTCCACTCCTCTAGAAAGATGTAAAGCTCTTGCAGCAACTCCCCTGGAAATGAAAAGCAAGTTAATTGAATGTGATAAGTACACCATGTGTTTGAGTAAAGGTGCTTGACTGAGAAGAGAAAAGGTCAAAGAGAACATTTACATATTATTATTGCAGTGCCCAATTAGGTTTCTTTCTGTACTTTCTTATGAAAATAAACATCCATGAAACCACCTGCACAGTGTAGATCAGACAAAAGCCTCCTCTATAGGAAAATGCGATGTCCAGCACTGGGCTGACAAGCTAAAGATAAAACTAATTTCTCTTTTCTTGAGTGATGCTGGTTTTCATGCTTTTGTTTCTCTAACTTTGCATGGTTTAATGTTTCACATAACCAAAGGAAACCCCTAACCGCACATCTAAGATACAGACAATTAATCATGTGGACCCATGGAGGCTTAGAAGGTAACATTTTCATGAATGACTTCTTCCGGTAGCTTATTAGCCCACTCTATTCTCCAAAAAAAAAAATGAATGTCATTCCTTCTCAACTCCACCAGATTACCTCTCGTGATACTTTTTTGTCAATTACCAGTACAAGAAAATCAATCTATTGGTCATACCTGCTGGCATGCAGATGAATATGTTTACAGTACCACTGGTCATAAACTTGGTTCACCCACCCTAATCCCTCAATAACATGGCTCATCAATATACTTCCAAAAACTTAATTTATCCCATCCATCACCTTTATGCTTGCAAATTACTTTTCTTATGCTTTCCCAATCTTTTGATATTCCTTGTCTTGATGAACAGAAAGAGCCAAAAGTTTGAATCAGTGGCATGCAGCCTTCCAGAATGATAAAGGCATATGGCTCAATTGATCTTTATTTGCCTCATATGAAAATCACCTAAAGTAAAAGGCACCGTTAGCAAACCCTAAAAAAGCCATCATTAGCAGACCCTACCTGTTGTGCCAGTGAATCAACTTTTGCTGGTTCTTTCCGTCCTGCTTCTGAGAATCCAATACATCAGCCGGACCCTTCAGACTCCGCTCTCCAGAATCATTACCCACACCTTAATCAACATAAAAATTTCTACGCATTATTTTTTTTCTCGACCAACATTATCCGGAATAGGGAAAGAAAAACAAGTCAAATCACCTGGAGATAACATAGAACCAACAGCTGCTGCCTCAGTGTCCCTGACAGGAAGCACACCGATCAAACCCTTCTCCTCCTTTTGCCACAGTTCTTGCTCCACCAGCATCACACTGCAGTCAATACAATTTCAGCGCCACAATGTTCCAGAAACAATAAAACACACTCAAAATTTTCAGAGCTTTCAATCAGATCCATAGACGAATTTACAAAACAAGAATGGCAGTCATAGCACCTCAAAGCATCAATTACTCGTATCAAAACAGATCCCGGATATCAAAAACCCTAACTCTGTAGTTTTCTCGGCAAGAATCACAAGCTGTAAAATCTCATTTCAAAAAGCGATCTTTTCAAAGAAATTGACAAAAAAACCTTGGAACTGCAAGAAGATCAGGTTTGAGAGAAAACAAAGGAAACTAAAAGAACGATTCGGTCAAAATCATAGAGTTGACTGATTGATCACCTGCTCGGAGAAGTGCACCGGATTCGGATGATGGCACCGGGCAAAAGGACCTTGTTCCTGAAGGGGAGAATCCCCAGGCGACTCGGGAGATCCACCGGTTCCGCCATCCCCTCGACTCAGAAGGACGAGACGAAGGCACCAATGGGAGGTTAAGAGGAGAAGTGGAGAGAGAGAGAGAGAGAGAGAGAGAGAGAGAAGGGTCAACGCTCGAGGGGTGCGGGACGGAGTCGAGTCGATCCTGTTCCGGTTTTTTTTTTTTCTTTTTTTCTTTTTTTTTTTTTTTTCCTTTTTGCTTAGGCAAAAGGAAAATGGGGGATAAGAAGAACCTCATCTCCATAGCAATCTCCACCGAATCCCTTTTCCACTGGAGTGTTCGATACGGGTAGAACATTTTTTACTCATATCCTCTCCACCCATGGAAGAGCCCTACCAGCATGGCAGCTCCATCACGTATGCCATCCATTAGAGTGGTCAACCTAAGCTTGATAGTTGGATCCATCATTAAGGATTAGGTTGACGATTGAGGAGTGCTTGTGAAAGGACCAGCGATCCATTGGCGGCATCTCGTAGTCGAGATGCTACTTCTACTACTCCAGCCCCTCCGACCGCCATATCATCAACAATGTCAAGGTCACAGGCCCCTTGTTACCTTGTATGCCACTATTGACAATGATAGTGCACCTCCAAGAGGTGAGGGAGATAAGGCACCTATCAATCTCAAGGACATCAAAGGACATCAAGATGAAGGCAACAATGAAGGGCTTCGCACTCTTGAGGTAACCCCAGCTATCTATCATCATCGTTCAGGAGGGCATTTAGGAGCCCCTATGTGAGATGGGTGGAGGTTTTGTCGATGGCAAAAGAGCAAGCAAATTGATGGGAGGTACATCATATGCCGCTTCTTTATATGCTAAGCTAATGAGTTTCGAATGGTCCACGTGGGACCGTTTGGTTTGTGGAAAAAATTTTACCTTATTAAAATATTTTATTAGAAAATTAATGTCTAAGTATATGATACCTAAAAAAGTAGTTTTTGCATATTTAGTTGATCACGAAAAAATGACATATGAAACATACTTTATAAAAAAGCTTATGTTTGGTTGAGCACCTATTTTTTTCTGAAAGTCATGTAAAATATATGTAATGCTCTTAATAAAGATATTGTAAGAAAAAAATATTACATGCATAATTTTTAGAATCAGCCACCTGGAATACCAAGGTTTGGAGGTTTTGAAGGTTCAACACCAGAAAGACCACAATATATTTTAATAGCTATAGTTTAAATATTTAAAAATATTTTATTTTAAATATTTAAAAATAGCTATTAAAAATAGTTATTAGGTTGAGTTTTTAAAATTCTATCAATTTTTAATAGTTAGACAACTTTTTTATATTGTGATAATTTTTAATAGTTTTTAATAATCTTTATATTAAAATTACCACAACTTTTTTGTATTGTGTTAACTTTTAATAGTATATTTTTAATAGTTTAAGATTAAATATTAAAAATAGCTATTGAGAAAAAGTGTATTTTTTTGGGGAAAAATATATCACAATTCCAACCCATAAAAAAGTGGCTTTCTCATGTTCCATATGGATTATTCTTTTCCATAAAATGTTAAAAATTTATTTCCACGAAAAAGCTATTTTTCTATTTCTCTCCTTTCAAATCTCCAACCAAATATTGAGGCATTTTTTTATTTTTATTGACCATACTTTGTCCTCTTCTCTTCCCATGAACCAAACGAGCCTATAGGGATGTTTATATTGGCAAATCCAAAACAATTATAAAAACTATTTCATATAAAAAAGGACGAGTAGTTTTGGGTTAAGATCTTTGGAGTTTCAGAAGTTGGTAAAGAATCTAAATAATATCCTAATCTGGCTTACCATCTAATCAGTTATCATATTTGCTTCTTTATAGACCTTCTGAAATTGTTTACTTCACCAACCCTCTCTAAAATCAGGATCCTAGTTGTTGCGATCTGCATCTATCTTGATCCACACACAATTTTAATTGGTACAGACCAGATTGTTGATGCTTGTTATTATTAATGACAGTCTCAAGTCTTGCCTCCACTTAATTTTAGATTTATTATCTCAATAAATTGGGTGCAAACAGAATCTTCTTTTCCTATTGTTATATATATATATATATATATATATATATATATATATATATATATATATATATATATATATTGCTTCTTTATAGATGTTCTGAAATTGTATACTTCACAAACCTTCTCCAGCTTGATCCACACCTAATTAAAATTCAACCTCACTCTCAAGCAACCCTATGAATTTTAATTGGTATAGACCAGATTGTTGATGCTTGTCATTACTAATGTCAGTCTCGAATCTCGCCTATACTTAATTTAATATTTATTATCTTAATAAATTGGATGACAAACAGAATCCTCTTTTCTTATTGTCACGCGCACGCACGCGCGTGCGCGCGCACATGTATATACATACATACACACACGAGCGTGCGCGCACCAGAGATTTTATATGCCAATATTCATTCAAATGCACATGTTCAACCCTAATCACATATTATTTCCAACACAAGGATAAGATGATATTCATCACGATATGCACATGATTCCACTGCTTTTTAACATCCATGTCATAGTTGATCAAATACTTTAAGCTAGGCAGAATGGCCGCTCTTCCACTTTTTTACTTTTCCAAATACTGTCACTGAACAGTAAATGGATGTGGCGTGATTTGTATGAAGCGCATTTGGCACATTCTTTTCCCTCATAAACTAAACTGAAGCTGCTTTAAAGTTAAGCTCCTACATCCCGTGTTCCCGCCCTTCATATTCTCCCTCTTTATTTAAGGAGTTAGGTGGCCATGGAGGCTAAAACCAGTGGAGAGGGGCCAAGGTGGGCAGCTGTCCGTGAATGCCATGAATAGATTTGCAGACGAATTTTAATTAATTGCTTGGTTTCAAACCCAACTTAGCGGAGCTGTGCAGGTTTTGTTATACGAGATCCGCACTCTAGAATGATGGCAATGGATAATTATTAGTTGTTTGACACGTCGGTTTCGGAGGTGGAGTTGCGAGCTGTCTGGACAGGTTCTCAACATGCGCGGCAGGTGCTGCAAACCAGTTCGATCATCCTAAAGGGCGATTCAGCCACGGTCATCGGATGGATTCGAGGGGACCGAGGGGCGAGAGCACGGACCACCTCCTGATCTGGGACATAAGGATGATGATGAGGAATGAGATGGCCTTCGAGACCAAGCATGTATTCAGAGAAGCCAACGGGGCAGCTGACTAGGTGGCTGCCTATGCGGCCCACCACTCAGAATATATCATATGGTCAGGAGAGGAGGAGCTGTCACAGGCACTCCGCGAGTTTGTGTTTTTTGATTTTATTGAGTGTATTCGTATATGCATTGTATGGAAAATCCGTCAAAGCAGCACAAAAAAAAAGAAAAGAAAAGAAAAGAAGAAGAAGTCCTCGCACCAGAACATGGTTCTAATCGCCAAACTCCTCCACATGCCTGATTTCCTGGTTCCATTTTTTTTTTGGTACAAGAATCATTACAAATTTATATATAAACAAAAATAAAAAAAACAATCTGAAAACAACAAGCAACACGTCACATGCACAACTTTTCTTTTCATTACAACATAATAATCGAATTGCCCCCTTACATTGCTTACCCATGGTTTTGATCATCGTACGAGACTATATTTTTTAAAAAGAAATTTGAATTGTTGTTTGATTAGTAAAAAAGATTTTTTTGGGGTGAAAATTAGTATAAATTGTTTTGGAGACCCATGGTTGCCAATTGTTGCCAATCATGGCCCGGATGTTCCAACTTTCTAACAGAATCAAGTCACTCAATGTCACCCACTAGGTCTAAACTGGCAGCTTTGACGCAATAAACTTGATTTCATGATCATATTAAGTAATATTATCCAAAAATAATAATATGTACAATAATATAGGGTTTAACTCTTCTAAATTCTAACAATATGAGACATTAGGATGAATTAACTGCATCTGCCATGCGATAAACAATAAAAGGAGTTGCGGCAAGTTGGATTATAAGCTTGCCTACTTTATAACTTACAACTAAAAGGAAAATATTGGTGGATAATAGCACTTAGGCTCGTGTTGACTACAGAGGAGTTCATCTTGCTTCTCTTTCGTTACCTTTCAGGTTGCTTAGGGTTGCTCTCACAAAGGCTTCTTAAGCCACGAGTCTGCCCTATAAGATAATTACATTCTTTTTGTTATTCTATTTAAAAAAAATGGTGAGTCAACCATCATCTATGGAAATAGAAGAAGATCCTCCCACACTTTAATTACTTGGATTCATGTTTTATGAAAATGTGTTAGCCGAGAGTCAAATCTAAAATCTCTAATTGCTGAGCAAAGAGGTCCGACTTCATGTTTTACTAGTAGATGTTAGTAGTTATGATATCTCCAAGCAATGGACTCTCAAAAACCATTACATTATTTGCCTTATGAACTAAATTTTTGAAAATAAAAGAATGGCCGTTATAAATGTCTTTATTAGCTATGGTGAGGAATAACAAACACCCATAAAAACGTTAGTTGCCTAAGCCGGATTTAGCTATGCTCGGTGTATCTTGAGAGCTAACTCCATTCTGATTGAGGGCAACTTTGTTGTGGTGATTACTTAGATCCAGAGATAGGCTAAGGAGGTGAGCACTATATAGAGTTTGGCAAAAGGATGCATTTCTCTTAAGGCGAGACAAATCTACGGAAAGGCGAATAGAGCTACAAATTGGATGGTCTCTTTCATGACTCACTACTCCAGAACGTGCTCTAGATCGACATAACGTTTGCTCTACGAGTTTTTCATATTTTGCTGCTTTCTGACTCATTTGGACGCAGTAATACTAGAACGATGTGAAATGCCCAGTCTTAACCCCAAAAAAAAAAAAAAAAAGTTGGTGCCACTGGATTTCTTGTTACAATAATTAAACACCTAATTACCTTGGTCCTTTGAGGAATGTCTAACAACTCATCTGTCAAATAAAAAAAAAATTATAAACATTATCCCAACCATTATTTTAAATCTTGCTCTAAAGAAGGGCATTATTATCTTAATGAAATTTTGCAAGGACAAACTGTATTCTTTCATTTTATTTTAGCATGCCAACACTCATGAATGCGTAACGGCGGTGGAACCCGGAACCTTCTGCAAAACGATGGGACTTCAAGGCACGAAATGGACTAAGGGCTCGTTTGGTTCGCAGGAAAAGAAGGGGAGAAAGTGTGGTCAACGGAAAAGTAATGAAATGCCTCTTGTTTGGTTGGAGTTTTCAAAAGAGAGATGGAAAAGTTGTATTCCCATGGGAATATGATTCCCACATTTCATGGGAAAGTCTTTCCCATGAGAAACATGAGAAAGTTACTTTTCCATGAGGTGAGAAATACTCCTTTTTTTATTTTTTTCCAAAAAGACCCTTCAGCATTAAAGAGGCATTAAAGACCTAATTTTTATTAAGGGCATAATAGGAATTATGCATAACTTTCCTAGGAAAATTGATGGTCAACCAAACATAAGCATTTTGAAAATTTATCACTTTTCCATGGTTAACCAAACATGCCAAAAGTACTTTCCTAAGTATCCTCTTTCTAGGAATCTGATTTCCAGAAATCATATTCCTAGGAGGGAAAATACTTCCCGCGAACCAAACGAGCCCTAAGAGGCTAAGAGGCGACGAGGATGTTGCTAATGGCCGTGCGACCCTGAGTCAGCCCGGTCGGTCTACAGGGGTTGAACGGGTCTTCGGCATCCATCGATCGCTGGAAGCTTTCGGGGCGTGGACGCATACACCCAGTCTTCGCGTTTAATCCAATCCTTTACTTCGCCGTAGTTTAGCAGCGTTACTTGACCGCACCGCACGACAATAACCTTCATGCGAAATGATACTTTTACCCCCCGTGACGGACTGCCAGAGGACCGCTAACCTCGTAATTTTGTGGATCTAGTGGAGGGTAGAACCGTCAACATACTTAGTAGGCGAAGTCGTCCGGGCCCCGGAGTCCGGCACGCTGACCCAGACCCGCAGACAGCGTGGGGCCCATTAGTTGCGAAGGTTAATGGAAGCTTGCGGCAGACACCCAAAATCACAATGCTAATGTTATTGTTTACAGTACATTGCATTATAGTTCTTATGTTCTTTTGATTTGCAAGAAGATTTTTTTTATTAAAATATTTTTTATGTATCAAAAATATAATATTTTTAAAAAATAATTTTTTATGTTTGATTGATTATTAAAAAAAACATATTATAAAATAATTTATATTTGATTGAACATCTATTTTTTAAAAAAAAATTATGTAAAATACTTATTTTACTTTAAATAGAAGAATATATCTTATCTTATTCTATCTAGAAATTTAAAGATATTTTTGGAAAAAAACTACACCTATTTTCAACCGATAAAAATTGAATTTTTTCATATTTTATCTGAATTTTTTTATAAAATATATAAAAAAATATTTTTTTTGATTTTTTTTTTGTAAATCAAATGAGTCCTTAGATTAAGGCGTATGAACCGGCACTAAAACTATAAGGACGATGGACTTATACGGCTAGGACAAAATGTAATCAATTACGTGCCTCTCTCCGTGATAGGTTGGGTTGATGGCTATGCCCGTTCTACTATTAATATTTTCATTTCTCCACTTATCTATTCCTGTTGGCTCGTTGCATTTCTGATCTGTAATTCACTAACGAGATCAAGTTGATAGTAAGAAAAGACTAATTATCTAAGAAAATCAAATCTAGGAATTAGAAAAATCTTTACCACTATAACTAATAATAGATGGATTAAAGTGCAACGGACTTCCTCCTGTAGCCACACTCTTAAAAAGAAAAACAGAGCCCGCACATTAAATATGGTAAATAATAATAATAAAAAATTATCTAGATGGAACAGATGCACACATATTTTTAATATGTTGGGGGTGCTCGACCATATGCTTTTAGAGGACATTCAGCAGCAACTAAGAAAATGTAATGTCTCCCACATTGTGCACGTATTTCGGAAGACAAATAGAGCTACCGATTGGATCATCTTTTTTGCTGCTCATCATTTTAGAAATATTCTATGGATCCGCTCTATATATATTTCTCTACCTCCGTGTAGTATTTTGTTTTTTGATTTAAATGGCAGTGCCACGCGAGGCTAGTGTGAGCTGCCGATGTACCAAAAAAAATAATAACCCACGTGCTTGAATTCTTATTTTTAGTTCTAAAAATTTTGATATTTTTAACCATCTTACTAAATTTAAAGTTAATTTTTAATAAAATCAAAATTTTAAAACAAAAATAATCTCTACACATATATTGAAGCTCCATGACACGTTGAAACCATACTGAAAAAGAAAACCTCAAAAATCCCTGCATAAATATGGTAATTAGAGGAAAATAGACCACCCCTTAACTCTTTTTGTCGTTAATAATTAATTGTTACCAGTTAATGCCCCCATTCGGTTTTATTTCTTTCTCCTCATCTTTCCAATTTCTTGGTTTGCAAGGATTTTAGCAATTTCCATGCCTTTACTCTTGACATCGCACCTTCCTCCACTCTATTCCCCAGCTCCACGTCTCCACCCCCTTATAAATGCCATCCTCCTCCTCTCTTGTGCCTCCAAAGGGTCAAGTCTCCCAACGAAGCCCAGCGGCAGCAAAGAAGCAAGCAGTTAGCAAGCTCAACCATGGAGACCAAGTCCTCCTTCCTCACCCTCTTCACCCTCCTCCTCCTTCTCGCCGCCCCCTCCCTCGCCGCCGATCCCGACATGCTCCAAGACCTCTGCGTCGCCGACCACAACTCCGGTAATCCCCTCCCCCTTCTCTCCCTCTCCAGCTGATTACTCCATTTCTCTTCTTACATGCTTTTGTGGATCGGGTGCTGCAGCCGTGAAGGTGAACGGTTTCGAATGCAAGGCGAACGTGACCGAGGATGACTTCTTCTTCGACGGATTAGCCTCCGCCGGCGCCACCAACAACACCATGGGATCCCTTGTGACGGGGGCCAACGTGGAGAAGATCCCGGGACTCAACACCCTGGGCGTCTCCATGTCCCGCATCGACTTCGCCCCCGACGGGCTGAACCCTCCCCACACCCACCCCCGCGCCACCGAGATGCTCTTCGTCCTCGACGGCACCCTCGACGTCGGCTTCATCACCACCGCCAACAAGCTCATCAGCAAGACCATCACCAAGGGCGACGTCTTCGTCTTCCCTCGCGGCCTCGTCCACTTCCAGAAGAACAACGGCGCCGATGCCCCCGCCGCTGTCATCTCTGCCTTCAGCAGCCAGCTCCCGGGCACCCAGTCCATCGCCGCCACCTTGTTCGCCGCCTCGCCGCCGGTGCCCGACCACGTCCTCACCACGGCCTTCCAGGTTGGCACCAAGGAGGTGAAGAAGATCGAGTCCCGCCTCGCCCCCAAGAACAAGTGAGCGAGGGAAAGATTGGTCTCATTATTGCTTTATGTTTGATCTTTGGTTTCTGAGAGGAGAGCTGGGGAGAGAAAGGGGCGTTGGAGGTGTATATGGTAATTAAGTATAATAATTTGATAGCAAGAGGCAATATACCGTTTGTTCATTCTTCATTCAATCATTTCGTAAAAAAAAATTGTTTCTTTACTTGATTTCGTTTCTTTTCCCCCTTCCAACGTTTGAGACGTTCCATGCCTGTCCTTCCCATTACCCGGCCGATGTGATGCGTTGGGCTCAGACGTTTATGTGCGCATATAAGCGGGCTACGGACGTTTATGTGCGCATATAAGTGAGTCAGGATTGTATCTTTCTTATAAAAAAATAATTTATTGAGAATTGTTACTAATTTTTATTCTACAAGTATTCTTATTCTTTAACGGTGATAAGTTCTATCCTTAATTTCTTAGTAATGATAAATTTTATCTTTTAGTGGGTGTTGAAGTTGAGTAAGAATCAAATATCCTACTCTATCTAATGAAAGAGAGAAAAGGAGAGAGTGAGAGTTGTTCTGATTGGTGAAGCGTAAGAGAGAGCTTTTTTGTATAGCTCATTGTTTTTTTTTTCAGTTTTTTTTTTGTTTTTTGTTTGGTGTTTGTTTTATATTTTGGGCCGACACGACCGATCTACTCTGCAAAGCGTGCCATTCTACATGGTATTAGAGCGAGGTTGGAGAGTGGTTAACCGATTTGCAGTTTCAATTAGATTTATTCGAAACATAGCTTTTGGAGACACGACTTGATTATTAGTGGTTCGTGTATTTGTAGCTCAATGTGGTTGAAAAACTTCGAACACTTCGTTGTGCAGTAGTGCAAGCGTGTAGACTTTTGTTTTAATGATTCAAAAAGGTGAATCATCATGCCTGATGCTACTATATTCTCTCTCAATGGATTCAACATGCATGACCTTACTGACATCAATTTGGCTGCGCTTTTGCTACTACCACTTATGTCAGTAAATTGAACAATGCCTTTTATCCAATTTATAAGGCTTATTGATAAGTTTTATTTGAAAGGATAAGATTTATGGGATATCTTGAATGAGTCAAAGTTGATGCCTACAGGTACTCTCGACGATGAGGTTGCAAGAGGAAAGTGAAATTTGAAATCAAGAAAGACGATATGGATTATTTAAATTTCAGCTGATAAAGAAAATTATCTCAATATATAGGATACATAAGGGCTAAAACAAATGTGTGATATTCTTACGGTTGTCCACTCAAATTAAAGCAAGATGAGATATCTTAAACAAAGATCATCTGAAGAGTGGATTTTAGTTTCAGGCTTTCCTAAAAATTCAGAAGAAGATCAGAATTGGTTTAAAGATGAAGATTTGAATCAGGTGGAGCTTGATTAATTAAATACTAGTTCATGTTTGGAAGACTTAGAGCATAACAAAATTGATCAGCCTAAGGGTCAATCAAGTCTAGAAGAAAATCTGGAACAAAAGGAGCTTGATTATATGGATGTTGTATCAAGTTCAGAAGAGATCATGATTAAAGTTGCTCAGAAAGACTTTTATATCAAAGTTATCCAAGATATGGATATTTTTTATGGAGATTTAGTCAGCCATAAGGTTGAAAAGCTGACTAATCTTAAAGTAGTTTCAGAGATCAAACAAGAAGAAGATATGCTTGGCGGAGATGATTCATGTTATACCTTGGTATTCGATAAGTAAAGAGAAGATAAAATTCAAAAATTAACCAAGAATAATAGTAGATTAAAGAGAGGATAATGATATCTTAGCCTCATCCTTTTCATCTCTTTGTCTCTTTATTATAACCATCCTTTCTCTCATAGCCAAAAAGACAATTTAGCATCCTTGTCCTCAAATTCTAGTCAAATGATGCAACTTCTATGGCCCATTTCACTGCCGGGAGACTTTACTCTTGCGTTGTGATGAACGAATTTGAGGTAAAGGGACCTTTAGATTATGTCAGCTGAGAAGACAAGGGGTAAGGAAGCAGTTTTTGAAATATTTTCATGAACCACCTTTATTCTACAAGAGAAGAGGAAGACGAATGATAAAGCTTGTTTTTGAATTTTTTCCTTTTTGATTTTTCCTTGCTCAAATCTAAATGAGAGACAAATATGATTCACTTTTCTTTAGATTTTTCTATGCAAAATAGTTCATGTATCAATAACCACTCCTGTATTCTAAGCTAGATACTTAGCCCAAAAAATGGCCAGATAGGGTGGGCAATGTCCCATACAATCCATTTATATAATCCATACACAATATTCCATATAAATTACCAAATGTAGCTTTTGAAAATAGAGTTTGCCATGTATGCCATTTTGGGGTCATGAATCCTCCTAAGAGTGAGTAATTATGACTTATAACTGACTTTCCACCATGAATTTTGCTATCTTTAATTTTTGAGTTACAAAAAGCATATGTAGTAATCCTATCTAGTCATAAATTAAAGGTTATCATGTAGTTCATTCCAAATCTAGGAAACTCTAACTACCATAAGTAAATTTTAAAGAGAAAGGCTTATAAACTAGCTCAAGGGTTGAGTGCATTAACCAACAAATTAAAAGGATAAATATAAGTTTTCTAATTTTTGTGATAATTGATTGGGAATGGAAATAATTTATTGTTCCAAATTTGACCTCTCCTATGCTGACAGTATATATCACCCCAATCTCTTTTCCATATGGTGTTATCAGTAATTATCTTTAGCATCCATGGCTTTTTCCTCTCTCATTTTCTTATCTAGCAAACTCACATCCTATTTTTTCTGCCACCTTTTCATTTGAGGAGATCTCTAGCCCTCTATCTAAAAATCTCCATCTAGCTCTTCTCTTTGAAACCTCTCTTTATTATCTATTTATTCTTCATATGCCTCTCCATTTAGCCATTAGTTGTTGATGCTGTTTTCACTACAATCTTTCAGTCAATCAATACCTTCCAACTTCATGTTCTATGTATGTCATTGTTTACCTCAAATGCTATCGCCACCTCAAAGAAATAATTTTTTTTAAAAAAAGACAAACCTATTTTGGAGAATGACAAATATGATCGTAGAGGAGCTAATGAAGATTGTGATAAAGATGGCATATAACCTATAATATAATTGATAATGAAACAAGAAGCAATTGGTGATGCTCATCTTTCAAGCTCAATGGAAGAAGATGGAAACCATATGATATTAGTTTTATTCATGGTTAAGGCATGTCTATAGCTTAGATAGCATTCAAAGTTAATTTAATTTGAACTCGAACTTCCAATAATATATACTATGGAAATTACTTGAAAGAAAACTTTGCTTTCGTTATTTCAAGAGCACGAATATAATGCATAGAGTGATTGTTAAAAAGAAAAATGAAGCTAATGCTTCCTAACTAAATGTTTAAAAAAATCTAGCTGATAAATATACAACAGACACAAGTATCACTTCGCATTGACTTATAGATATAATAGTAGTTGCTGACAATGAGGAGAGAATGAATGGAAAAAATATATTTCAAATGCATACTCGATTGTTGATTTTATATATTTTTTCATAAATATAAATTTTTATTAGCAGATTTATAATTATCTATCTTGTATTAACGAAAATAACTCCTCATGAAATGTGCAAATGCCCTCCATTGTCTTCTTCTCAAAATGGCTGCCTCGATACAAACAAGATCCAACCAATATTACCCCACATAAACGGATCCCCAACAACACCCACATAATATTACTATATATCCAATCAAAGTGCATTAACAACCAAGCAAAATTAGGTTGGAGGTTTAATCCCATCTTCCCTATTTTCTAAGATACGGAAGAAGAAGAAGAAAGTGGAGTCCTGTTGGTTATCTATGTACCAACCTTCATTGCTAAGGAAAATAAGAAGAGAAGGACAAATAAAAGCTCACTAAACAAGAAAAAGATTTCACTTTATAAACAAAAATGGAGAAAGTTGATACCAAGAACAGGATCCCACATATTCCTCGGGCTAATGTGCCCCTGCCAACCCACACAAGATGCACCCATCCCAAATCATCATCATCCCCATTCTTTTCACCTCTCATACTACAAATTATTTCAGCAATATTCACTAATTAACACTGAATCTAAATCCCCAATTAAGGAAAAACATTGATTAGTTTAACAAAACTAAAAAAGAAGGCAGAAGGGAGCGAGGACGTGTTGGTTTTAAGGCCCTATGGGCGAGTGGAAGGAAAAGGCCCAAGCCACCTCTCCCCTGTCCGTGTGCGCAAGAGAACGGTGGCCTTTAGAGAGGGAGAGAGAAGGCCATCTTTGGAGTCGTTCGTTTCGATCGCATCTCTCTCTTCCCATCACTTCGCTGTTTGCTTCGCTCACCTGGTGTTCCCTCTCTTCTTCTCAGTTCTCCCTCTTGGAGGAATCCGCCTCTCTTCTTCTCCGCGATGGCTGTTCAGGCCCAGTACCCATCCAACGTTCTGCTTCAAAACCGGTGAGTCTTTCTTCCTTCTTCTCCGGATGATAGGTTTTGTTTGGCTCTCAATCCAAAAGGTTATGTTTTTTTATGTAATTATGGCTGTGGGGATTCATGCAGAAGAGAGCAGGAGAGAGAGATCGTGGAGTTTTCCCAAGCGCCAACGCGGTTCGTGGACCAATCCGCCGTGTTCTTCTCCAATGGAGGTTGATTTGAGCCTGGTTTTCCTATTCTTGTCTGTTCAAAGATTTCTCTTTTATTGTTTCTTAAACGTAGTAGGCTTTGTTTGGTGGCAGCCAGTGGGAATCCACGGAAGCGGAGAAGGGAACCGGCGCCCAATCCAATGGCAAACGCGGCGCAGGGGAACTCCATTGATCTGCTCTCCCTACGACCGCCGTCTGCTGCGTCTCTCTCTCCCCCAACGGTGATAAGCCTCGCCCAGCTCCATGCCCGTCCTTCTCCCGTCGTCTCCACCGGCCTCCGTGTCGCCTTGGAAGACCAGCAACAGTACCAGAACCCCAACCAATCCAATCCCCTGTTTTCCTCTTCGCTCTTCTCCCCGGTTCTCTCCAACGACCTCACTCCCCAACTCAACCAAGACCAGCAAGAATTCGACCGTTTCCTCCGCGCGCAGGTGCGCCTGGTTCTCCTTTTCTTGGGTTTTTCTCTGTGGAAATTCGCTAAAGGTGGCTCCTTTTCTCGCTGGCAGGGAGAGCAGCTCCGCCGGACGCTGGCGGAGAAGAGGCATAGGCACTGCGCGGCTATGCTGTGCGCGGCGGAGGCGGCGGCGGCTCGGACACTGAGGGAGAAGGAGGCTGAGGTGGACCGGGCGGTCACGTGGAGGGCCGAGCTCGAGGGGCGGCTCGCCCGCCTAAAGGCGGTGTCTTTGGCATGGCAGGCCAAGACCATGGCCGACCAGGAGGCCGCCGCCGTCCTCCAAGCCCAGCTCCAGCAGGCCCAGGCTGCCGCCGCCGCAGCGGCCGAGGAGAGGGAGACGGAGTGCCGCGACCCCCGGGCCCAGGACGCCGAGTCGGCCCACGTCGACCCCGACCGGGCACCTTCGGCGATGTGCCGATCGTGCCGGGAGGCGCCGGCGTCGGTGGTGGTTCTCCCCTGCCGCCACCTCTGCCTCTGCCCCGACTGCGGCGCCGCCCACTCCTGCCCTGTCTGCCATTGCGCCACCACCGGAAGCCTCCACGTTTTCTTCTCCTAAAAAAGGCGCCCCTCCAGCCCCTTACCGCCACCTCCCAAAACCCATCACCAGCCGTCCAAACTTGCAGCCAAAAAATAATAGAAGATTAGAAATTTAGAATGGAATAGACCTCAGTAGAGAATATTTGGTATTTATTTTGGTTGCATATTTTTACGTTTTTTTTTCTTTTTTTTCTCTGGTCGTGAGATGGAATCAACTCATTAAGTGGGCATGCGGGCCTCAAGTCGGGGGGAGAATGAGGCCGTGCCGTTCGGTCGGCATCCTCACGTCTTTTCGACCGTCCGTCCGCTTACGTCGGTTACAGTCATGTAACGCGTACCGCTCCCACCGTGCGGTCGGTCGTCGCGGGAGGAAGGTGTTTGTATCGCGTCTAAAAAATCTCTATGAGGATTATTTACCAAAAAAAAAAAAATCTCTGAGGATTTGATGACTGCATTAAATTTATCTCAAATAACGATCTGTCCGTAACGCCAGGGGGCATAAAAAACGTTGAAGTTTATATAGACCCAGCCCAAAATTTAATTAAAAATAAATAAAATCTAGTTTTGAAGTCCGGCCCATAATCAGCTAGTAATTGATGCAACTTACATTATCTATTGCCAAAAATTGCTGCAGAAAAGAGGCCCATGAGATGAGGAATATAAAAGATTTGTTAAAAAAAAAGAGTTAGATTAACTCATTATGAAATTGTCAAATTGATAATTTGTAATCTGATAAACTTTTCATGTACATATCATAGGTATCTCAGAAAAAATTTCATAATTTAATGTCATAATATGATATAAATAACTCGGTCATTGTAATTTATCCTATGTCTATCAAAAAAAATCATGAAATTCTATCTCCATAAATACCCACTTCTGAAGAGAAGCCAATCGAAGAAATTTAAAACAAAAAAAATGGAGGTATCAATATGTAATGTAATAGTTGTATCCTTCATGTGTTGTAGTTTGAGATTGTCTAACCAGAGTTGCATTATAGTATACAATTTCATGTTGGGACTATGTGCAATGGGTTCATGCAATTAATGTAGTTTATTATATGGTAGTTCAGGTTCAAATATATTCCCTTCCATTCATTGTGTCTGCTTTGGTACTTAAGATCATTTGCCACATTAGGTTAATTTTGGTATTCATGTCTTAGGTCCTCCACATCGGCCCAACCCAAAGGCCAAACTCTAGTCATTTCCATGTACTCAAATAGATCTTAACCAACCTACATTACTTTTTATCTTAATATTCTTACTCGGTTTTATTCGACCGCATCCATTTTCATTATATTGGGTTAATCTTTTAGTCTAATTAAGAATATATCGTTGTATCTTCGTCGTTTATTTGCTATCTCCAAACAAAGAAGAAGCATAGCAGCAACCTCTTGGACTGGCCAACAACTAATGGTCCCTCTACTGAAATAAAGACATTGGTGGGCTGGACCTAACAATCCAAATGTTAGGTCTCTTACTAATTAAAATGTTTGCAGTATCTGTAACATGACGTGTAGGGGAAGACATTTAAAACTTAATTACTACAAAAAATTCATAGGGGTTGGCAGTATTGCAGCCACTCCTTTCATCAACTCTAGTTCTTGACACATCTCCCTTAAAAATTTAAATCATTAACTAGTGATGTCTCTTTTATGATCTAAGAGGCATCTGTCAGCAATTAGAATATAGACAAGCTAGCATGATTCATGAAGGGTTGGCAACATGATGTTATCATCCTAATTGTATGATATCTAAACCCACATGCAAAATGAATGATTAAAATTAAGCATGAACTCACCATACCATGCATAATATTAATTTGCTAGTCATGCATCCATTATGCTGAAGAAATTAATACGTTTCTTCATGAAGAGGTGCTAGCATGACACACACATACATTTGGTTATTCATGCATGAAATGAATCGATGATGCATGCGTTCCTCGTTGTGGCTTTTCAAGTGGGATAGAGGATATTTTCATCGAAGGCCAATGTAATCTTGTTGTTAATTGATTGGAATTATCTGTAAACTTCATACTTTTTGTTTGTTTAATAAAAGAATATGAAAGGATATGCGCTCACAAATTGCTTCTCAACTTCTCCCCATTTAGCTTCTTTAACATATAACTTCATCAAAAAATACTATTTTTCGACATTTTCAATGGTGTACATCGTACAATGAGATATCCCCAACTTGAATCATCTATTATTGATGTTGAATTATTAAATTATTTCCAAATATTTAACATTTAGTAAGCATTTTCTCTTTGTTGCATGCATGCAATGCATGCATGTAGAACACGCATGCACATTAATATTTGATTATCTTTCATATCAAAAGGTTCGAACAAGTCATCTACAGCTCCCTGATGAGGAAAGAATTTAGCATTATTTCAAGGTAATCAATCACCTGATGTTTTGGATGGGTGCAAGGGAGATTGAACAGCCACCAATAATCATATCTGTGTCAAAATACATGCATGGGAACCATTGCCATCAGAATTTGTCATCTTCGTATACTATTTAAGAGGTAAATGTTTTCTAGGCTTTATCTAATCGGCTGAAGGTGACGGAGACAAGAAGCTCAGTTACATGCATTCGAAGTTTACCTGAAAACAACTATTATAAATCTACACTGCTTAATGCTTTCCTGTAAGCCTATATCAAGATTATTTGAAAAAAAAACAGAAATATTTGGAAAGTGGAAATAGCCGAAACATGTATTAACATCAGTGCTTCCTTTGGCATTTAAGGCTCTTGGTTCTAATTCTGGTGATGACATCGTATATGATTCTTCATGGAGACTGTTCTAATATTTTGCAGCTTTGAACAAAGTTTGTATCATGTTCTACTAGAACCTAACACTTACAATGCATGCATACAAGTTGGGCTCTTTCAGTAAATTTTTTTTGTTTTTCCAAAGATATGGTATTATATATTTTGGAGTCGGGCACAGGGTAGAATTCTAACTTTTTTTCTAAGATGTTCAAATAAGATCTCGGAGTGGCAATGGATTGGGTTCAGATCAGATCACATTGGGTTGAAACACAAATATTAAAGAATTATCGACCTGAACTCCACTCAAGGCCTTCCAAGCTGCGACCATGTGTCAACAAAACAATCACCCAGACCAGCTATAACTACGACTCAAAAGAAATAATACATTGAGCACATGATATTCCATCGAAGCAACATCCAAGCAAACTAAGCATAACCAACTAAAATCTAGACCGGAAAGCTAAGGCATTGAACCTATAAAAGTGGCAATAGGGATTGTATCTTTCGTACAAAAGAAGAATTTTTTTTTTTTTTTTGCATGGATCTATTGGTGCATTGTGCAGTAGTTACTTTTAAAATCTGTACAGATGGATGAAAGAAAATATTCAGAATGCTTTGATCTTTGCAGCTAATGAGTCGCCGGTCAATATTGTAAAAGAAGATTAATTATTTTTTTATTCTAAGGGCTTGTTTGGTTCGCGGGAAGCATTATCCCTTCTAAGAATATGATTCCTGCAAAGTATATTCCTAAGAAGAGGATGTTTGAAAAAGTACTTTTGGAATATTTGGTTGACCATGGACAGATTTACAGAGTACTTATGTTTGGTTGACCATCCAATTTTATGTAAAAGTTATGTATAATTCCTATTATACCCTTAATAAAAATTAGGCCTTTAATTTTTTTTTAATACGGAAGGGTTTTTTTGAAAAAAAATAAAAATAAAGTGATTTCCGTCTCATGGAAAAGTAACTTTTCCATATTTCTTATGAAAAAGATATTTTCATGAAATATGAAAATTATATTTTTATAAAAATATAATTTTTTTTTGAAAACTTTAATTAAATTAGAAATTTTTTTTTTTTCCGAAACAAACAAGCCCTAAAGTTGCACAGCTGGAACCTAAAAAAAGCATGCCAGTGGAAGTCACATCTCAGGGATGGCAACCAAACAGATGGAGATCATAATGCTCGGTGGAAGTAGTTAAGTTGAAATGAAAAACTTTTAGAGATGAGAAATTAGGCATGTACCATATCACCGTGCATGGTGATAATTAAAGTTCGTTCGTATCTACAGCGGTGCATCAAAATAATTGCTTGATAAATAAAATGTATGCGAAGGGGAGGCTTTCTCCGTGATGGGCCGTATCATTCCAGTACGGTCGGTTCTGAGTTCGATTCCGATGTATCTGCTGGCAAACACTCAGGTACCGATCTCTTTGTTGAGGGATCTAGAGCAGTTGTTCAGAGATTTTATGTGGGGCAGGCGGGAGGGCAGGTAAGGCATTCATCTGGTGGCATGGGAGGTTATCTGTTAGCCGCTCAGACAGGGGGCCTAGGGGTTCTGTCTTTACTGGTGCGGCTGGAGACTCTAGCAGCTCGGCGTGCCACCAGGTTTCTTCTAGAGCAGGATAGTCTGTGGTGCGCCCTCTTGAGGGCAAAGTATGGTGGTCTTTCGACGCGGGGGGAGCTCCGAGTGGGCAACACTGTTCATCTATTTAGCGTGAGATTTGCTTCTGCGTGCCCTCAGTGCTTCCGGCGATTAGGTGGATGGTTAGGGATGGGCAATTCATTGATGTTTTGGAGGATCAGTGGCTGACAAAGTTACCGCTCAGTAGGCTGCGGACGATGGTCGATTCTACGAGACTGGTCGGTCGTAGAGTTAGGGATCTGATGATCCCTGGCGAAGGCCGGTGGGATGAGGTTGTGATCAGGGAGGTTTTTGGGATACATCTTGCGGAACAAGTGCTGGCCATTCTGATTCCTCAAGAGGGGTTGGATAGGCAGGTGTGGGCGGCGACTAGGTCAGCTAGGGTGAGGGCAGCCGATGTACAGGCATTGTTGGGGGGTGAGCCGGTCAGGCGCTGTGAGGGTAGGTGGATTTGGAGGATGCGAGCTTATCCGCGGGTGGCACTTTTCATTTGCAAGGTGGTCTGGGACTGTCTGCCGACCAGGAAGATGCTGGCCAGGAGGGGGATGGTGGTGTCCCCGATGTGCATGGATTGCCCGGAGGCGGTGGAGACTATTAGCCATGTGCTTTTTGAGTGCCCGCGAGCAGCTAAGGTCTGGAGGAGGGAATCCTTCCCAAGGCTTACCTTTGGTGTGGGAGATTTTCTACAACAAGTGAGGAACGCCTTAAGATCGCCGAGGACTGCTGGATAGGGTACTGCTGCTGTCTACCTAGCGTATCATATCTGGCTGGACAGGAATGCCAGAGTTTTTGAGGGGAGGAGGGCCTCTCTGAGGTCCGTTGTAAAGCGGGCTCTCTGTCAGGCAGTGGAGATCCTGGAGGCCACTGAGGTTGATTCATCTAGGATAGCTAGGGACATCTGGGACCCCCTCTTCGCTACCATAGTGCCCGGGTTTGTCTTTGTCTCTTGGGAGCCCCCACCCCCTGGCTACCTAAAAGGGAACTTCGATGGAAGCTTGTCCGGCGGTGGCGATCAGGCGGGAGTAGCTTTTGTCATCAGAGATCATGGCGCTAGGCTAATTGCAGTAGGGGGTTGCCGCTCCTTCGAGGCTTCGGCCTTTGGAGCAGAGCTCAGGGCAGCCTGGGAGGGACTTTCTTATGCGAGATATATTTTGCAGGCATGCTGCATCATTTTGGATGGAGACTCAGCTTCTCTGATAGCGCGCCTCAGGAAGATGGGGCGGGAGGAGGTGGAGCACCCACTTCTGAGTGATATTCGCCGGATGCTACGGGAGTGCCGGATTCTTCAAGTCGGACATATTTTTTGGGAGGCGAACCAGGCGGCTGACTGGGTTGCCTCTTTCGCTGCACATCACTCTGAAGAGTTTCTTTGGATTCAGCAGGCTTCTGTTCCTTTTGCTTTACTTTTTTTGCTTGATGCTGATGTAGCTGGCAGTTCTCATGATAGAATAGTGTGAGCTGCCGATTCATCAAAAAAATAATAATAATAAACTGTATGCGGACGAAATATTGCGATCGGCGGCGTGCGGAGCCAAGTAATGTATAGATGCAGTGGAGGGTAGAAGACGGATGCATGTCGTCCCTCTGCATGGACGTCTCTTTATACGATTGCGTGAAGACATCGTGAAATGGCCAAACTCGCTGTTGCTGATGCCATCATAGTACTAATTGTCTCCTAGCAGAACTGGAAAGTGGTGTACTGTTACTCAGTTAAAGCTTTGCTCGAATTCTCGTACTAAAGAAAAAAAAAAAGAAAAGCTTTTCTTCTCGAATGCTTTTTTTATTCTTGCAACTTGGGCCATGAGCAAGAACATTTCCTCAAAACTACGTGTTGTTTCGTGAGGTGACGTCGTGTTATGCTCGAAAACGGTGTGCTGTACATGATAGGTGAGACCAGTGAAAGGTTGGAGTCACATAAAAACCAAAATAGTACTGTTTTTGAGGCATATAAATAAATAAATAAATATTATTTTACTTTGGGTAACTAATAATATTATTAATTTTTTTCCGCAGGGAGGGTAAGGCCGCATTTGGTGTAGGAATGAAGAATATAGGAATAGCTTGGAAACAGGCATGCTACAGTTTTACAATTTTGTAGGACAACTTGTGAAATATTTTTTTTTAGATTTTTTTTATAAATATTATTCTAAATATCGAATTTTGTATAAAAATCATTTCAAAATTGATATTTTCATGTATACGCTTGTAAAACACTTGGTTTGCTATTTTATCATTTTTTATCTTTATTTTTGCATACGTACCTACAATATCTAACGCCGTTAATGAATTAATAGTTTCAAATTAAAATGATTAAAATATTTTTAATGGGTAAATATACAAAATAAACATTTATAAGACGATCAGAGAATAAAAAAGTAATTTCAAAATTTTATTTTATTTTTAATTAAAATAAATATGGTTTTTATGAACAGTGTTAGAAAAACCGTTATGTTAGAGGCATTTGCAGAAAAATAGTGTTCGAGGAGGGTACAAAAATAAATATAAATTTTAAAAGGGTATTCATACAAATTTGAGTTTTTAAAAGAATATTCATGCATTTTTTTGATGAAAATTTATATTCATACAAAATAAAAAATAAACATTAATGATAGCTTGACATCTGGAGTTGTTCATGACAGCCCTCTCATGGAATACATACAGGGAATAAGCAAGTTTGACCCCTGCCTTGAAACAGTGATGCATGGAATAAGTAAGTGTGTGTGTATATATATATATTATATTCTGTTTTTATTTATTTTGTTTAAAGATTGGCCAGCATAACATCTGATGCTTGTTGTATTTCGCTACCAAATATTTGTGCATGAAATAAGCAGGTTTAATCGATATAAATATTTTTTATTTTTATTAATGCCTAATTACATAATTTCTGGCATTAAGTAACATAACTTCTATAGGCCAAGAGATACCTTAAACCTATGAGCTAAGTAGGATAACTCCTATGGGCCAAGGGATCCGTTTATCATTTTTAAAGATCATAAAGTTCCATATTTATTCGAGTAAAAAAAGCCCCGTGCTAACCCTTTTGGAAGCGTTGCCCGAGTTGGCGTTGCATCTTTGTCACGAAAACATAATTAATTTTTTTATGATATGACCATTGGATCGCACTATATAGATTTTAAATTACTACTTCATTATTTTGTTATCATTCATCAATCTAGATCTCAAAGTAATTATTACACAAATCAATTATAGGTCCGCACTAACGTAAATTTTTTTATATAAAAAATATAAATCCTATTCGTGGTGCCCACGTCCAATTCATGCAGGAACGTACTTGCATGCATGAATCGTTTTCTGAAATCTGAGAGCATCTTAAGCGGCACAAGGTACTCACCATCCCGTTGTGTGGATGGACCTGGTCCAATCTGGGTCCCATTTATAAGAGTTAGGTGGATTTTTAAAATATTTATTTGTTTTGCCGACCCCAATGCCGTATACTTTCCTTCAAAGAAATGACGAATACTATGGGCTTTGGAGAAGCCATCTCGCCAATTTTTCGTGGTATCGATGTGACAATCTGAGACTTGACTCGCCTCTAATCTAGCTAAACCTCTAACTACAGCACAGAAACTAATGAAATCGCAGGGTGAAGTCCCAAAAGGCAATTATCTTTTAAAATTATACACCTAGAAGATTTTGCATCCTTTAGATTATGCCTTGCACCAATATATTTTGTTCTTTCATAATGGTCATTTGATACTTTTCTTCTTTGACCACCACCATTTTTTTTCTTACATCTGCATTATAAATCCTGCATCAAATTTTCTTAATAGCAATTAAGATTTTATAAAACTCTCATATATTTACTTTTTAGATAAATATAAATATTTACTATTGATATAAATGTACATGCATAGCTTTTGGTATTATACATTTAAAATTATTCTTATCACTAGTGAGAAAGGTAAGGCTAGCCCAACCTTTAGATGATTGAAGCGGCTGCCTAAGACTCATGCCCAAATTAGGTCCATCCTAGGAAAGGTCTTATTGAGGGGACGACATTTTGGCCGGAGCCTCGCGCAACAACATAGCCCACATTAAGCTAGCAGAGAAAAAGAACCGCGTTCCTCCCGAGGTATTGTCCGCTTTGGGGGTCGAACGTACCCGGAGCCCTCCTCACAGTTTTGCCCTTCAAAAGGCGCCTCGAGAGGAAAGAGCTTTGCCCCCCAATTAAGGCCCCAGTGGGAAGGTCCTATGCCGGTTTTACCCGTGACAGCCCCCCAGGCCCAAAGAGAGTTTCTATGTGCGGGCGAGCCCTCCTTCTCGCGCCATCTGTTGCGGAGACGGCGCTTTGGCCGGAGCCTCGCGCAACAACATAGCCCACATTAAGCTAGCAGAGAAAGAGGACCGCGTTCCTCCCGAGGTATTGTCCGCTTTGGGGGTCGAGCATACCCAGAGCCCTTCTCACGGTTTTACCCTTCAAAAGACGTCTTGAGAGGAAAGGGCTTTGCCCTCTAATTAAGGCACAGAAACTTTCCGCTACTAACCGATGTGGGATTATGTTCGGGCCTTCCCACATCAGGTCTCAAAGAAAAAATAGAAAGAAAAAATGCCTCCTTAGTTAGTTCGCCTTGGCCGGCCCACTACTAGAAAAGCTTCAAAGACAAAATAGAAAGAAAAAAAAAAAAGACTTCGAATTCGTCTTGAGTCCCTAAATGTATTGAACGCTCGTAGATAAAAGTAAGAGTGTAATAATTTAGTTAAATTCCAACAATCATCCAAAAGAATATTTTACAAATTCAATAATTTAAGTTTTTTAATAAAATTATCAAATATGTATGTGCAGATATAATTATTATATATATATATATATTTATTTATTTATGTAGCTTTTCTTGGATGTTACTTAATGCGACCACTTCACTTATCCAAATCCTGCCTTAATCCATTGCCCGCATTTCTACGAGAGGGTGTGAGTGGGTGAGAAGGGAGTGGTTTTTTTAAGTTTCTCCGACGTACGCTATCATTGCTTGTCGCCACACGTGAGTCAGCATGGGCCCCACGCACAGGAAAAACCGTGTCCGGTAGCGAACGGACAAATTCCCACGTACGGAGATGATGACGACATCTCCGGGAGTGAAACAAGTGACCGGGAATTTTTTGGACCGTACGGATAGTGAACCGGCTGTAGCCAGTGGAAAGCGCAGTGACGTGTGTACAAAATAAAAAAAAAGAGTGATGTGACGGACGCATCCACCGGTTAAGGCTCCTTCAGTTGGCTTCGGGTCGTCAAGGTTACGATTCGAGGCTTGGATTTGGATTAAACTACGAAGGTACCACCAATCTCAAGTGGGGCATACTCATGCAAGTTGGATGTAATATAAATTTGTCTGAAGTCATGAGACTTTTTTTCAGGAAAAAAATTAGGATAGATAAAGGGAAGGTTTTGCTCTTGATGCATCAGCTATCTTAGTAGAGAAATATTCTGATCAACTAAAGTGCTTTGCTACCATAATCAATATCAGAGGTTAAAAAAAATTAAAACAATTGAGATATTAAGTATGGTTTAATATACTAAAAATAAGATCGACACTTTTTAATTTTTTAATAAAATAATAAATTAGTTTACAAATTGATTCTAATAGTAGTTATGGGAGTGCAAGACGAACTAATTGAGTTAGTAAAGCCATTGGGCATCAGTTTTGGCTAATCTAGTATAATAATATTGTATAGTTTGTTGTTTTAAAAAAACTATGCTATGAGAGGTAGAACAAAATAAATCTCCTTAATATGATTTATTCATCAGAACATCTATTTTTCGAAAAAAAAATGGTATGCATGCAGTCAGTACCCTCCTTTTTCTGTTTATTTCAATTAACATAGATAAAACTATTCCAACAAAAAGCTTAAAATTTCTTCAAAGTTAATCCATTTAATCTAACTAACCTCAATTTACCACCACAAACCACTAAATACAATCCAAGGGTTTCAATAATTTTCTAGCTAATGCAGTAAACTTTTGTTACTATCATGTGATTTATAGATTTATACATTTTATCCATGAAAAATTAAATTGATATTCAGAATGTAATAATATTTCTTGTATAGAGATAAAAAGAAAAAAAAAAGGCACAAAGAGAAAAAGGACCCTGCCCATCCAAATAATGAAAGTACCAGCGCTGTACGAAGAAAGAGATATTGGCATGCTTTGGCTTTCCAACTTTTTTTTTTTTTTTTCCAGCAAAAGGTCGGAATTCTCGCAAACCCGGATGCTGTGAGGTTTCCCAGCCAGTGGATTTCCCACAGCTTCCAGCCTCCACCCACAGTTTAACGAAGCCACGCCCATCGCTCCTTTTGTCCTTCTCTCGACCCACCCCTCGCTCTCCCACTCTTTTATAACCTCTCCCTACCTTCCTCCCACTCTCCATCTCCGCCTCACGAAGCGAGAACCAAAAAGCAAAAGAAATACTTCCATAGCTTCCTTCCATCTTCTCACCATGGACACCTCCTTCTCCCTCTCGTCCTCTTCATCCTTCTCATCATCCCTCAACGCTTCCTCCAGCTTTTTTGGATCGGATGCCAACCCATCCTTCCCCTACACCCCTTCTTCTCTAGCCGGCCAGCGGAGGGGGGGCGACCGGGAAACGCCCAGGTTCTTCTGCGAGTCCATCTCCGCCGGCGCCGCCGGCGGCGGCCACCACTTCCTCGACGCCTGCTTTCTCTGCAAGAAGCCCATCGCTGCCAACGGCGACATCTTCATGTACAGGTTAGACAAACCGCTGCAACGAGAGGAAATCTTATAGTTGTAATATAAGATTTGGAAGAATCTGATTAAAATTTTTCATCTATTTAAAAAGAAAAAAATTACTCATATTTTTTTTTTTGGTTGGATGTTACAGAGGGGATGCGCCGTTTTGTAGCGAGGAGTGTAGGGAGGAGCAGATGGAGATGGATCAGGCACTGGAGAATAACCGCAAAAAATTCTCCTCCTACTCTTCTTCTTCTTCTTCTTCTTCTTCTTCTTCTCTCAAGAACTCTTCTTCCTCGGTATCGTCGACGATAAAGCGCAAGCCAAGCCTCATCATCCGTCCAAACTCCCGCAACGTTCATGCTGTGGTTGCTGGCTACTAGTATATATAGTGTACTAGTAGAATCAGAGATGTAGAGAGAGAGCGGGAGAGAGCCCACATTTTAAGGGCTTAAAGAAGAGTGCGTGGAGTCTTTCTGAAGGGGCCAAAGAGGCTTCTCCAACTATTCGGAAAAAAAAATAAAATTAGAACATGAGCTGGAGTTGTTCACGGAATTACATCCGAGGCTGATGGAGGTTTTCTGATGTAAATTGTGCACCTGCAGGAGTTTTAAGTTGGGATTGTCTTGATGCCAAGAGAACGTTTGAGAAAATGAAGTTTAATTTTTGCTTGAAATTTTGGAAGTCTAATTGTTTCGTTTCTAAGAAGAAAATTTAAAACTAAGTTTTCGGACATTTTTTTGCACCACCTAGTTTTCTTTTCCGCTTGGGAGCCGTAGAAAAACCAAAATATGGTTCCTCCTCCTCCTCCACCTGCTATGTCTTTTTTATAATTTCCCCTCCGAAAGCCTCCCTGTGCTGAAACAGAAGTTGCAGGGACCAAAATCCTCCCCAAACTCGGAATAGAACAAGGTGTGCTGTACTACTGCTTGACTGTGATTAATTCTCACTCATAGGAGTTATACTACTCCATAATTTGATTGGATAACTGTAAAAGACGTAAGTTCTAGTCAATACCCATGCCCACTCATGGTGACAGTAGAAAATTTTAGGAGTTCCTCCACTGTTATCTGCTTGTCTTCATATATAATTTCCTTCCAGTATTTCAGTTCCCCTTGCCAATTACCAATTAGCAATTTAACCTCAAGAAGCTACGACGTTGGTTAATTAGTAATAGAGTTCTTGCTGCAGAGCCAACTTCCCATTTGTTATAGTGCATTATTTTCCTCACAAATAGCAGAAAAACATGGCGTAGTTCTCGGCATGTTGAGTGAACTCATTGCTTTATTTGTTATTATTATTATTATTTTTCTTTTCCAAACAACATAACTTTTTCTCTCCTTCAACCATCCAAACAATGAGAAAAGAAGTTTTGGCTTCTTCCCCTTCTTTTCATGACTTCCATGCCGAACAAAGTTGATGAGGTTCCAGGGTTTTTGTCTCCAAATACCATGATGGTTTTGTTGGGTTCCAATCACTTTTAGAACGTTTCTCGTGGTGGTTATGGAAACGGCTGAACACGAGAGCGGGCTCTCTCTCCCTCGTTCTGTGCCGTGCTATAACGCGCCACCAATCCATAGATGCGACAAGGTTACCCAAAGAAAAAATTCCATAGATGCGACAAAGCTGTGGGGTTCGCTTACGTGGTTAATGTCTCCGTTTCTTGGTGCGCGTCAATTTCTCGTTTGCAATCAATACTTATCTCGTGATGTGGCTACTCCTGGTAGCTGATGGAGTGGTCCACGGTGGCTACGTACAACTTGATAGACACAACCAGATCTTGATCCGGACCCAACCAGACCGTCCAGATCTTGATCCAGGCCCACGGATAGGTCCAAAGATAGACCCATGTATTTTTCCAAATCCATGTCAAGGACAGCTAATACTTGTTTTCACGTTTGATGTAACATCTATCATCCAAAAAACAAAAAAAAAAAAATCGCGAAACATCTGGGACCTCGATGACTACTAGATTGTCGTGCCACAAATTCAGCGTTCAAAAATTAACTTCCTAAAAATCCATGCCGACATACATTTAATTCTATATCAGTAATTAAAAAATCTAAAAAAATATTTATTGGATAAAATTTTAAATTATTATAAATAATATCAAAGCGAACTCGATCCATAACTCATGTGAACTATGAAACATTTAGCACGGATTTATGAAAGCTGACCACGGGCTTATCCTTAACCTGACAAGAACGTCAGAGCTTGAACGAAAAGAGAAGAGTATATGAAAATCTATGCGGACATGTGTTTAGTCTCGTATTGGGTTCAAAGAAAATATGTGAAGATTCATGTAGACATATGCATTCGTTAAGAAAATCTTGGATACTTTGATAAGACTAAGAAACCCAAAAATACATTATGGCTAGTCTTTTTCGTGAAATCCTAAGTTGTTATAACCAAAGTAGAAAAATGGAAAGTAATGCAGATCATTCACATCTACACCTTTCAAATAACATTCAGTTGACAACTCTAGCTATTACATGATCTATCTGACTATCTCCATCACCGCTTTTCAAATTTCACGCTGGATCCAATACCATAAGTTTAATACACCAAGGAAATAGCAAATACATCTTTCATATCCCATGACCTAGATGCGTACATAATAAACCATGTAACACCATTCATGTCTTGCAAATTGAGTGACCGAGCAGACTAAAGCTATCAGAAGTTACAAAAGAAGAGGGACAGAACATTAAAATATGCAGTCTGATGAGTTCACAGCTTGCTGGCTTCAGATTGTGTATCTAGCTTGCAAATGATGAACTGCGTTACAAACTTGAAAGGTAAATATGGAGTCCAATGCACCGCACCATCTTAAATTTCACAACCACTCTATGTGCCTCAGATGATAAGTCTCAATTATCGGGATAAAGATTTCCATCCACTCAAAACAGATGAACCATCTTCTTTCAAGTGCAGCAAAATAACTGTCAAGACTTCCAAGAGAGCATATTAGTTGCACAGGTAAGCAAGTATCTTAACACAAGGAAACAAACAAATGTACTGCTTCTTGAGAATTGAAAATGAATTTTACTGGTGATTGTCAGACATGGTATTATAATGTATTATCTTCTATATTGAAATTAATGCTAATTGCTTTCTTTTTTTTTCGTGTTTCAGTATGTCAGAAACATCAGAACATAGCCATATCAGGAATCATTTGCATTTTCTCATCATCATCATCATATATATATATATATATATATATATATATATATGCAAAATTATTTCAACCAAATATGGAGAAGTTTCAGGAAATTCTAGTGGGGATCGGGGTCCATACGAGGTCTTATCCTGAAAGCAATGGAAGTCAGGAGGGTCCACGACATTGGATATTTCCAATACTACAGGAAGGTGATATGCCAGTGAAAAGAATCTTAAAATGCAACATATGCCATGTATATGTAAAGTTTGTATAAGATAATTATCATCGGATCTGAGATTTTCCATAGTACAAAAAGATTAGATTAGACTAGAAAGGATCGCAGTATGTACCAATGATTGGGTATGCTGTTTGGACACAGATACTAGCAAGGTTACCTGCCACATCAAAATTAAAGCTTGTCTTAAAATTTTTTATTGCTTTGAATAATTAGGCTACATTAGGATGCTGAATAGTTAACCAGGATGTTAACCATCAATAACCACTTCCTAATCAGATAACTGTGGATTAGAATAATTCACGGTTTGGTTGACATTTTAAGGGTTAGTTAGGGTTGTGGAAAAAGTAAAAAAATAAAGAGATAAGAGAGAGCTCAGGTGGTCAAATTTGCTTTCTTCATTTTTTCGTGCTTCAGTCTGTCAGAAACATCAGAACATAGCCATATCAGGAATCATTTGCATTCTCATCATATATATTTTTTTTTATGATTACATCTTCGAGCAAACCTGCAAAATTATTTCAACCAAATATGGAAAAGTTTCAAAAAATTCTAGCGGGGATCGGTCCTTATGGGGAGCTGAGATATTCATCTTATCCTGAAAGCAATGGAAGTCAGGAGGGTCCATGACATCGGATATTTCCAATAGTACAAGAAGGTGATATGCCAATGAAAGAGAATCTTAAAATGCAACATATGCCATGCATATGTAAAGTTTGTATAAGATAATTATCATCGGATCTGAGATTTCCCATAGTACAAAAAGATTATATTAGACTAGAAAGGATCGCAGTATATAGCAATGATTTGGTATACTGTTTGGACACAGATACTAGCAAGGTTACCTGCCACATTAAAATTAAAGTTCGTCTTAAAATTTTTTATTGCTTTGAATAATTAGGCTAAATTTGGATGTTGAATAGTTAACCAGGATGTTAACCATCGATAACCACTTCCTAATCAGATAACCATGGGTTAGAATAATTCACGGTTTGGTTGACATTCTGAAGGTTAGTTAGAGTTGTGGAAAAACTGAAAAAAAAATAAAGAGACGAGAGAGCTCAGGTGGTCAAATTTGCTTTCTTTCTTTTTTCATGTTTCAGTCTGTCAAAAACATCAGAACACAGCCATATCAGGAATCATTTGCATTCTCATCATATTTTTTTTTATTGATTACATCTTCAAGCAAACCTGCAAAATTATTTCAACCAAATATGGAAAAGTTTCAGGAAATTCTATTGGGGATCGGTCCTTACGAGGAGCAAATGATTTGGCATACTGTTTGGAACAGATAGTAGGTAGGTTACCTGCCACATTAAAATTAAAGTGTCTTAAAATTTTTTATTGCTTTGAATAATTAGGCTACATTTGGATGCTGAATAGTTAACCAGGATAACCACTTCCTACTCAGATAACCATAGGTTAGAATAATTCATGATTTGGTTGACATTCTGAAGATTAGTTAGAGTTGTGGAAAAAGTAAAAAAATAAAGAGACGAGAGAGCTCAGGTGGTCAAATTTTATTTCACTCTCCCATATGACCTAAAGTTAACCGGGTTAGCTGCTTTTTAAGATGATGACCGATTAAGTTTAACAAACCATTTTGGGCTCTTGCTTAACTGGTTAAAATCTAAACTGCCCGAAACTAGCACACAACCAGCAATTAAGTCAAAATTTTATCATCTGACTTGCAAATGTTATCAGACTAATCATAACCAGGTATAAGCATAAGTTAGCTCTGCCATGCTCCGTTTCTCCCTCTATTTCCTTCCAATACCAAGCCTCCATGCATTTGCCTACTTGTGTTGGGCATGATCACAAGCCTCATGCTGCCTCCTCATTAAAATTGACAAAAGGTGATATCACAATGATTTGTGTGTTGTCCTTGCTTCTCTTGCATGATTTCACAGATGCACACAATTTTGGTATGAAATGGAAATGGGGATGAACGATAACTTTCTACTAGGAGATAAATAGACAATACAAAACAACTGAAGCGGCTGTTTGGATGTCTATCAAAGCTTTTACTCATAAAACTTAATCTTATGTAAAGCAGATTTTATGAAAAGTAGAGGTACTTGCATTTCATAAAACTCTTTTTCAGGTTTTGAGGCCTGTCTGGTTTTTCTCCATAACATAATTCATGAAAAGAAACCAAATGTGTGTTCTCATAAAACTGACTTATTTTAGATTGTGTATCCTTTTTGATAAAACCTGACAATGAAGCAGTTTCAAAAAGAATTATAGGTTTTCATGGTTCATTTAAACTTCATAAACCATAATTGTATGTAAGTAATGTAAGTTCATGTAGTTTATCTGCATGAATTGCTAATCTGCCCCTCCACACCCCCCCCAACCCCCACCGACACCCCCCCCCCCCCCCCCCCCCCAACAAAAAAAAAAAAAACATGAACTTGTTCACATGCTCCAATTGTACTCATGTGTTTCTTCTCTAGATCTTCTTACAAGCCACATCTTTCTGGTATACAAAAGGCCTTGTGCTTCATCTTTGTCTTGCACTCAAGTGTCAGAAAAAGGACCATACTTCATGTTATGACATGCGCTTCATTTCTATCACACAATACGTGCTGACCTCCTTGTCTTTATGACAAAGCTGCCAAAACTCTTTGGTACACCTTAGTGCAATAACACTACCATTCCTCCTCAGGTCATAAGTTGATGTCAAATGCCACGTGCAAGAGCACTGTCCAATAGCCAAACCCAACCCTATTCCTCTATAGCCCACCACCCTTACCTAGATCTCCTCATAATCATAAAGAATTTGCTAGGGCATAGAGAGTCTCCATGAGCACTTGGGTGTCATGACCTAAGCCTTGGATTGCAACCATCTGCTCCTCTTGTTGAGGTTTTTGCTTTTTCATTAAGGCAACCCAACGGATATAGGCTCGATTCACATTCCTATAGATAAAATTGGTATCAGGTTATGAGGGTAGATGATTTGATTTTTGTGTCAGGACTTGGTTACTTTGAAAAACTCTACGGAGGACCTAATGTCTGGTTCAACACCCACATTATGTATTTGAATGACACAATTTGTCATACCTTAATTTGGAACTCGGGAACGCAATAACATTATGCAAAGATAAATACATAACCATTTCTGCAATTAGCAGGACAATATCAGGAAATTCTCATACTACATAGCTTAATTATTTAACTTTAACCAAGTACCTTTTTTTATTTTCGAAGACAGATACTTTATGCAATAGGAGGCACAACAAAGAGTAGAAATCTTCCCCACCACCAATTCTATCAGATACATGCTCCCAGGTCAATTTCCAAGAAATCAACAAATTTCCCGTACTTTATAACTATATCTCCACTTGGAAATCATAAATTAGGCTGAATAAATCGACAACACAGTCCCGCTTCAATCGGACCCCAAAACACAAAACAAGATAGAATCGAGGTCGCGTCAACAATACGTACCTTAGTTCTACTCATGAACTACGTGGTGTGGGCTCGGAACCGGCGGTGCCTCGACGGAGGTCTTCGATCAGTCCGCCCAGCTCCTTGCGAGCAGATTCCCTTCCGAACATGAAGCCGTACCTGGAGATGAATCCAATAGAAAGCATGAGAGATGATTCAAGCCCCTAAAACCCTAACCCTAACCCTAGGCAGGGGGGAGAACGGCGACTAACCAGAAGGAGACGGCAGAGAAGACTCCCGCCGTAAAAACCGTTTGAAGAAGAGTGAGCTTCTTCCTCTCCATGACCGCAATACGCAATCTCGGCGCTCCGGCGAGAGATTAAGAAGTCCGATCACGGATCCCAAGCGAAAATCCAAACTCGAATACTTTATTGGGTTCGGACTTGGATCCGATCTGACTCCACCTTATTGCACGATGAAAAAAAAAAAGTTTTTTTTCCACAAATTAATATTTACATATATATATATATATATATATATATATATATATATATATATATATATATATATATACCCCTACAAAACAATTGTTTTTCTATTTTATTTTTTTATTCCTATTTTTGTATATGTACCCACGCTAACGCCGTTAAAAAAATTAATTGTTTCAAATTAAAATACCTAAAATACTCTTAATGGGTAGATGTATAAATAAAAAAAATATTTATAAGGCAATCGTATTGAAAAGATAAAAAAATAATTTCAAATTTTTATTTTAATGTTAATTAAAATAAATATTACGATATTAGAAGAATTGTTATATTAGGAACATTTGTGCAAAAATAGTATTTTATGAAGGTATAGAAATAAAAATAAATTTGAAGAGGGTACTCGTGCAAAATTGAATTTTTAGAAGGTACTTATGCAAAAAATCCAAAATTAAAACCGTCAAAATTATCAAAAGTTATTTGGGTAACAAAAAATCATGAATAAAGTAATAAAAGTAAAAAAAAAATCTTTCTAAAGTATTTTTTTACTTATTTATCCAAAAATGAGTATATCAAAAGATAAATATAAGAGAGACAAGAATAATGGATTATAGCGAAAAAAATATCATCACCATCAACAATATATAGTATCAATTTCTTGAGAAAAAAAATTATTGTATCAATAGTTTGCAACATATAAATATTTATTAGTCATGAATAACTCATGAATAAATCTAAAAATCTATATATAGTTAGAAAATAATTTATTAGTTATGAATTAATTGGCTTATGGAGAATAATCTAAAGAATCGTTTGGCCAAGAAAAAAAGTGCTTATTAGGGGGAATCTAGCTTGCACCATGGAACTTTCATCAGCTCCAACCCAATATCATAACATGGAGCAAACCACAAGTAGAGGCAACAAGAAAGTGAGAAACATTTCTGTCCCACTTCCTTAGAGAGCAGAGTGGGGAAGAGGCAGTGGAGACTTTGGAGGGTGCAATGGCAACGCATAACACTTCATGGAAGTTTTACACTAGAGGTCACTGAATAAAAAATTTTAGTTGAGGACCTCTAACAAAATTATGAGCAGATAAACTACATTTTGTTGGTCGAGGTCAAGAAATCTATGAATGATATGATAGATTGTATAGAACTTCTTTCGGCCCAATATGATTCTTTTTTTCTTTTTCAACTTTTTTTTGGGATACAAATGATGGTAAGACCATCTCATGCATATGATGCTGAGAGTGAAGAACCACCTGTCCTCTTTACTGCTAACCTGGTATGCCTTCTGAAAAAAGAAAAAAGCTCACTCATTCTAATCAAGTTGTTTTTGGTCACCATTGCATATTTGCATTTCTACTCTTGGAACAGACAATATCCAATAAAAAGAAATAATAGTATTGTACACATAAAAGTAAACTTATGATAGGTAAACTCAAGTTCAAATCTCAAATTTTCCCTACAAAGCTGGCATTCATTGATGATGTAGATCATCAGAATACAACTTGTAAGGCGAAACTTTACTGAACTGAAGGTTTAGTCATCCATCATAAACATAATTGTTGATTTGTAAAATTTTGTTGCACATTGCGTAATTCTAGGATAAATAACACTTCATCAAAAAGAAAATATCGGAGAAGCAAGCTGCTAGCTTTCAACCTACATACTCAAAGAATTCGGTATAAGTCGATGCCACCTTATTATCTTAATGCACTCCAAAGCAAATTCAGATGTTGGACAGGCAGCAAGCAGTGCCCAAAAGAAAAAGAAAAGAGCAAAAAAATAAAAAATCCTCCCTTACAAGCCATATTCATCCCTTCCCTCTATCAAAATGGTCACCTTCTTGAAGGCCCTGTTCTTTTCTGCTTGTCCAAGTTAGTTGTTGAAGAATGTACTTCAGTCGAATCCATTTGAAGGGCTTGTTTCAAGCTTTCTACGATCTCATGCATCTTTGGACGGTCTTTTCTGTTCTTGACAAGGCAACTGTCTGCTAACTTAGCAACCTCGCGCGCGGCTCTCAGAGAATACTGATTTCTTAGTCTTGGATCCATGATCACGCTAAACTTCCAACTATCTCGAGGAAATTGTCTCACCCAATCCAAGAGCTTCTGCTCATTTGGCGGGCGATTTCGATCTAATGTCCGCCTGCCTGTAAGGATTTCATACAACACCACACCAAAACTCCACACATCACTCTCAATTGTGAGATGGCCAGTCTCAATGTAGTCCGGGGCGGCATACCCCTGAGTCCCCACGACCTGATCAATGCAAGCAATCATCATTAATATTAGCAGGTGTGTGTTTCGAATAATACGAATTTTGTTGTCAACGAATAAATTCTGGAGATCATAGAATTTACACCTTACTACTGTCAACATTTGCAGATGCGGTAGTAAGGAGGGAATACAAGCAGAAATGAATTAGGCAATCTTTTTTTTTAATCTAAAATTAAGAAAAAACTTATTGCTTGTAAAGTATGCATTCGATATTATGATATCCAGGAACCATCAGTTTCAAAGGATGAAAGTGGGAATTATGTGTCACACCTCTTTTTCTTCTAAGTTTCTTTTTCCTAGTAGCAGTTGTCACCAAATGGATATCAAGGTGTATGTAGAGAACCACTGATTACAAATCTTTGGTATAAAGATTGGTGTGGGAACCTGGTCACATGAGACTGCTAAGAAAATCTCTCTAATAGGTCCCAAAAGTTCATCTTCCTACTACCTACATGACTTAATAGAAACATATTTTTTCTAAGAGAAAAAATTCAGTGAAATTTTATGATATTTTGGAGGAAAAGATTGCTTATGGATCTTCTTAAATTTTCTGAGCTATTCCATTTCATCTATTTTTTCATTCTTATCTATATTATCTTTTTAAATTTTGTCTCCATTTTCTAGATTTTCGGAGAAAATTTTGTTAATTTACAAGTTTACTATTTTTCCACCCAAATTAAAACCTAACCCTAACTAATATGACTGTGTAGAGAAAGCACAAGCCTTTTGAAGTATCAGCAAAATTGAGTACCCTGTCTTCCAATTGTTCTCTCATTCCACAGCATAGCATGTCGTTATGCCTCTTATTTATTTGTGATTTCAGAAAGTTATACAAGCAATGAACTCCTGTTTCATTATGTCTATCTGTACAATATCTAGCTGATACGCATCTTGGTGGTTATGTTTTACGTCAGATATCATCGACTGTATCAAAAGAATGGTCGTATATGTGTGAGTTGCCATTTTGAAATGGAAGTTGGCATGTTAAACAGTTGATTAATCCATTATAGGGTGTAGCATGTCCATATCAAACATTGATGTAATAGCAAGCAAACAAATTGATCTCTAGAGGGGAACCCATGACATAATCATAACCACAACTGTCTAATCTTACCCCAACTATCAGGGTCAAATTTTCGTTCACCAAGCATTACTTTTTAGGCTACCTTCGATGCTATCAGGAACACTATGAACATCCACTAGGAGTGCAACAAGTCTATGAAACTATGTCTATTTTTTCTGTGCTTTAAGTTATTCCAAGATCTTATGTGAACCACAATCACTACTAGCAATGCATGTCCCAACCATCTGGGGCTAGAACTGTTTTTGATATTTACTGGTATCGAGGCTAACATATCACTTTTCCAAAGAAAAAGAATAGAAACAAGGAAACTATTATCAAAACACATCAAGTTTAGGTAGAATCTCCATTTAAACTAAAAGAAAGAATTACATAAAAAAGTTAGCATAGATGATTGATTCAACAAATCTTTAAAGGCAGACATTACCCCTGTAGATACATGAGTGAGCCCTTCTGTTGGTCCTTCTCTTGCTAGGCCAAAGTCTGACAGCTTTGGCCTAAATTCCTTATCTAGTAGAACATTAGATGCTTTGAAATCTCGATAGATCACCTGTCCAAATAATATAGAGGGCTATGGTTAAAAGCTGCAAACAAGTAAAACTTATATGATACTTCCCAACAAACAAAACAGAATTAATAAGTAAACAAGTAATTTTATATGACAATTAGCAAAACAGAAACAACCATTATAATGGCCAAGGCATTATTGTTATTATCAGGTATGTTTTTCACTGTATACATTGAAGAAGTTGTAATCTGGTAATAAATTTGTATCACATAAATGAAAGCTGCTCCCCTAATTCTTGCTAATAAGATATATCTATTGACTTCTTCTGATGACAAAAGTATAGGTAAGCATATAGAGGCAAGTTTTTGCCTCCTAGAACAGTGAGACAATAACTGCCAAGAAACATTATTCAGAAATGGAATAACATCAAACGAGAGTCAGAAATAACCTGAACTTCTAATCCTTCATGCAGATATGCCAATCCTTCTGCTGCACCCAAGGCTATCTGCAGTCTTAAGTTCCAGGAAAGAGCAGGATAATTTCTGTTGAACAGATGATCTTCTAAGCTCTTATTAGGCATGAACTCGTAGACCAATAATCTTTGGATCCCTCTTTCACTATCTACGGCGCAATATCCAATGAGTTTTACAAGATTTGGGTGCTCAAGAACTCCAAGAAATTGAACTTCTGCCAACCATTCCTTATGCCCCTAAAAAAGAAAGAGAAGATATAAGCAACAGAGACATTCCAGGAAAAATTGAGACTGCTCTGAAACTACAAAGATGTCTTAGCATATGAAGAACAAAGAAAATTTCGGCAAAAAACATCATATACTTATCTGTGGTAGAAAATAACAGAAACCTCATGTTATACTAATTTTGCTACCTCATGCTTAAAATAGTCAGCTCGACACAACTAATGTTGCTGAAGGCATCGCAAAATGTCTCTTTCGACTAATACATTTGATTAAAAATAATTAGCTAAAGTCTAATAGTTTGACATACCATGGCAATTCTTGAGCCAAATGAGTGCAGTATCTCTCGAGCCAAATGAGCGCAGTATTCATTTTATGTTCCCAACAAGGAAATGCAGGTTCATTGAAGGAAAAATATGATTGTGTTTCTGTGTATTAATGAAAAAAAAAGAAGCCAATCTACACTTACTTGAGACTCTATAGTAGCATCGTGTTGAGCCCAATATACATTGTTGTCTCCTTTCCCTATCAGCTTAAGCTCTTGCGGTCTAGTGTTTAGTTAACAGGGTATCAGAGAGCCAAGAGTTCAAATCCTCTTGAATCCATTCACTTATTAAGTAACCTGGTTGTCATCAGCAGTTGCAGCATGGTTCTAGCAAATCCATGCAAAATTTTTGAGGCACAATCTAACAAACAGATTAAAACCCAAGGCTTCAAATTTTGAACTAAATGATCTGGATTGTTTCCTTGCCTAACAGTCGAGAAGCAATGCAGCATAGCCATTCCTTCTTTATTTCCTATATTTATTAATAGAAAAGGGGTTATTAAAAAATGATGTAATACTAGAAAGAGTAGCATTAGAAGCACCGAATGAGCGCAACGAGAGTAAATGTATGGAAGTATTTGGGGGGTTGGTGTCATGTATGTTCAGAAATGACAAAGCTGCAAGATTGTTGCATAATATATAGCAAATCCAGTAAACTTCTTAAGAAGTGTAAACAAATCAGTTAGCAAATCTAAATAACTATGTCAAATTGAGTCACTCATATCATAAATAAAAGGTCCATCTTCAAACAAAAAAAAATCAAAATGTTGCAGGATTATTTATCAATCAATCTCCTACATTTATAACAAAGAACTGGCCTCAAACAGAAATAATTTGCTATAACTATAGAAGCCCTGCATTGCCTTCTTAAAACTTGGTTATACCTTAGTTCTACATGATTCATGGTATCGAAATGACAAAGCAAAAGAAAAACCAAAAGAAAAACTCAATCAAGAGGGGAAAGTTTACATAGCCATTCACATGAATTTTCCGAGGTGGTAGAACCCTAGTGGGCTATGTCAGTCCCCATGCACTGAGAGCACAATCAGATTTCACTTTGTCAAAAAACAGAAAAAAAAACTCTCCCATGCATATGGAAGCTCATATTTACCTAGAGAAAAACACTCTCCCCTCCTCTTCACTAAGAGATGAAACCAAGAGATAATCTTGAGAATTATCTGAAAGGATCAGCCAGAGCGTACCACCAAAGAAGACGTTCAAGGAAAGTACCATGAGAAATAACATTTAGAGAAGCACCTAAGAATCACTAAGAAATGAATGAAGAGTTCAGAAAAACCTCATAAGAAAATACAGTTTTCCCTTATACTCTGCCCCAAACCTCTTTGAAGAATCTCTTCTCATTTTCTTCTTTTTCTTCCTCATCTTACTACTCACTCTTTCTCCTTAACCTAAGAAAAGACTCCTGTTTCATATGCTATCTCTTCAAATAATATTTTCTAGCTCCACGACATACTGATAACATTTGGAGTGATTGAATTATTCTGAACAAATCCATAACATGGGATTCTTTTTTCTTTTAAATTAGTTCCAGGGGAAGTCCAAAGATTTGAGAAACTGATCTGACCAAAAACAAATCAAAAGATGGGATGTTCCACCTATTATTTCAGAAATTGATATTTCTTCCATCTTTTTTTTTTATCTCACCCTTCACTCTTTTCCCCTTCTTAAGAGATAGAACCCCTTCTCTTGCTTTATATCTCCAAATAATTCATTCTAGCTCAAAAACAAAGTTATATGCTTAAGGATAATCAAAACATCATTGTAGATGATCAAGTCTTAGGACCCACAAAGGACATCTCTGCTGACTTAAGCCACTGTTAGGTATATTTATGCCAAAATACAAACTCAGGTATGCAAGGCCTTCGTTTACCCCCAGAAGCCACATGCCCCCAACCAACACACATACAAAAGGTGTAGTTCCTCATATCAAAAGAGACAAGAAAAAAAAAGGTCCAGTTCCGTGCCTGTGGAGAACAAAAGGGCCTGTCACATTGCAACAAGATACCTGCCCAGAGAGCAGGAACACTGTGCTTATGATTCCATTTTTTTTTTTCCAATTGCCATGCCAGATTGCTGGTTACCTAGCTTTTCAATTTATCCTTAATGTCATTGTTTTTCTTGCCCCTTCTTAAAACAAAAAAAATATAGCAAGTGAAGAATGAACTCAGCTAAGGTGTTTCACATTAAGCCGCGAGTTTTCAATGAATCAACACTTAAGTTCGAGGATGAAAAATTGTATAGGATTATGTCCCACATATTCTACCAGAAAGCTTTTGATATGATCCAAGCATGGACTTCTTATTTGTACAATTAAGATGTTATGATAAGCACCTAATTTTTCATATCTGGGGTTGTAAATTCTGCAGTGTCATTAAGATGGCATCAAGATGAAGCTGAAATCTGTAATTGCATTCGACTTTTGTAGGGAGGCCACACCCACCCAATAACATTCAAAACTTCACTAATCGGCAAACTATAGATTGAAAGACTGGATTCTAAGATAGCATTATTAATTCATCCTAAAAGAAAGCATGTTTAAAAGATAAATAGAATGAGCTGGTGAGTTATATATTTATCCTGAATTCCATCTTCCATTAAGAAACCAACATAATCTTTTCTATGATATCCCTCATGAACTTCTTCTTGCATTTTTGTCTCTAATAGCTGCAGTTCAATCAAGATCCTCCATAACTTTTTGAATGGAACTCTAATAGAACTTAAAACTCATTTCCTATTCTTTAGTTCCATATCACAATGAATATCTAAAATCTTTTGCATCTAACAAATTGATGTAATAGATCGAGCAAAGCGGAGGTCTAGAAATCTATACTTCCTTACATTTCTATGCAACAGAACAATGAGGCAGTATTTTTTTTCTCCTCCAACAAGCTAACTAGAATTTTATTCTTTTAATGGATTCAAAGAATAGAATAAGTCGAGAGATAGTTATACCTGCAAGCCGCGCTGGTTGAGCTTCTTCACCGCCACCGTAATCCTATCCCCCTTCCCATCCAAAGGCTTGATAAAACCCTTGTAAACTTTCCCAAACCCACCTTCTCCAATCTTAAGCATCCTGCTGAAATCATTTGTCGCATTTCTGAGCTCATCAAGCTCGAAAACACGCATATTATGAGCTCTCTCTTCATACATGGCCGGTATGCTGCGCTGCGACGACGTCGAGGCTGACGACTTGCTTGTATGTTTCCTGGCAGATGAATCATCCGACCTACTAGTACTGACATTCGAGGGAGGTGCTGAAACCGATGTCGAAGCCGTCGCCAGGCTCCGCTCTGGCCTGTTCTCGGTCTTCTTCTTAAAAAGGCCGAAGCATACCGCCATCCCTTGAAAAGAATTATGATTGTGGAGCTCTAGAGTAATTCAAAATTATCTTCCAATTCCTTCCATATTTCAGGTTGTGCAGGAAAAAGGCAAAGAGAAGAAAGACTAGGAGATACTCAAAAGGAGGAAGAAGCTCAAGGAATTGAAGAAAGAAGAGAAGTCAAGAAATATATGCAGAAATCTGGGAGTTCGGATTACGAAGAGGGGAAGAAGGGGGACAACAGACACACACACACACACAAAAAAAAAAACGACTGGAGAAGAAAGAAGAAATGGAGGAGAACATTTGAGGAAAGATCTTTCAAAGGGTATGGTAGCTGTCAAACCGAGCTCATTCTGAGGATCTTAAAGATAAGAGTTCCTCTGCTTGGATTTAGTCAGGGACTCGGCCCACCTACGCGTTTTGGGAGACCTCCTGGTTTCTCTGGTCCGTCTCCGATATTTTCCTCCAAGCGGATGAATGATACATAGGATAGAGAACAACTATTGCTCTTGGTCCTTCTGTCCTTTTCTCACCATCTTTCAACCACTTCCAGATGAAAGTATAGATCTCTCTAGATCTCTCTCCCTCTCTCTCCTGTGTACGATAAAGGTTTAATTATCTGAATGCTTTTCATCTCCGTTGCTCGTGGTAATAATAAAGGGAGACGGAGACGGAGAGAGAGAGAGGAAAACAACTGCAGCTGGTTGTGACTCTTGGAGTTTGGCTGCCAGGAAAAGTTTGTCCTTTTTCCGACACTGCAGCCTTTATGGACCGTGGCGGCTTCTCAAAGACCATAACGCATGATGTAAAATCTCAAGTTAGTGCAGGGATAAAGTGAACCTATCCAGAATAAAATTATTTATACCTTTTGGTATGTTCTATTTTATTCCGCCGCACACCGTATTTTATTCTTCCGATCCTCCCCGTTCTGTTTGGAAACAAAAAAAAAAAAAAAAAGCTGGTTTTCCAATCATAATATCGGCGATTGATGCAATAATTAGGATTCCATGCCGTGTCCACGAAGTCGCCACATGCATGGGACAGACCGTCGACAGGACCTTCTCTCCATCGGACCATAATTTTGCTTCAAATTAACGTGGGGGAGATTTTTTTTGTTCTCCAAGAATCCACGGAAAGATTAACTACGAAAAATCCGTACCGACATAAATCTAGTCCTATAATAAATATATATTAAATATATTTTAAAATTAAAAAATTTAAATAATATTTTTTAGTTTTTTTACTGTGAGATCCTAAATTGTAATAAATGATATTAGAGCGGGTCCGTGTCTATATAAACTAAAGAAACTAGAAAATACTGCGTCACATATCCATTAAAATTGACTATAGATCAATTATATCTAAATGACTTTAAATTTTTAACAAGAATGCTAAACTTAAAATAAAAAAAAAAATATAAAAATTTATAATTTAGTTTCATACCAGTTATACCTCTTGGCTTGTTGAGACATAAGTCTAAACTCAGTAAAACTCAAACCACCGCATTCAAGACCCACGTCTTTGTCAACCCTCATGTCGGTAGTTTTTTGCTCGCTTATTCCACCAGATTATAATGTCTTTGTTTTCTTTATTCCAAATAGAATTGATTAAAGCTCGGCAGAGTAGATCCTAGGCGGAAGTTTTGATGGACGAGTATTCCGAAGACTAACCATTAATTTTGATGGACTAGTCGGTCTTAAGGTCATGCTTGACCTAGGTCTTTAATTTCTGTTCTCTTTTGGATTTGCTCGAGGTACGAGGATTCGGTCAAAAATTTTAAAGAACAAGTAGGCTTAGCCTCGATTATTAGCGGATGCTTGGAAAAAAGCATCTCAAACGAGGAGATCTAGCTAGTATCCCCATTGCTATTCATACTAGTTATAGTCATCCTTGATTGGATGCTGAAAAAAGGCAGCAAAAATAACCAAATTGCAGGCATAGCCCTGCTTGAGAAAATAGAGAACATTAATAATTGACGATACTGTCTATTGTACCATGCAAAGTTGATAAAGGACGCCCTTCTAATCTCAAATTCATTCTCATTTTTTCTTTTTTTTTTGATCTCCTCACGGGCTTAGAAATCAACTTTGAGAAAAGTATGGTAATTAGAATTGGTCGACTAACCGAGGGCACCTGCAGCGACTTTGTCAAATTGATGGGACTAGATCTTCCACTGCATAAAGGCAAGGTAAAAGCATCGGATTGGAATTTCCTTTGTGAAGAAAATTGATTAAAAGCTGGCCTCATAGAAGGGCAAGGTGCTCTCAATCGGGGCGCATTACCCTAGTAAATTATGTTCTTAGCTCGGTGCCCCACATATTAGATGTTCACCATGCTTCTGCCTTCAGTGATCATAAGAAACTAACACCAGCCTAAAAAGGATGAATTTTCTATGGAGAAGAGATAAGGTTTGTAGCGGTAGATACTGTAACAACTCAAAAATTCATCCAAAAAAACTACCCGGAAGTTATTTTTTGAGCTTTTTAGTCTCCGAATAACCGATGTAGAACTAAACACATGCCCACACGGGTCCTCACATATTTCCTCCATTCAAGTCCGGACGTTCTTGTCAGGCTAAGAGTTCAAATCCATTCAAATATAATTACAAGCACCACGATCGACCTGTAGTCAACCTCTATGAGCCCGTACTGCAGCCATCCGTACATTCCCACACGGGTCCTCACAAATACGTAAGCTGGAAACTGGTGTGCCAACCAAAAGATGTGGGTGGCTTGGGTGTAATTAATTGAGCTTCATATTTTCAATAGATGTCTTCCAATGAAAAACATGGTGGGGACATTTTAGCGAGCAGAATAAGCCATGGAGGAGAGTTATTAACAGCCTGCACTACAACATCCAACAACCATCTCATCAAGGGATACACAACCTTAGAAATGTCGTCCAATGCATGATGCATTCCACGTTAGCATAAGGTTTAAAATAGGTGATGGCAGGCACATAGCATTTTGGCATGATCAGTGGCTGGGAGATGAACCACTTGTTAGAATATTTTAAAAATTCCAAGTCTGCCCTTCTTTATCTTTTGTTCTTTGTCTAGTGCATTTTTTTTAGTCCCATATTGGAAAGAGATAAAACTCAAAAGGTCTTTATGTAGTATTCAACCTTTTAAACTTAATGAGGCAAAGAAAGTAAGTAGTCCACGTGCACACGAGCCCAATGGAGGTTCAAGGCAAAATTGGCGAATCCGATCCGAAAACATTTAATCGGGCGCATCGCACTCGATCATCATGCGCAAGGGGGACCACCCCCCTATGTGGGAGGTGGGCTTGAGTCAAGCTTCTTTTTGCCGTTTAATTTTTTGAATTTAAATTTTATAATTGTTTTGTTTTGTCTCTCTGTTTTCTGTGTTTCCGAGATCGGGAGGATACTTTCTTCTCTGTTCTGTCTTCTTGAGCAGTTCTGGATTGTTCGATAGAGTCACTGTATCTGCGAGTGTAATCCAGTTGTATCCTGGAGGATAGGCCGCCATTACCTGCTACACCGAGATTCATTCTCCGAGGGGCGCGATCTATTCTTAAGGACAGTGAAACCATGCCTCACATGATAAGTTCTTCCTTTTTTTCCGTCTATTATTTTAGTAACACCACTTAAGGCTAGCTTTCCCGAGCCTCCTCTTCCTGTTCACTCTCGACTCTCGAGCCACGTATCTTGGTTGCTGATTGTCTCAACAATGGCGATCGTAGAAGATTCTTTCAGGAAAGCATCGGCCATGAGGAGAAGACAAAGATTGGGAGCTCTCCCAGCATCTCAACGTGGCGGAAATCTTGCTGGAAGAAAACAAGAGCAATGTAGAAATGAGACAGGAAAAACACCTTCACCCCTCATGGAGGAGCTCTCTCTCTCATTTTGCTTAACTGGAAACTTCCCTTGCGAAAAAAAAAATGTTAAAATTTTCAACTGGCTCTCCTTCTTGAACAAAATCCCCACGGCCGAAAACCTAAGGAAGAAGCAGTTCCCAGCTCTACCAGTTTGCATGCATCCTATGTGGTGGTGAAGAAGATGCGAGCACAAACCATCTTTTCTTAAAACTCCGGGTGGAAATTTCACAAATATCACGTCTTCCTCCACTCCCACCTACGTACTGTCGAAGAATTGTGGACACAGTGGCGATCGAGAGCAGCTTTCCGAAGGACACCCGAAGCCGGCTTGGGATTGTTTGATCTCGACGGTAAGTTGAAGCCTGTGGAAGGAGTGAAAACAGGCATATTTTTACGCCTTCGAGCAGAATCCACAACAAGATTATTACAACGGTGCTCATCTCTACTTTGAAAGCTGGACACAGAATCATACATGCAACCTTTTGGATCACGAGAATATACAGAAGCTGGAGGGAGGATCCGGCCAGCCATGAAATCATGCATGAGGGCCTTTTATAATCTCATGAACGTGGGAGGTGTAGGACCCATGTATAAAAAGAATCTGTAACCTCATTCCCTCACCCTTTGTTGTCAGGAATGTCGGGTCTCTCTTAAGACTGGCTAACCAGGCGACACCAACCACTCTTCGTATATATTATATATGTGCATAAATCTTATTATCTAATAAAGGACTCCTAGCTAATTAAAACCTCAAGAAAGAGATAGACCTCCTATTAAAAGAGGCAGCAATGCTATGAAACGTCGGACAATGTTGTGTTCAGGTTCATATATCAGGATCTAATGTATATGTGTGAGGATCCGTACGTACGTGTGTTTAGTCCTACATCGGATATTCGTTAGGTTGATCTTGAGTACTTAAGCAGGATCAAGGAATCCAAACAATACCTTCTGTCTAGCCATTTTGGATGAGATCCTGCATTATTACAAATAGTATCAGAGCGGATCCGACCCATAACCTATATGGACTAGAGGACACTGCAACACAGATCCATTGGGGCTGATCACGGGCCGATCGTGGTATTTGTGATCAGATTTGAATAGATTTGAACCCTTAGCCTGACGAGGACGTCAGGGCTTGAACGGGGGAAGTATGTGAGGACCTGTGCGGGCGTATGTTTAGTCCCATATCGGATATTCGCTGGATAGATCTTGAGTACTTATACAGAATCAATAAACCTAAATAATACCTTATGGCTAGCCATTTTGAGTGAGGTCCTGGGTTGTTACAGTATGCCTACAATTGATGCTTAAATTTGCTGGAAATAAATAGGTTGGATTACTGATAACCAAGCATCGTCTTTGCACCCTTCCTATCTTTACTGTACCTAATACTCTAAATTATTCAAATATGAGATATAGATTTGGCGGACATCAGATAAGCTTAGGCTCTTTTCTCACCCACCCCACAATATATATATATATATATATATATATATATATATATATATATATATATATATATATATATATATATATATATATATATATATATATATATATATATATATATGATTAAAAATTAAGATAAAGAAATGGGTAATGATCGATCTAGCATGAGCTAACCTCTGACGTAGGCTAAGAAATCAGTGTAAAATCTTCCCAAGGTCATTGAATCAAAATGGTCCAATGAGATGGCGCCAAAGTTGGAAAAAGACATTTGCACTTGTTTTACTTATGCTAAAGTATGCTTTTTTTAGGACTTACGTAGGAATGACTTCAGATCAACGACCAAACCCATGGGGCATCCCAGCTAAATGAAAAACTAACACTTGGTGTTACATGCCTCACCATTTTATAAGGGTTTGATGTTTGACATCCGGACTTAAATATTTCTCTGAATCCACAGATGTTCCGTGTGAATATTTTTATGTTCCATGGACTAATTTGGCAGGCTCCATGTAGGTAACGACCGAATATTTCCATTAAAAAGTTGCTGCATGTAACGCACGCCCAATCATGGTTTAAAATAATGTGGAGTTATACTGTAATCACAAGGTTCCAATGGTGGTTTAAAATAATGAGTGTCGTTATTATTGTAGCCACTCTTATAATGAATTTAGAGGTCCTCAGTTATGTTACATCAAACCTTAATCTAATATTGCGTCCAAATTCCCAACATGATCTGTAAATTCTAATTTGGAAATAGGTTTATGCAACCTTGAGTACATTTTATTTCTGTTTCTTTTTTTTTCTTAAAAAAATGTAGTGTTATAACTAATTGACATTCTGGATATTTCTCATACATTCTTCGTCATGCACTTGCTGTTCCATCTCTTGGTAAGCTAGAGATGGTTGATGCAATTTCTCATTCGACATCGTTAAACATCGATAAAACGAGAATTTTGGTATTTGATTACTTTCGTCCTATAGTAAGAACTACACTTGCCTTAATGTTTGAATATTAAAATCAATACTCTTCAAGTGGGAAAATCTCAGCATTCTGGTCAAATAAGCAAAATTGCAAGAAAAATATTTCACTAGATATATATAAGCAAAGTCCACTTTCCATGATAGTTACAGTAGATATATGTGCAAAAGAACAAAATATTACAACCGAGCATTTACTAATCTTTTTTTGAGGAAAGATCTATCATATTTACTTTTTGTTAAGAAAATCAGCCACATTTGAAACCACATATACAAAAAGAGGCTTAGGTTGGCTCATAGGTGCGGCTGCTGCTGGTGGTGGTTAGTAAATTTGAATTCAGACATAAATTTTTTAAGTATGTCGTTAGCAATTTATAAATTCAAATTAGAAAATAGTATAAGTGTAAAAATATTAATGCTCTAGAATTAACTAATTATTTCAAAAATTCACAGAAGCAGGAGTTCCTTCCGTGATTAACTCTCCCTTCTTTATAGATCATTTAGTAGGTCCACTCTGTTCTCCTTTAGAGAAAAATTGAACCACCTTCTTTGAACTAAAAGTCCATAGATTTGAAATAGATAGCCCGTAACCTTTGACACGGGGCAAATGCTGATGTGTCTATCATGGTACGCCATCTCAGTATCAGGCTATATTAGTACATTTGGTATGAGACCAATTCGGCATACCAAGTATCGGTACTTCCTACATATCGTGTACCAATACCAAACTAGTACGATATGGTATGATACGGTGTACCATGCTACCTATAAAAGATGAGGTGTAAATTCTATTATAGGATTATACTCCATGGAAATTGGTTATGTCAGTATGGTTATACTTTACCATTTTTATCTTATAAACATGTCATGCAAATGACACTAGTTAGCTTTTCTAAAGATGAAAATAACCTAAATTAGTCACTATATGCAATACATTAATTGATGCGAATCGTTCATTTTAAAAAATTTTCAGCTCTTCAGGCTATGTCAATTCCGATTATCCAAAGATTTTATTATTTGTTTGTCGCACAATTTTTTTTTTTTTGAATGTCGGGTCCATTGGACGCGGGTGAGTTCTTCATTTTATACTATTGATGATCCCATTTATTTGCTTAGAATGTTTTAGTTTCTTCGTTCACATGTAGTATTTGACTTGAAGTTGTCCAAATCCCAGCAAATCATCTCCCATGGCGTCGCCTTTTTTATTTTTCCACATTCACACCAGTTGACATCACTAAAGAGCAAAGCCGGGCTGGTATTCTAATTCACACTGCCAAGGGAGTTCTGAAGGTGCTAAAAGGCCGCGTTTATCATAAGAGACACGGATTGGCACGTACCATCTCCTAAAAGTCACAAATAAATAAATGAATGAATAGATGGTTAAGGAGGTTTTGAATTTTGATTGCTATGGCATAAGGAATAGGGGTGTCAATAGAGGCCAATAACCTGCTAATCTGACCCAAAACCAACCTGAAAAAGGTTTGGGTATAAAGGTTAACCTCTATAAATGATTAGGTTGGCTTTGAACCTCGAAATTGGACCTGAGTCTTATTGGAATGGGTTTGGATTTTGGCAGATCCATACCCGGAGACCTAAAACCTGACCGGACCATATGCATGCATACAAATTTTGTATATATAAAGTCATGAATAAAAGTACATATGCATACATGTCTATGCGTACATGTATCATTTGTTAACTATAAAAGAAAAAGAAAAAATCAAGTAGAGAGTTAGGAAACTCTAATCTATCTTGTTCTACTGAATTTCTATCAATGTCATTTGTAGTAATCCTTTTACAATACTTTTATACTGAGTTGGATTTGTAGAGTCGTTTTATTCTTCATATCTTTTAATTGCATGGGTATTTAGATAAGAAAAGTAATAGTTGAATAGATGCCATGTGCACGTGCGCACCCATTTCATAGTTCATAAGGTAGCATTTTGGATGCATTAAATAAATTAAAAATAGTTTAAATATTAGCAAAATAATTTGTTAAATATTCGATTTCTACCCGATACTCATCTTTTGTGATCCAATATCCAATATGAATCTAGGGTTTTAACTGGATTTGTGTTTGAATTTAGTTGTAATAAATATATTTTGAATTTGGATTTGGATATGGATATGAATTTGGATGCTGGGAGAAAAAAATAGGGTTGCTATATTTTGCTGCTGGAAGATGCATTCCATTTTGTCACAATACCTGATGTCGTCACCCTCACACAATATTTCATCATATGCGATGCATATAGGAGTATCTAATGGATGGCTATCATCAATCAAAAAATTTGTCATAAATTTAGTAAATATATTCTCTGTTGTATTATACATGCTCTGTTCTAATCATCTACTTCTGTTATAATATTTTCATTTTCAAGGAGTATTAGGCTTAGGCCTTTTTCATGGATATTTTTTTATGAAAGCCTAACTCTAAGAAAAACTAAGAATTCTTCAATGTCCTTTCTTTAGGAAAATTCTTCCATGCCCTTGAATTAGAAGCTGCTTTGGGCTTCATTCCCTGCTGGTCCTAGATTTAGAAGAAGCACTGAGACAGCTAAAATCTTTCCAGCTGTACAAAGGTTTCCAAATACTTCTGCAGAAGAGCATCGTTGGCTCGGTTGATTACCTGGAACTTTGATGCCAGACCCTTAACACCAATCTTAAACTTATTACCATACATAAATTAATGCATAGGGTCTTTGAAGGATCAAGTTATTGCCGAATAACATTGAAAAGTAGCCAAACTCAGGGATCTGAAGAGCCCTTCTAATATGATGATCACAAGCCAACAGCCCTTCATGCTGTCATTTGATGGTAATTCTTAAAATTAACAGTCATATGGAATGAAGACTGAATGCAAGTATTTCAACTAAACTAACCCATCCATCTGATTTCAGCTGTCTGATATACAGCATAAGAATGTGAAAAGACAATGGTGAGGTTGGAGTGTAAAAATGTTCCCATCATGAACAAAAATGATTCAGTAGTTGAGCCAACTGATTGCCAAAGCTTCAGCTGCACCAAATCATCTGATAAATGAACTGTGTATCATATGCATTGCCAGTGATTATCACATAAAAGCAGAAAATGACTGCCATGAAAGTGGAAAGAGAATTCCATTTAAAATAAAGCACAGGGCATCAATGATTGATGTTACACAAATGTGGGCCTCTATAAGCAGAAACACCAAGCCTTCAAATGAAACCCTGTCAAAATTTGACGGTAAATAAAAGGACATCCAGAAGGGAAATTAACAGGATCACATGCTCCCCTTATATATAAAAATGAATATTTCGTTGTGCCCGACTATCATTTTGTCACATAGTGATAATAAAGGTAAGATTATATATATTAAAAAATGGTGACAGTGATACCAACAATAAGAAATGAATTACAAGTATGATACTCGGTGACAGCATTGCCTAGCAGAAATGCCTTCTTGGGAGGTAAAATGCCTTCTGGAGTAATTGGATCACCGAAAGAGTCAGAACTTCATCTGTCATTTATATCCCAAAGGAGTTTCCGACTAACTGGCGGTGCAAGTCCAGGGAGATCGCGAATATCCTTGTTATGCGGGTTCACAAGCTGAACATTTGAAAAACAAGGATTTGGCAATTAAGATGATTCCAAAAATAAGAACTTTTGTTCACACAATCAGGGAGATCCAAAGCACATCAATGTTTACAATGAAGTTAGTCTAAGTTTCGATATTATCCACAATACAAATATAGTTCTGAAATTCCGAGGCACATCAATGTTTATGAACCTTTGTGCACGCAATCAGAAAATCATTCAGTATAAGAACTTGGAATGAACCCAAGTGAATTGATTGGAGTCGGTACACAATACTTGCCAAGTACAAAACTTAGTTCCATTTTCTTCCATGTGTGGTGGCATCACATTCACAGAGACTAAGCTTGAACAGAGTTTGAGCATGGCATCTGAGGAACTATGACAGGACCCCCAAAACAATTGGAAATTGCAGAAGCCAGGTAATACTTTGATTTCAAGACAAGCATCCATTCTATGATCTATTTTAAGGGAAGAGAAAGATTACTAGTGCATATAATTAAATATCAATCATTTTAATTAACTGAACTTGTTTAAATTTCAACTATTTCGTAAGATTCATTAAATACTGCATCATCTCATCATAAATAAATTAGGTAGGACAGCATCAAGGTAAGATGCTTTTGGAGAGAGAAGCCTAAAATGGAAATGAAAGAGCAAGGTCAGCTCCATAGATCCACAGGAACAAGGATGGGCACCATGCATAACGCTGTAATGAAAAGGGGTCCATAATATGAAGAAGTCTGGTTAGACAAGGACAATGCCTTGTGAGCATTGTCTGGGTTTGGGCTTGGGCTGTGAGAACAGCCTGCATATGAAATCCAATCATAAATCTTAACTGGCTTATCACTGCATGGATTGAGGAATTATTTGCATTGTCTTAGCAATATTATGTATCAACAGGTTCAACAGTAAAATCATAACAAAAAGGAAAAAAGAAAGTTAGCAAAAGAAGCTTTCAACTATATTCACCTTTACAATAATGATTGCTACCACCCCAATCACTATAAGGAAGAGCATGGCCATTATACAACGGTCAGTTGCAACCTGAATTAAGAAAAAGGTTGTGAATATGAGAGGACAGAGGCACTGCAGATTTAGAGAACCAGATAAGAAATCCAAGTTTTTGAGAAACTAACCGATCTACCAATTTCCTTCACCAGTTGAGATGCCTTCTTGATTGAAAAATGGATTGAATCCAGTTCGTTAACAATCCTACTCATTTGTTCGGTCTAACAAAATTTAGGAGATATAAGAATGTTAACCATATTCTTTGCCTTACGGGAAAGCACCAAGAGAAATTATTTAGTGGGATTTAAGGCTGATGTGGGAAGAGACGGACACACCTGTGCCTGGAGAGCAGCTGCAGTCTCTGCACCAACATTGACCGTGTCTTCCACAACCTGTAATCCACAGAACCACAAAGTTGCCGATTAAATCTGGAAATAGAAGAATCTTAAGATTGGAGCTGTCCATAATACTGAAAAGGCATCACTGGTAGTGCATATATTCTGCACTCTGTAGAGCTGCTCACTTTCATTTTTAACAGTACCAGGATAATTGTATGTTCTGGACAGTCAGGTTCTAAATGACCAATGGTTTCGCACCATTCTCATAAAGGAAATATACAAAAGGCACATCTTCTAGAGACACCAGATAGTAAGAAGCTATTAAAGAACACATGTTCCCCTACTAAAATAAAGAATTAATGTAGCGACGGGCTGGAGGAAGCTAGCAGTACCCAGAGATGGCAGTTTACAGCCCCTTCACTTTATTGATCAAAGAAAAATGGAGAAACAAACTAAAATGTCTGAATGATATTAAAACGGATGTGTTTAAACAAAAATGAGCATGCTCCAAAAAGTGCACTCTATGTGACTTCACATGCCCAAGATAAAATGATAAAAATTATTAACATTGATATGTTAGACCAGACAAATATAAGAGTTAGACAAGACCCCATTAAAGAATACTGTATGAATTCATGGAGATGTAATTTACATCATATAATAAAATATAGAGGAAGAAAAAGGATTTGTAGCATAATCTAGGTAGGTCAAAGGGTCTTAATAGAAGAGGAAAACCTAAAACTTATGTCTTGGAAATGAAGGCAAATTTATACCAATATTGATATTTATCAATACAAAGACAAAACAATTTATACAGTAAAATCAAACAGCTAAAATAAGGTTGTCCAGTTCTCCATTTACAGCAGAAAGAAGGCACAAGAATATTGAAAGAAACTGATTTGCAATTAGCATCTTCATCAGCCAAATTATAGATACTGAAATTAGACCTTCTCTTTCCACTTCAACTTAGAGGTAGACCTTGATTTTAGAAATGATGAGAAAATGTGTAACATGAAAGAGACTGCGACTCCACCAATCCTATCTTTTTATAGATAAGCCTAGGCAACTAAGTCAGGCAGCTTGGTATATGCCATACTATGTCTAAAGTTGTAGCATAACAAAACCTGAAAAAGGCTGCAACTACAATCTTTTGATCACTTACATATTAGAATTTATAGGAAAATCTAACCTTCTTTGACCGCTCGATAGCTTGATCTGTCTCATCCATCATTCGATGTCCCGTGTCCATTAACTGTTGATTGGTCATAGCTGCACATGTTGCATTAGAAATTGGAGATCACTTTAAAGTTCTTAGATTAGAATCAAGAAATTTAAAAACAAAATCATAAAGTTACAAAAGATGCAGCAAATTTTTAATTTAACAAGCACTTGATAATTGACAGGTAAACTTGACTTTGACATCAATGTTTGCAGAAAAGCAGGCTTGAAAGCAAGGAAGGAGCCCAATAATACAACAAAGATGTCTAAACTTTTTTCTTGAGTAGCTTTAATTAGAATGGTTCAGTATAACCTCATTCATCTAAGTTTTTCATTGTTACTGTCATGATTTAGATGATTTCCTCCAATAACTAGACAAGGTAGAAATTGGAGTTTCAGAAACAGAACATATCCTAGCTAATAATAGGACAGTTTCCCCTTAGGATTTCAACAGGCATAACTTGAGACTTATAATTTTCAGAAGCATGCTGTAGAACCACCTGATTAGCAATAAAAAGCCTCTGTTACATGTTGCAGAACCACCTGATTAGCATTAAAAACCTCTATTAACCCATACTGGAGTAGTAATGCAATGAAATATAGCTATATAGGTCCATACAATCTTCAGTAATACTGGATTTGATCTAGCTAAAAATCTAATTATATTCCCATAATTCCAGATTACTTGATTTATTCAAAAAGTAGTCGACATAGCTTCAATACACAATTGACTCGATTTGAGGAAAATTTGACACCTAATTTAAGCTATATACCATAGTTATAACCATCAAGCCTTATCTTGATTATCTGCATTGAGCTTTATGGATGCTCATTAGCTAAGGATTCCTATTTAGGGTCCACCTCAGCTATAATTTTGACTTTTTCTAGATCTTTTATCACAACCTCCATCCATGTCAACCTAGGTCTTCCTCCTCCTATTTCCTTGAACAAAATTAAGGTACCTCTTCTTATTAGAAGAAAAACCCTAGGGTCTCCATTGTACATGCCCACACCATCTCAATTGATTCTCCATCACTTTATTCCCTGTTGGTGTCACTCTAGTAGCTCCTCTAATATATTCATTTTCCAGTCTCTACTTTCTAATCCAAGATATATAAAATATTCAAAATAACAAGTTGGGATAAGCTAAATCCCACTAAAACCCTTTTTTTGCTATTTTAAATCATTTGGAAGAGTTATATATATTATATGTATATAATATATATATATATAGAGAGAGAGAGAATAAGAAATTGATAGATTTCATGTGTTTATGTTTTACGTTTGTGCAACTTGGATTCTCTCAATTTCTCTCAACATTTTGATCCCAAAAAGGAACAATAAGAACCCATTCAAATTAATACATGTTTTTGGTTTGTGAAAAATCTAAACTCCAAGCAGCCTTATCTTTTATTTGAAGACACTTAGTATTATTAAATTTAATTAAACGAATTGAAAAATGAAAAGATTAAAAAAAATCACAACTCAGATCTAATCAATCAAATGAAAGGTGCTATTAAATAATTTTTTAATTAGCACATGCATGTAGCTTTTTCAATTAAAAATCTAGTTTCTATTTAACAAAATTATATTGTACTATATCAAAAAATTACAAGATCAATAAAAGAAATTACAAGATCAACACATTTTTTTAGCCAATCACTCTCTTGTGGCCCTTTATTATGTTATGAGGAATATTAAACTGTGAATGCATGCTGCAACCACCAAGTATCTTCAAATGAATCCATGAACAAAAGAAGCACACAAACCGATTCAAGTATAATACCTCATTTAGTAACTACCTAGTAACTAAGACTTACAGGTGTTTACAAGTACATGCACTTTCTAGTATAAACTTATTTTCATCTCGATTTTAAGTAGCTTAAATGTAATTACATATTTGCAAGTGCATTTTATGCCAAGGTAACATAAGAACTTACTTGATGCTAACATAACGTCTTCGTCACCAACCCCATCTCCACCACCAGGACCGTCAAAGAGATCAATTCTTTTATTTTCAAGACTACTTGCATGCCTGTGGTTCCACAAACAAGAGTATTTAAAATAAATTTAACAAAATTGGGCAAGTTTTTTTGGTTGGTAGATTGGAAAAGAAAATAATAACTGAAAATCCAAACTTTCTAGTAACACAAAGGATATGACAATGGTAAGAGTAAAATTATATTAAGAGGCAACAATGCATAATGAACAGAAAAAATTGCTGATGAAACTAAAATTGCATTTTGATAAGCCAACAGATATGTTCAAGAATGAAAGACATTCCACAAATGAGATGATATATTTTGGTATTTAAAAAGAGTTTAATGTTTCCGATTGATGGAAAACTTGCAGCAAATCATCAGGGTAAACCAAATATGTTCTCTTTAAACACATTGGTCTAGATCAAGGCCGGCGGAACTGGTACCGGGCACTGTACCAGTTCTCTACCAGCACGAGTCGGTACGGGCCATGCCGGGCTTGTACCGACAGAGGAGACAGCACGCAGAGAGGAAGAAAGAGAGAGAGAAGGGGGAGAGAGGGAGGGAGAGGGCGGGACGCCGGCAGAGGGCCGTGGCCGCTCCTCCTATTTTGTTGCGGTGAAGTGGCTGCGGCCTCGCTTCCCGCAGCCTCGGCCAGCCTCCGTCGGCCCTCCGCTGACATTCCGCCCTCTCCCTCTCCCTCTCCCTCCCTCCCCCGCTCTCTCTCTCTTTCCTTCCCTTCCCTGGCTCCGATCACGGATTTCGTATCCGTTGCCGGAACTGTACCGGTGAACCACCGGTATGGCTCAGGATGGCCGGAACCGCCTAGTTCGGGACGGTTCCGCCGACTCTGATCTAGATTAGTAAAAGAAAAAAAAATCAAATAGAAAAGAAAAAACCAAAAGAAATGATAAGAAAGGTAAGATGGTAGTCCATTGAATATTTGCAGAATTTAAATAGATAATAAGATTAAGTGTACAGGGGACTCTACAATAATTAATAGGTGCCACTCCTAATGATAGAGTAGCTGACAACTTTTATTTGAACACAAAAGGACTCCTTGTATAATAATTATCGCTGAAGTTGCAAAATTTGAGTCACCATACAGAAAGATAACTAATACACTTTTGAACGCTACTCAAATTTCCTTAACTCTATTTATACCTAGATGACAACTATTTGACACTATACGAATATGACTCAGATTTACTTCTCTGCCAATAATAGATAGCCAGTGAATTAAATCACTAATAAAATCCTTTCATAAATTAACTGCACAATAAAAGCATGATAGATGGACTCCAATCTTAATTCAAAGTAACTTGGATTT